>NW_027175297.1:0-300000 GCF_028021215.1 Eschrichtius robustus | reverse complement strand
TATATCTGTGGATGAGAGTTATCATTTATAACTCTGCGGGTTTGTGAATTGCAGTGTCCCTGAGCTCCATTTTTCAACTCGGTTTTTTGGGAGCTGGCCGCAAAAGCGCTGTATTGCCTCAGGCCCTATTCTGGTTCCTGGCGGCAGGCTGAGCCTGTGGTTAATTCTTCTTCCTGATGGGAAAATAGAGTGACCTGGGCCTGTCCCAACACCTAGATCTAGTCTCTCATTGGTTGCCCCTCTTCCCGTTCAACCTCAGGACAAATTGCAACCTGTAGGGAACAGGAGCTTAAAGGTGCTGATTCTCCAAGTAGGGAGATTGCTAGTAAAGTAGCTGGAAAGGCGAACCCTAGCACAAGGAGATGATAAATGGGGTGCGTTTTAGAAACCTTTCAAAATCACACGGTGTACCATCTTCTGGGTTTCTCATGCATGCTTTCGATGTAGGAAGATGCCCTTGAACCTGGAGATTTGGGACCCATGGGATGGGTACCACGCAGTATTACTTTAAAGGGTCTGAGTTTGCTCACCCAACCTCACCCAACCTCTAAGCCCCAAGAGTGTCCACCCTTATGTCTCATCCAGGTGTGGGTCTAGATATGGTCAATCCAGGTTGCATCACAGCCCCTGAACGAATTGTGTAAGAATTTCTCTCTCTTTCACTGTCTTTGTTTTACGGGTTTTTAAAAGTAATTTATTTTTATAATGGGGTTTAGCTGCTTTTCACGGCTGTGTTTATGCGGCTTTACACCCACTTGACTCACTTCCAGACAGATATCAATACATAGGTTTTAAGATTCTTACTAGTCACATATATTCTTGTGCGGTGAATAGGGGGTGTTGAGTCCAGTTCACTGAGCAAGGAGTAGGTCTTGTCTATTACATATTGGGTGTATGGAACGGTATCTGAGCGAATTTGAAACCCTTGTTTTATGCATCACCCCACCTCACCTTTCCCGTTAAGCAGCCATAGTGTGTTTTCTAAACGTGTGACTCTGTTCTGTTTTATAATTCAGTTCAAGTGTAGCGGTTTTTACATTCCCTCTATAAGTGATATCTTATGATAAGTGTCTTTTTCTGTGTGACTTATTTCACTTAGAATCGTCGTACCTAAATCCACTCATCTTGCTTCTACTAGCCTTATGACATTGATTTCATGTCTGAGTGATATTCCATTGTACATAAGGACCACAACTTCTTTATCCATTTTTCTCTTTCCTGGGATATTTAAGGTGTCATGAAGTGGAGGTACTTGTCAACAGAGCAGCCCTAAACTTTGGGGTGCCTGTGTCTTGCTGATTTTTAGTTTTCCCAAATTCTACGCCCATGAGTGAACGTGCCCTATGCTCCCTAAGCTGTGTTTTTTCGATGTTTCAGGACACACCGTACACTTCTCCAGTGTGGCTGTTGGCAATTTACATCCCGCCCATCAGCGTAGCAAGGCTGCCATTTCTCCATGGCCTGTCTTGCATTTCTGGTTTTGACACTTTTTGCAGCATGACCCTTTTGACCGATGGGAAGCGAAACTTCTTTGTAGCGCTGATTTGCCTTTCCAGTTTGCTTGGTTGGCCAAAAAGGGCGTATGCGTTTTTTCCTGAATATATTCAGGAAAAAACGCATACGCCCTTTTTGGCCAAGGGAATCATTGTCGACGTTTTGCCGCTTTTCATGTGCTTTAAAGGCGATTCGGATCTACCTCCTGAAATCTGTTTCCTGCAATTCTGCCTTGCTTTGAATTCCTCTTCGTTGCCTTCCCTCAATATCTCTGTGGATGACAGTTATCATTTATAACTCTGCGGGTTTGTGAATTGCAGTGTCCCTGAGCTCCATTTTTCAACTCGCTTTTTTGGGAGCTGGCCGCAAAAGCGCGGGATTGCCTCAGGCCCTATTCTGGTTCCTGAAGGCAGGCTGAGCCTGTGGTTAATTCTTCTTCCTGATGGGAAAATAGAGTGACCTGTGCCTGTCCCAACACCTAGATCTAGTCTCTCATTGGTTGCCCCTCTTCCCGTTCATCTTCAGGACAAATTGCAACCTGTAGGGAACAGGAGCTTAAAGGTGCTGATTCTCCAAGTAGGGAGATTGCTAGTAAAGTAACTGGAAAGGCGAACCCTAGCACAAGGAGATGAGAAATGGGGTGCGTTTTAGAAACCTTTCAAAATCACACGGTGTACCATCTTCTGGGTTTCTCATGCATGTTTTCGATGTAGGAAGATGCCCTTGAACCTGGAGATTTGGGACCCATGGGATGGGTACCACGCAGTACTACTTTAAAGGGTCTGAGTTTGCTCACCCAACCTCACCCAACCTCTCAGCCCCAAGATTGTCCACCCTTATGTCTCATCCAGGTGTGGGTCTAGATATGGTCAATCCAGGTTGCATCACAGCCCCTGAACGAATTTTGTAAGAATTTCTCTCTCTTTCACTGTCTTTGTTTTACCGGTTTTTAAAAGTAATTTATTTTTATAATGGGGTTTAGCTGCTTTTCACGGCTGTGTTTATGCAGCTTTACACCCACTTGACACACTTCCAGAGAGATATCAATACATAGGTTTTACGATTCTTACTAGTCACATATATTCTTGTGCGGTGAATAGGGGGTGTTGAGTCCAGTTCACTGAGCAAGGAGTAGGTCTTGTCTATTACATATTGGGTGTATGGAACAGTATCTGAGCGAATTTGAAACCCTTGTTTTATGCATCACCCCACCTCACCTTTCCCGTTAAGCAGCCATAGTGTGTTTTCTAAACGTGTGACTCTGTTATGTTTTGTAATTCAGTTCAAGTGTAGCGGTTTTTACATTCCCTCTATAAGTGATAGCTTATGATAAGTGTCTTTTTCTGTGTGACTTATTTCACTTAGAATCGTCATACCTAAATCCACTCATCTTGCTTCTACTAGCCTTATGACATTGATTTCATGTCTGAGGGATATTCCTTTGTACATAAGGACCACAACTTCTTTATCCATTTTTCTCTTTCCTGGGATATTTAAGGTGTCATGAAGTGGAGGTTCTTGTCAACATAGCAGCCCTAAACATTGGGGTGCCTGTGTCTTGCTGATTTTTAGTTTTCCCAATTTATACGCCCATGAGTGGACGTGCCCTATGCTCCCTAAGCTGTGTTTTTTCGATGTTTCCGGACACACCGTACACTTCTCCAGAGTGGCTGTTGGCAACTTACATCCCGCCCATCAGCGTAGCAAGGCTGCCATTTCTCCATGGCCTGTACTGCATTTCTGGTTTTGACACTTTTTGCAGCATAGCCCTTTTGACCGATGGGAAGCGAGACTTCTTTGTAGCGCTGCTTTGCCTTTCCAGGTTGCTTGGTTGGCCAAAAAGGGCGTATGCGTTTTTTCCTGAATATATTCAGGAAAAAACGCATACGCCCTTTTTGGCCAAGGGCATCACTGTCGACGGTTTCCCACTTTTCATGTGCTTTAAGGGCGATTCGAATCTACCTCCTGAAAACTGTTTCCTGCAATTCTGCCTTGCTTTGAATTCCTCTTCGTTGCCTTCCCTCAATATATCTGTGGATGAGAGTTATCATTAATAACTCTGCGGGTTTGTGAATTGCAGTGTCCCTGAGCTCCATTTTTCAACTCGCTTTTTTGGGAGCTGGTCGCAAAAGCGCGGGATTGCCTCAGGCCCTATTCTGGTTCCTGGCAGCAGGCTGAGCCTGTGGTTAATTCTTCTTCCTGATGGGAAAATAGAGTGACCTGTGCCTCTACCAACACCTAGATCTAGTCTCTCATTCGTTGCCCCTCTTCCCGTTCATCCTCAGGACAAATTGCAACCTGTAGGGAACAGGAGCTTAAAGGTGCTGATTCTCCAAGTAGGGAGATTGCTAGTAAAGTAGCTGGAAAGGCGAACCCTAGCACAAGGAGATGAGAAATGGGGTGCGTTTTAGAAACCTTTCAAAATCACACGGTGTACCATCTTCTGGGTTTCTCATGCATGTTTTCGACGTAGGAAGATGCCCTTGAACCTGGAGATTTGGGACCCATGGGATGGGTACCACGCAGTATTACTTTAAAGGGTCTGAGTTTGCTCACCCAACCTCACCCAACCTCTCAGCCCCAAGAGTGTCCACCCTTATGTCTCATCCAGGTGTGGGTCTAGATATGGTCAATCCAGGTTGCATAACAGCCCCTGAACGAATTTTGTAAGAATTTCTCTCTCTTTCACTGTCTTCGTTTTACGGGTTTTTAAAAGTAATTTATTTTTATAATGGGGTTTAGCTGCTTTTCACGGCTCTGTTTATGCGGCTTTACACCCACTTGACTCACTTCCAGACAGATATCAATACATAGGTTTTACGATTCTTACTAGTCAGATATATTCTTGTGCGGTGAATAGGGAGTGTTGAGTCCAGTTCACTGAGCAAGGAGTAGGTCTTGTCTATTACATATTGGGTGTATGGAACGGTATCTGAGCGAATTTGAAACCCTTGTTTTATGCATCACCCCACCTCACCTTTCCCGTTAAGCAGCCATAGTGTGTTTTCTAAACGTGTGACTCTGTTCTGTTTTGTAATTCAGTTCAAGTGTAGCGGTTTTTACATTCCCTCTATAAGTGATAGCTTATGATAAGTGTCTTTTTCTGTGTGACTTATTTCACTTAGAATCGTCATACCTAAATCCACTCATCTTGCTTCTACTAGCCTTATGACATTGATTTCATGTCTGAGGGATATTCCTTTGTACATAAGGACCACAACTTCTTTATCCATTTTTCTCTTTCCTGGGATATTTAAGGTGTCATGAAGTGGAGGTTCTTGTCAACATAGCAGCCCTAAACATTGGGGTGCCTGTGTCTTGCTGATTTTTAGTTTTCCCAGTTTATACGCCCATGAGTGGACGTGCCCTATGCTCCCTAAGCTGTGTTTTTTCGATGTTTCAGGACACACCGTACACTTCTCCAGAGTGGCTGTTGGCAATTTACATCCCGCCCATCAGCGTAGCAAGGCTGCCATTTGTCCATGGCCTGTCCTGCATTTCTGGTTTTGACACTTTTTGCAGCATGGCCCTTTTGACCGATGGGAAGCGAGACTTCTTTGTAGCGCTGATTTGCCTTTCCAGGTTGCTTGGTTGGCCAAAAAGGGCGTATGCGTTTTTTCCTGAATATATTCAGGAAAAAACGCATACGCCCTTTTTGGCCAAGGGCATCACTGTCGACGGTTTCCCACTTTTCATGTGCTTTAAAGGCGATTCGAATCTACCTCCTGAAACCTGTTTCCTGCAATTCTGCCTTGCTTTCAAATCCTCTTCGTTGCCTTCCCTCAATATATCTGTGGATGAGAGTTATCATTTATAACTCTGCGGGTTTGTGAATTGCAGTGTCCCTAAGCTCCATTTTTCAAATCGCTTTTTTGGGAGCTGGCCGCAAAAGCGCGGGATTGCCTCAGGCCCTATTCTGGTTCCTGGCGGCAGGCTGAGCCTGTGGTTAATTCTTCTTCCTGATGGGAAAATAGAGTGACCTGGGCCTGTCCCAACACCTAGATCTAGTCTCTCATTGGTTGCCCCTCTTCCCGTTCAACCTCAGGACAAATTGCAACCTGTAGGGAACAGGAGCTTAAAGGTGCTGATTCTCCAAGTAGGGAGTTTGCTAGTAAAGTAGCTGGAAAGGCGAACCCTAGCACAAGGAGATGAGAAATGGGGTGCGTTTTAGAAACCTTTCAAAATCACACGGTGTACCATCTTCTGGGTTTCTCATGCATGTTTTCGATGTAGGAAGATGCCCTTGAACCTGGAGATTTGGGACCCATGGGATGGGTACCACGCAGTATTACTTTAAAGGGTCTCAGTTTGCTCACCCAACCTCACCCAACCTCTAAGCCCCAAGAGTGTCCACCCTTATGTCTCATCCAGGTGTGGGTCTAGATATGGTCAATCCAGGTTGCATCACAGCCCCTGAACGAATTGTGTAAGAATTTCTCTCTCTTTCACTGTCTTTGTTTTACGGGTTTTTAAAAGTAATTTATTTTTATAATGGGGTTTAGCTGCTTTTCACGGCTGTGTGTATGCGGCTTTACACCCACTTGACTCACTTCCAGACAGATATCAATACATAGGTTTTAAGATTCTTACTAGTCACATATATTCTTGTGCGGTGAATAGGGGGTGTTGAGTCCAGTTCACTGAGCAAGGAGTAGGTCTTGTCTATTACATATTGGGTGTATGGAACGGTATCTGAGCGAATTTGAAACCCTTGTTTTATGCATCACCCCACCTCACCTTTCCCGTTAAGCAGCCATAGTGTGTTTTCTAAACGTGTGACTCTGTTCTGTTTTGTAATTCAGTTCAAGTGTAGCGGTTTTTACATTCCCTCTATAAGTGATAGCTTATGATAAGTGTCTTTTTCTGTGTGACTTATTTCACTTAGAATCCTCGTACCTTAATCCACTCATCTTGCTTCTACTAGCCTTATGACATTGATTTCATGTCTGAGGGATATTCCATTGTACCTAAGGACCACAACTTCTTTATCCATTTTTCTCTTTCCTGGGATATTTAAGGTGTCATGAAGTGGTGGTTCTTGTCAACAGAGCAGCCCTAAACTTTGGGGTGCCTGTGTCTTGCTGATTTTTAGTTTTCCCAATTTATACGCCCATGAGTGGACGTGCCCTATGCTCCCTAAGCTGTGTTTTTTCGATGTTTCAGGACACACCGTACACTTCTCCAGAGTGGCTGTTGGCAATTTACATCCCGCCCATCAGCGTAGCAAGGCTGCCATTTCTTCATGGCCTGTCCTGCATTTCTGGTTTTGACACTTTTTGCAGCATGACCCTTTTGACCAATGGGAAGCGAAACTTCTTTGTAGCGCTGATTTGCCTTTCCAGGTTGCTTGGTTGGCCAAAAAGGGCGTATGCGTTTTTTCCTGAATATATTCAGGAAAAAACGCATACGCCCTTTTTGGCCAAGGGCATCATTGTCGACGTTTTGCCGCTTTTCATGTGCTTTAAAGGCGATTCGAATCTACCTCCTGAAATCTGTTTCCTGCAATTCTGCCTTGCTTTCAAATCCTCTTCGTTGCCTTCCCGCAATATATCTGTGGATGAGAGTTATCATTTATAACTCTGCGGGTTTGTGAATTGCAGTGTCCCTGAGCTCCATTTTTCAACTCGCTTTTTTGGGAGCTGGCCGCAAATGCGCTGTATTGCCTCAGGCCCTATTCTGGTTCCTGGCGGCAGGCTGAGCCTGTGGTTAATTCTTCTTCCTGATGGGAAAATAGAGTGACCTGGGCCTGTCCCAACACCTAGATCTAGTCTCTCATTGGTTGCCCCTCTTCCCGTTCAACCTCAGGACAAATTGCAACCTGTAGGGAACAGGAGCTTAAAGGTGCTGATTCTCCAAGTAGGGAGATTGCTAGTAAAGTAGCTGGAAAGGCGAACCCTAGCACAAGGAGATGATAAATGGGGTGCGTTTTAGAAACCTTTCAAAATCACACGGTGTACCATCTTCTGGGTTTCTCATGCATGCTTTCGATGTAGGAAGATGCCCTTGAACCTGGAGATTTGGGACCCATGGGATGGGTACCACGCAGTATTACTTTAAAGGGTCTGAGTTTGCTCACCCAACCTCACCCAACCTCTAAGCCCCAAGAGTGTCCACCCTTATGTCTCATCCAGGTGTGGGTCTAGATATGGTCAATCCAGGTTGCATCACAGCCCCTGAACGAATTGTGTAAGAATTTCTCTCTCTTTCACTGTCTTTGTTTTACGGGTTTTTAAAAGTAATTTATTTTTATAATGGGGTTTAGCTGCTTTTCACGGCTGTGTTTATGCGGCTTTACACCCACTTGACTCACTTCCAGACAGATATCAATACATAGGTTTTAAGATTCTTACTAGTCACATATATTCTTGTGCGGTGAATAGGGGGTGTTGAGTCCAGTTCACTGAGCAAGGAGTAGGTCTTGTCTATTACATATTGGGTGTATGGAACGGTATCTGAGCGAATTTGAAACCCTTGTTTTATGCATCACCCCACCTCACCTTTCCCGTTAAGCAGCCATAGTGTGTTTTCTAAACGTGTGACTCTGTTCTGTTTTGTAATTCAGTTCAAGTGTAGCGGTTTTTACATTCCCTCTATAAGTGATATCTTATGATAAGTGTCTTTTTCTGTGTGACTTATTTCACTTAGAATCGTCGTACCTAAATCCACTCATCTTGCTTCTACTAGCCTTATGACATTGATTTCATGTCTGAGTGATATTCCATTGTACATAAGGACCACAACTTCTTTATCCATTTTTCTCTTTCCTGGGATATTTAAGGTGTCATGAAGTGGAGGTACTTGTCAACAGAGCAGCCCTAAACTTTGGGGTGCCTGTGTCTTGCTGATTTTTAGTTTTCCCAATTTCTACGCCCATGAGTGGACGTGCCCTATGCTCCCTAAGCTGTGTTTTTTCGATGTTTCAGGACACACCGTACACTTCTCCAGAGTGGCTGTTGGCAATTTACATCCTGCCCATCAGCGTAGCAAGGCTGCCATTTCTTCATGGCCTGTCCTGCATTTCTGGTTTTGACACTTTTTGCAGCATGACCCTTTTGACCGATGGGAAGCGAAACTTCTTTGTAGCGCTGATTTGCCTTTCCAGGTTGCTTGGTTGGCCAAAAAGGGCGTATGCGTTTTTTCCTGAATATATTCAGGAAAAAACGCATACGCCCTTTTTGGCCAAGGGCATCATTGTCGACGTTTTGCCGCTTTTCATGTGCTTTAAAGGCGATTCGAATCTACCTCCTGAAATCTGTTTCCTGCAATTCTGCCTTGCTTTCAAATCCTCTTCGTTGCCTTCCCTCAATATATCTGTGGATGAGAGTTATCATTTATAACTCTGCGGGTTTGTGAATTGCAGTGTCCCTGAGCTCCATTTTTCAACTCGCTTTTTTGGGAGCTGGCCGCAAAAGCGCTGTATTGCCTCAGGCCCTATTCTGGTTCCTGGCGGCAGGCTGAGCCTGTGGTTAATTCTTCTTCCTGATGGGAAAATAGAGTGACCTGGGCCTGTCCCAACACCTAGATCTAGTCTCTCATTGGTTGCCCCTCTTCCCGTTCAACCTCAGGACAAATTGCAACCTGTAGGGAACAGGAGCTTAAAGGTGCTGATTCTCCAAGTAGGGAGATTGCTAGTAAAGTAGCTGGAAAGGCGAACCCTAGCACAAGGAGATGATAAATGGGGTGCGTTTTAGAAACCTTTCAAAATCACACGGTGTACCATCTTCTGGGTTTCTCATGCATGCTTTCGATGTAGGAAGATGCCCTTGAACCTGGAGATTTGGGACCCATGGGATGGGTACCACGCAGTACTACTTTAAAGGGTCTGAGTTTGCTCACCCAACCTCACCCAACCTCTAAGCCCCAAGAGTGTCCACCCTTATGTCTCATCCAGGTGTGGGTCTAGATATGGTCAATCCAGGTTGCATCACAGCCCCTGAACGAATTGTGTAAGAATTTCTCTCTCTTTCACTGTCTTTGTTTTACGGGTTTTTAAAAGTAATTTATTTTTATAATGGGGTTTAGCTGCTTTTCACGGCTGTGTTTATGCGGCTTTACACCCACTTGACTCACTTCCAGACAGATATCAATACATAGGTTTTAAGATTCTTACTAGTCACATATATTCTTGTGCGGTGAATAGGGGGTGTTGAGTCCAGTTCACTGAGCAAGGAGTAGGTCTTGTCTATTACATATTGGGTGTATGGAACGGTATCTGAGCGAATTTGAAACCCTTGTTTTATGCATCACCCCACCTCACCTTTCCCGATAAGCAGCCATAGTGTGTTTTCTAAACGTGTGACTCTGTTCTGTTTTGTAATTCAGTTCAAGTGTAGCGGTTTTTACATTCCCTCTATAAGTGATATCTTATGATAAGTGTCTTTTTCTGTGTGACTTATTTCACTTAGAATCGTCGTACCTAATTCCACTCATCTTGCTTCTACTAGCCTTATGACATTGATTTCATGTCTGAGTGATATTCCATTGTATATAAGGACCACAACTTCTTTATCCATTTTTCTCTTTCCTGGGATATTTAAGATGTCATGAAGTGGAGGTACTTGTCAACAGAGCAGCCCTAAACTTTGGGGTGCCTGTGTCTTGCTGATTTTTAGTTTTCCCAATTTCTACGCCCATGAGTGAACGTGCCCTATGCTCCCTAAGCTGTGTTTTTTCGATGTTTCAGGACACACCGTACACTTCTCCAGTGTGGCTGTTGGCAATTTACATCCCGCCCATCAGCGTAGCAAGGCTGCCATTTCTCCATGGCCTGTCTTGCATTTCTGGTTTTGACACTTTTTGCAGCATGACCCTTTTGACCGATGGGAAGCGAAACTTCTTTGTAGCGCTGATTTGCCTTTCCAGTTTGCTTGGTTGGCCAAAAAGGGCGTATGCGTTTTTTCCTGAATATATTCAGGAAAAAACGCATACGCCCTTTTTGGCCAAGGGAATCATTGTCGACGTTTTGCCGCATTTCATGTGCTTTAAAGGCGATTCGGATCTACCTCCTGAAATCTGTTTCCTGCAATTCTGCCTTGCTTTGAATTCCTCTTCGTTGCCTTCCCTCAATATCTCTGTGGATGACAGTTATCATTTATAACTCTGCGGGTTTGTGAATTGCAGTGTCCCTGAGCTCCATTTTTCAACTCGCTTTTTTGGGAGCTGGCCGCAAAAGCGCGGGATTGCCTCAGGCCCTATTCTGGTTCCTGGAGGCAGGCTGAGCCTGTGGTTAATTCTTCTTCCTGATGGGAAAATAGAGTGACCTGTGCCTGTCCCAACACCTAGATCTAGTCTCTCTTTGGTTGCCCCTCTTCCCGTTCATCTTCAGGACAAATTGCAACCTGTAGGGAACAGGAGCTTAAAGGTGCTGATTCTCCAAGTAGGGAGATTGCTAGTAAAGTAACTGGAAAGGCGAACCCTAGCACAAGGAGATGAGAAATGGGGTGCGTTTTAGAAACCTTTCAAAATCACACGGTGTACCATCTTCTGGGTTTCTCATGCATGTTTTCGATGTAGGAAGATGCCCTTGAACCTGGAGATTTGGGACCCATGGGATGGGTACCACGCAGTACTACTTTAAAGGGTCTGAGTTTGCTCACCCAACCTCACCCAACCTCTCAGCCCCAAGATTGTCCACCCTTATGTCTCATCCAGGTGTGGGTCTAGATATGGTCAATCCAGGTTGCATCACAGCCCCTGAACGAATTTTGTAAGAATTTCTCTCTCTTTCACTGTCTTTGTTTTACCGGTTTTTAAAAGTAATTTATTTTTATAATGGGGTTTAGCTGCTTTTCACGGCTGTGTTTATGCAGCTTTACACCCACTTGACACACTTCCAGAGAGATATCAATACATAGGTTTTACGATTCTTACTAGTCACATATATTCTTTTGCGGTGAATAGGGGGTGTTGAGTCCAGTTCACTGAGCAAGGAGTAGGTCTTGTCTATTACATATTGGGTGTATGGAACAGTATCTGAGCGAATTTGAAACCCTTGTTTTATGCATCACCCCACCTCACCTTTCCCGTTAAGCAGCCATAGTGTGTTTTCTAAACGTGTGACTCTGTTCTGTTTTGTAATTCAGTTCAAGTGTAGCGGTTTTTACATTCCCTCTATAAGTGATAGCTTATGATAAGTGTCTTTTTCTGTGTGACTTATTTCACTTAGAATCGTCATACCTAAATCCACTCATCTTGCTTCTCCTAGCCTTATGACATTGATTTCATGTCTGAGTGATATTCCTTTGTACATAAGGACCACAACTTCTTTATCCATTTTTCTCTTTCCTGGGATATTTAAGGTGTCATGAAGTGGAGGTTCTTGTCAACATAGCAGCCCTAAACATTGGGGTGCCTGTGTCTTGCTGATTTTTAGTTTTCCCAATTTATATGCCCATGAGTGGACGTGCCCTATGCTCCCTAAGCTGTGTTTTTTCAATGTTTCAGGACACACCGTACACTTCTCCAGAGTGGCTGTTGGCAATTTACATCCCGCCCATCAGCGTAGCAAGGCTGCCATTTCTCCATGGCCTGTCCTGCATTTCTGGTTTTGACACTTTTTGCAGCATGGCCCTTTTGACCGATGGGAAGCGAGACTTCTTTGTAGCGCTGATTTGCCTTTCCAGTTTGCTTGGTTGGCCAAAAAGGGCGTATGCGTTTTTTCCTGAATATATTCAGGAAAAAACGCATACGCCCTTTGTGGCCAAGGGCATCATTGTCGACGTTTTGCCGCTTTTCATGTGCTTTAAAGGCGATTCGAATCTACCTCCTGAAATCTCTTTCCTGCAATTCTGCCTTGCTTTCAAATCCTCTTCGTTGCCTTCCCTCAATATATCTGTGGATGAGAGTTATCATTTATAACTCTGCGGGTTTGTGAATTGCAGTGTCCCTGAGCTCCATTTTTCAACTCGCTGTTTTGGGAGCTGGCTGCAAAAGCGCGGGATTGCCTCAGGCCCTATTCTGGTTCCTGGAGGCAGGCTGAGCCTGTGGTTAATTCTTCTTCCTGATGGGAAAATAGAGTGACCTGTGCCTCTACCAACACCTAGATCTAGTCTCTCATTGGTTGCCCCTCTTCCCGTTCATCTTCAGGACAAATTGCAACCTGTAGGGAACAGGAGCTTAAAGGTGCTGATTCTCCAAGTAGGGAGATTGCTAGTAAAGTAGCTGGAAAGGCGAACCCTAGCACAAGGAGATGAGAAATGGGGTGCGTTTTAGAAAACTTTCAAAATCACACGGTGTACCATCTTCTGGGTTTCTCATGCATGTTTTCGATGTAGGAAGATGCCCTTGAACCTGGAGATTTGGGACCCATGGGATGGGTACCACGCAGTACTACTTTAAAGGGTCTGAGTTTGCTCACCCAACCTCACCCAACCTCTCAGCCCCAAGATTGTCCACCCTTATGTCTCATCCAGGTGTGGGTCTAGATATGGTCAATCCAGGTTGCATCACATCCCCTGAACGAATTTTGTAAGAATTTCTCTCTCTTTCACTGTTTTGTTTTACGGGTTTTTAAAAGTAATTTATTTTTATAATGGGGTTTAGCTGCTTTTCACGGCTGTGTTTATGCAGCTTTACACCCACTTGACACACTTCCAGAGAGATATCAATACATAGGTTTTACGATTCTTACTAGTCTCATATATTCTTGTGCGGTGAATAGGGGGTGTTGAGTCCAGTTCACTGAGCAAGGAGTAGGTCTTGTCTATTACATATTGGGTGTATGGAACGGTATCTGAGCGAATTTGAAACCCTTGTTTTATGCATCACCCCACCTCACCTTTCCCGTTAAGCAGCCATAGTGTGTTTTCTAAACGTGTGACTGTGTTCTGTTTTGTAATTCAGTTCAAGTGTAGCGGTTTTTACATTCCCTCTATAAGTGATAGCTTATGATAAGTGTCTTTTTCTGTGTGACTTATTTCACTTAGAATCGTCGTACCTAACTCCACTCATCTTGCTTCTACTAGCCTTATAACATTGATTTCATGTCTGAGTGATATTCCATTGTACATAAGGACCACAACTTCTTTATCCATTTTTCTCTTTCCTGGGATATTTAAGGTGTCATGAAGTGGAGGTTCTTGTCAACAGAGCAGCCCTAAACTTTCGGGTGCCTGTGTCTTGCTGATTTTTAGTTTTTCCAATTTATATGCCCATGAGTGGACGTGCCCTATGCTCCCTAAGCTGTTTTTTTTCGATGTTTCAGGACACAACGTACTCTTCTCCAGAGTGGATCTTGGCAATTTACATCCCGCCCATCAGTGTAGCAAGGCTGCCATTTCTCCATGGCCTGTCCTGCATTTCTCGTTTTGACACTTTTTGCAGCATGGCCCTTTTCACCGATGGGAAGCGAGACTTCTTTGTAGCGCTGATTTGCCTTTCCAGGTTGCTTGGTTGGCCAAAAAGGGCGTATGCGTTTTTTCCTGAATATATTCAGGAAAAAACGCATACGCCCTTTTTGGCCAAGGGCATCATTGTCGAGGTTTTGCCGCTTTTCATGTGCTTTAAAGGCGATTCGTATCTACCTCCTGAAATCTGTTTCCTGCAATTCTGCCTTGCTTTGAATTCCTCTTCGTTGCCTTCCCTCAATATATTTGTGGACGAGAGTTATCATTTATAACTCTGCAGGTTTGTGAATTGCAGTGCCCCTGAGCTCCATTTTTCAACTGTCTTTTTTGGGAGCTGGCCGCAAAAGCACGGGATTGCCTCAGGCCCTATTCTGGTTCCGGGCGGCAGGCTGAGCCTGTGGTTAATTCTTCTTCCTGTTGGGAAAATAGAGTGACCTGTGCCTGTCCCAACACCTAGATCTAGTCTCTCATTGGTTGCCCCTCTTCCCGTTCATCCTCAGGACAAATTGCAACCTGTAGGGAACAGGAGCTTAAAGGTGCTGATTCTCCAAGGAGGGAGATTGCTAGTAAAGTAGCTGGAATGGCGAACCCGAGCACAAGGAGATGAGAAATGAGGTGCGTTTTAGAAACCTTTCAAAATCACATGGTGTACCATCTTCTGGGTTTCTCATGCATGTTTTCGATGTAGGAAGATGCCCTTGAACCTGGAGATTTGGGACCCATGGGATGGGTACCACGCAGTATTACTTTAAAGGGTCTGCGTTTGCTCACCCAACCTCACCCAACCTCTCAGCCCCAAGAGTGTCCACCCTTATGTCTCATCCAGCTGTGGGTCTAGATATGGTCAATCCAGGTTGCATCACAGCCTCTGAACGAATTTTGTAAGAATGTCTCTCTCTTTCACTCTCTTTGTTTTACGGGTTTTTAAAAGTAATTTATTTTTATAATGGGGTTTAGCTGCTTTTCATGGCTCTGTTTATGCGGCTTTACACCCCCTTGACTCACTTCCAGAGAGATATCAATATATAGGTTTTAAGATTCTTACTAGTCACATATATTCTTGTGCGGTGAATAGGGGGTGTTGAGTCCAGTTCACTGAGCAAGGAGTAGGTCTTGTCTATTACATATTGGGTGTATGGAACGGTATCTGAGCGAATTTGAAACCCTTGTTTTATGCATCACCCCACCTCACCTTTCCCGTTAAGCAGCCATAGTGTGTTTTCTAAACGTGTAACTCTGTTCTGTTTTGTAATTCAGTTCAAGTGTAGCGGTTTTTACATTCCCTCTATAAGTGATAGCTTATGATAAGTGTCTTTTTCTGTGTGACTTATTTCACTTAGAATCGTCGTACCTAACTCCACTCATCTTGCTTCTACTAGCCTTATAACATTGATTTCATGTCTGAGTGATATTCCATTGTACATAAGGACCACAACTTCTTTATCCATTTTTCTCTTTCCTGGGATATTTAAGGTGTCATGAAGTGGAGGTTCTTGTCAACAGAGCAGCCGTAAACTTTCGGGTGCCTGTGTCTTGCTGATTTTTAGTTTTTCCAATTTATATGCCCATGAGTGGACGTGCCCTATGCTCCCTAAGCTGTTTTTTTTCGATGTTTCAGGACACAACGTACACTTCTCCAGAGTGGTTGTTGGCAATTTACATCCCGCCCATCAGTGTAGCAAGGCTGCCATTTCTCCATGGCCTGTCCTGCATTTCTCGTTTTGACACTTTTTGCAGCATGGCCCTTTTCACCGATGGGAAGCGAGACTTCTTTGTAGCGCTGATTTGCCTTTCCAGGTTGCTTGGTTGGCCAAAAAGGGCGTATGCGTTTTTTCCTGAATATATTCAGGAAAAAACGCATACGCCCTTTTTGGCCAAGGGCATCATTGTCGACGTTTTGCCGCTTTTCATGTGCTTTAAAGGCGATTCGTATCTACCTCCTGAAATCTGTTTCCTGCAAATCTGCCTTGCTTTCAATTCCTCTTCGTTGCCTTCCCTCAATATATTTGTGGACGAGAGTTATCATTTATAACTCTGCAGGTTTGTGAATTGCAGTGCCCCTGAGCTCCATTTTTCAACTGTCTTTTTTGGGAGCTGGCCGCAAAAGCACGGGATTGCCTCAGGCCCTATTCTGGTTCCGGGCGGCATTCTGAGCCTGTGGTTAATTCTTCTTACTGTTGGGAAAATAGAGTGACCTGTGCCTGTCCCAAAACCTAGATCTAGTCTCTCATTGGTTGCCCCTCTTCCCGTTCATCCTCAGGACAAATTGCAACCTGTAGGGAACAGGAGCTTAAAGGTGCTGATTCTCCAAGGAGGGAGATTGCTAGTAAAGTAGCTGGAATGGCGAACCCGAGCACAAGGAGATGAGAAATGAGGTGCGTTTTAGAAACCTTTCAAAATCACATGGTGTACCATCTTCTGGGTTTCTCATGCATGTTTTCGATGTAGGAAGATGCCCTTGAACCTGGAGATTTGGGACCCATGGGATGGGTACCACGCAGTATTACTTTAAAGGGTCTGCGTTTGCTCACGCAACCTCACCCAACCTCTCAGCCCCAAGAGTGTCCACCCTTATGTCTCATCCAGCTGTGGGTCTAGATATGGTCAATCCAGGTTGCATCACAGCCTCTGAACGAATTTTGTAAGAATGTCTCTCTCTTTCACTCTCTTTGTTTTACGGGTTTTTAAAAGTAATTTATTTTTATAATGGGGTTTAGCTGCTTTTCATGGCTCTGTTTATGCGGCTTTACACCCACTTGACTCACTTCCAGAGAGATATCAATATATAGGTTTTAAGATTCTTACTAGTCACATATATTCTTGTGCGGTGAATAGGGGGTGTTGAGTCCAGTTCACTGAGCAAGGAGTAGGTCTTGTCTATTACATATTGGGTGTATGGAACGGTATCTGAGCGAATTTGAAACCCTTGTTTTATGCATCACCCCACCTCACCTTTCCCGTTAAGCAGCCATAGTGTGTTTTCTAAACGTGTGACTCTGTTCTGTTTTGTAATTCAGTTCAAGTGTAGCGGTTTTTACATTCCCTCTATAAGTGATAGCTTATGATAAGTGTCTTTTTCTGTGTGACTTATTTCACTTAGAATCGTCGTACCTAACTCCACTCATCTTGCTTCTACTAGCCTTATAACATTGATTTCATGTCTGAGTGATATTCCATTGTACATAAGGACCACAACTTCTTTATCCATTTTTCTCTTTCCTGGGATATTTAAGGTGTCATGAAGTGGAGGTTCTTGTCAACAGAGCAGCCCTAAACTTTCGGGTGCCTGTGTCTTGCTGATTTTTAGTTTTTCCAATTTATATGCCCATGAGTGGACGTGCCCTATGCTCCCTAAGCTGTGTTTTTTCGATGTTTCAGGACACAACGTACACTTCTCCAGAGTGGCTCTTGGCAATTTACATCCCGCCCATCAGTGTAGCAAGGCTGCCATTTCTCCATGGCCTGTCCTGCATTTCTCGTTTTGACACTTTTTGCAGCATGGCCCTTTTCACCGATGGGAAGCGAGACTTCTTTGTAGCGCTGATTTGCCTTTCCAGGTTGCTTGGTTGGCCAAAAAGGGCGTATGCGTTTTTTCCTGAATATATTCAGGAAAAAACGCATACGCCCTTTTTGGCCAAGGGCATCATTGTCGACGTTTTGCCGCTTTTCATGTGCTTTAAAGGCGATTCGTATCTACCTCCTGAAATCTGTTTCCTGCAAATCTGCCTTGCTTTCAATTCCTCTTCGTTGCCTTCCCTCAATATATTTGTGGACGAGAGTTATCATTTATAACTCTGCAGGTTTGTGAATTGCAGTGCCCCTGAGCTCCATTTTTCAACTGTCTTTTTTGGGAGCTGGCCGCAAAAGCACGGGATTGCCTCAGGCCCTATTCTGGTTCCGGGCGGCATTCTGAGCCTGTGGTTAATTCTTCTTCCTGTTGGGAAAATAGAGTGACCTGTGCCTGTCCCAACACCTAGATCTAGTCTCTCATTGGTTGCCCCTCTTCCCGTTCATCCTCAGGACAAATTGCAACCTGTAGGGAACAGGAGCTTAAAGGTGCTGATTCTCCAAGGAGGGAGATTGCTAGTAAAGTAGCTGGAATGGCGAACCCGAGCACAAGGAGATGAGAAATGAGGTGCGTTTTAGAAACCTTTCAAAATCACATGGTGTACCATCTTCTGGGTTTCTCATGCATGTTTTCGATGTAGGAAGATGCCCTTGAACCTGGAGATTTGGGACCCATGGGATGGGTACCACGCAGTATTACTTTAAAGGGTCTGCGTTTGCTCACGCAACCTCACCCAACCTCTCAGCCCCAAGAGTGTCCACCCTTATGTCTCATCCAGCTGTGGGTCTAGATATGGTCAATCCAGGTTGCATCACAGCCTCTGAACGAATTTTGTAAGAATGTCTCTCTCTTTCACTGTCTTTGTTTTACGGGTTTTTAAAAGTAATTTATTTTTATAATGGGGTTTAGCTGCTTTTCATGGCTCTGTTTATGCGGCTTTACACCCACTTGACTCACTTCCAGAGAGATATCAATATATAGGTTTTAAGATTCTTACTAGTCACATATATTCTTGTGCGGTGAATAGGGGGTGTTGAGTCCAGTTCACTGAGCAAGGAGTAGGTCTTGTCTATTACATATTGGGTGTATGGAACGGTATCTGAGCGAATTTGAAACCCTTGTTTTATGCATCACCCCACCTCACCTTTCCCGTTAAGCAGCCATAGTGTGTTTTCTAAACGTGTGACTCTGTTCTGTTTTGTAATTCAGTTCAAGTGTAGCGGTTTTTACATTCCCTCTATAAGTGATAGCTTATGATAAGTGTCTTTTTCCGTGTGACTTATTTCACTTAGAATCGTCGTACCTAACTCCACTCATCTTGCTTCTACTAGCCTTATAACATTGATTTCATGTCTGAGTGATATTCCATTGTACATAAGGACCACAACTTCTTTATCCATTTTTCTCTTTCCTGGGATATTTAAGGTGTCATGAAGTGGAGGTTCTTGTCAACAGAGCAGCCCTAAACTTTCGGGTGCCTGTGTCTTGCTGATTTTTAGTTTTTCCAATTTATATGCCCATGAGTGGACGTGCCCTATGCTCCCTAAGCTGTTTTTTTTCGATGTTTCAGGACACAACATACACTTCTCCAGAGTGGTTGTTGGCAATTTACATCCCGCCCATCAGTGTAGCAAGGCTGCCATTTCTCCATGGCCTGTCCTGCATTTCTCGTTTTGACACTTTTTGCAGCATGGCCCTTTTCACCGATGGGAAGCGAGACTTCTTTGTAGCGCTGATTTGCCTTTCCAGGTTGCTTGGTTGGCCAAAAAGGGCGTATGCGTTTTTTCCTGAATATATTCAGGAAAAAACGCATACGCCCTTTTTGGCCAAGGGCATCATTGTCGACGTTTTGCCGCTTTTCATGTGCTTTAAAGGCGATTCGTATCTACCTCCTGAAATCTGTTTCCTGCAATTCTGCCTTGCTTTCAATTCCTCTTCGTTGCTTTCCCTCAATATATTTGTGGACGAGAGTTATCATTTATAACTCTGCAGGTTTGTGAATTGCAGTGCCCCTGAGCTCCATTTTTCAACTGTCTTTTTTGGGAGCTGGCCGCAAAAGCACGGGATTGCCTCAGGCCCTATTCTGGTTCCCGGCGGCAGGCTGAGCCTGTGGTTAATTCTTCTTCCTGTTGGGAAAATAGAGTGACCTGTGCCTGTCCCAACACCTAGATCTAGTCTCTCATTGGTTGCCCCTCTTCCCGTTCATCCTCAGGACAAATTGCAACCTGTAGGGAACAGGAGCTTAAAGGTGCTGATTCTCCAAGGAGGGAGATTGCTAGTAAAGTAGCTGGAATGGCGAACCCGAGCACAAGGAGATGAGAAATGAGGTGCGTTTTAGAAACCTTTCAAAATCACATGGTGTACCATCTTCTGGGTTTCTCATGCATGTTTTCGATGTAGGAAGATGCCCTTGAACCTGGAGATTTGGGACCCATGGGATGGGTACCACGCAGTATTACTTTAAAGGGTCTGCGTTTGCTCACGCAACCTCACCCAACCTCTCAGCCCCAAGAGTGTCCACCCTTATGTCTCATCCAGCTGTGGGTCTAGATATGGTCAATCCAGGTTGCATCACAGCCTCTGAACGAATTTTGTAAGAATGTCTCTCTCTTTCACTCTCTTTGTTTTACGGGTTTTTAAAAGTAATTTATTTTTATAATGGGTTTTAGCTGCTTTTCATGGCTCTGTTTATGCGGCTTTACACCCCCTTGACTCACTTCCAGAGAGATATCAATATATAGGTTTTAAGATTCTTACTAGTCACATATATTCTTGTGCGGTGAATAGGGGGTGTTGAGCCCAGTTCACTGAGTAAGGAGTAGGTCTTGTCTATTACATATTGGGTGTATGGAACGGTATCTGAGCGAATTTGAAACCCTTGTTTTATGCATCACCCCACCTCACCTTTCCCGTTAAGCAGCCATAGTGTGTTTTCTAAACGTGTGACTCTGTTCTGTTTTGTAATTCAGTTCAAGTGTAGCGGTTTTTACATTCCCTCTATAAGTGATAGCTTATGATAAGTGTCTTTTTCCGTGTGACTTATTTCACTTAGAATCGTCGTACCTAACTCCACTCATCTTGCTTCTACTAGCCTTATAACATTGATTTCATGTCTGAGTGATATTCCATTGTACATAAGGACCACAACTTCTTTATCCATTTTTCTCTTTCCTGGGATATTTAAGGTGTCATGAAGTGGAGGTTCTTGTCAACAGAGCAGCCCTAAACTTTCGGGTGCCTGTGTCTTGCTGATTTTTAGTTTTTCCAATTTATATGCCCATGAGTGGACGTGCCCTATGCTCCCTAAGCTGTTTTTTTTCGATGTTTCAGGACACAACGTACACTTCTCCAGAGTGGTTGTTGGCAATTTACATCCCGCCCATCAGTGTAGCAAGGCTGCCATTTCTCCATGGCCTGTCCTGCATTTCTCGTTTTGACACTTTTTGCAGCATGGCCCTTTTCACCGATGGGAAGCGAGACTTCTTTGTAGCGCTGATTTGCCTTTTCAGGTTGCTTGGTTGGCCAAAAAGGGCGTATGCGTTTTTTCCTGAATATATTCAGGAAAAACGCATACGCCCTTTTTGGCCAAGGGCATCATTGTCGACGTTTTGCCGCTTTTCATGTGCTTTAAAGGCGATTCGTATCTACCTCCTGAAATCTGTTTCCTGCAAATCTGCCTTGCTTTCAATTCCTCTTCGTTGCCTTCCCTCAATATATTTGTGGACGAGAGTTATCATTTATAACTCTGCAGGTTTGTGAATTGCAGTGCCCCTGAGCTCCATTTTTCAACTGTCTTTTTTGGGAGCTGGCCGCAAAAGCACGGGATTGCCTCAGGCCCTATTCTGGTTCCTGGAGGCAGGCTGAGCCTGTGGTTAATTCTTCTTCCTGTTGGGAAAATAGAGTGACCTGTGCCTGTCCCAACACCTAGATCTAGTCTCTCATTGGTTGCCCCTCTTCCCGTTCATCCTCAGGACAAATTGCAACCTGTAGGGAACAGGAGCTTAAAGGTGCTGATTCTCCAAGGAGGGAGATTGCTAGTAAAGTAGCTGGAATGGCGAACCCGAGCACAAGGAGATGAGAAATGAGGTGCGTTTTAGAAACCTTTCAAAATCACATGGTGTACCATCTTCTGGGTTTCTCATGCATGTTTTCGATGTAGGAAGATGCCCTTGAACCTGGAGATTTGGGACCCATGGGATGGGTACCACGCAGTATTACTTTAAAGGGTCTGCGTTTGCTCACGCAACCTCACCCAACCTCTCAGCCCCAAGAGTGTCCACCCTTATGTCTCATCCAGCTGTGGGTCTAGATATGGTCAATCCAGGTTGCATCACAGCCTCTGAACGAATTTTGTAAGAATGTCTCTCTCTTTCACTGTCTTTGTTTTACGGGTTTTTAAAAGTAATTTATTTTTATAATGGGGTTTAGCTGCTTTTCATGGCTCTGTTTATGCGGCTTTACACCCACTTGACTCACTTCCAGAGAGATATCAATATATAGGTTTTAAGATTCTTACTAGTCACATATATTCTTGTGCGGTGAATAGGGGGTGTTGAGTCCAGTTCACTGAGCAAGGAGTAGGTCTTGTCTATTACATATTGGGTGTATGGAACGGTATCTGAGCGAATTTGAAACCCTTGTTTTATGCATCACCCCACCTCACCTTTCCCGTTAAGCAGCCATAGTGTGTTTTCTAAACGTGTGACTCTGTTCTGTTTTGTAATTCAGTTCAAGTGTAGCGGTTTTTACATTCCCTCTATAAGTGATAGCTTATGATAAGTGTCTTTTTCCGTGTGACTTATTTCACTTAGAATCGTCGTACCTAACTCCACTCATCTTGCTTCTACTAGCCTTATAACATTGATTTCATGTCTGAGTGATATTCCATTGTACATAAGGACCACAACTTCTTTATCCATTTTTCTCTTTCCTGGGATATTTAAGGTGTCATGAAGTGGAGGTTCTTGTCAACAGAGCAGCCCTAAACTTTCGGGTGCCTGTGTCTTGCTGATTTTTAGTTTTTCCAATTTATATGCCCATGAGTGGACGTGCCCTATGCTCCCTAAGCTGTTTTTTTTCGATGTTTCAGGACACAACATACACTTCTCCAGAGTGGTTGTTGGCAATTTACATCCCGCCCATCAGTGTAGCAAGGCTGCCATTTCTCCATGGCCTGTCCTGCATTTCTCGTTTTGACACTTTTTGCAGCATGGCCCTTTTCACCGATGGGAAGCGAGACTTCTTTGTAGCGCTGATTTGCCTTTCCAGGTTGCTTGGTTGGCCAAAAAGGGCGTATGCGTTTTTTCCTGAATATATTCAGGAAAAAACGCATACGCCCTTTTTGGCCAAGGGCATCATTGTCGACGTTTTGCCGCTTTTCATGTGCTTTAAAGGCGATTCGTATCTACCTCCTGAAATCTGTTTCCTGCAATTCTGCCTTGCTTTGAATTCCTCTTCGTTGCCTTCCCTCAATATATTTGTGGACGAGAGTTATCATTTATAACTCTGCAGGTTTGTGAATTGCAGTGCCCCTGAGCTCCATTTTTCAACTGTCTTTTTTGGGAGCTGGCCGCAAAAGCACGGGATTGCCTCAGGCCCTATTCTGGTTCCGGGCGGCAGGCTGAGCCTGTGGTTAATTCTTCTTCCTGTTGGGAAAATAGAGTGACCTGTGCCTGTCCCAACACCTAGATCTAGTCTCTCATTGGTTGCCCCTCTTCCCGTTCATCCTCAGGACAAATTGCAACCTGTAGGGAACAGGAGCTTAAAGGTGCTGATTCTCCAAGGAGGGAGATTGCTAGTAAAGTAGCTGGAATGGCGAACCCGAGCACAAGGAGATGAGAAATGAGGTGCGTTTTAGAAACCTTTCAAAATCACATGGTGTACCATCTTCTGGGTTTCTCATGCATGTTTTCGATGTAGGAAGATGCCCTTGAACCTGGAGATTTGGGACCCATGGGATGGGTACCACGCAGTATTACTTTAAAGGGTCTGCGTTTGCTCACCCAACCTCACCCAACCTCTCAGCCCCAAGAGTGTCCACCCTTATGTCTCATCCAGCTGTGGGTCTAGATATGGTCAATCCAGGTTGCATCACAGCCTCTGAACGAATTTTGTAAGAATGTCTCTCTCTTTCACTCTCTTTGTTTTACGGGTTTTTAAAAGTAATTTATTTTTATAATGGGGTTTAGCTGCTTTTCATGGCTCTGTTTATGCGGCTTTACACCCCCTTGACTCACTTCCAGAGAGATATCAATATATAGGTTTTAAGATTCTTACTAGTCACATATATTCTTGTGCGGTGAATAGGGGGTGTTGAGTCCAGTTCACTGAGCAAGGAGTAGGTCTTGTCTATTACATATTGGGTGTATGGAACGGTATCTGAGCGAATTTGAAACCCTTGTTTTATGCATCACCCCACCTCACCTTTCCCGTTAAGCAGCCATAGTGTGTTTTCTAAACGTGTGACTCTGTTCTGTTTTGTAATTCAGTTCAAGTGTAGCGGTTTTTACATTCCCTCTATAAGTGATAGCTTATGATAAGTGTCTTTTTCTGTGTGACTTATTTCACTTAGAATCGTCGTACCTAACTCCACTCATCTTGCTTCTACTAGCCTTATAACATTGATTTCATGTCTGAGTGATATTCCATTGTACATAAGGACCACAACTTCTTTATCCATTTTTCTCTTTCCTGGGATATTTAAGGTGTCATGAAGTGGAGGTTCTTGTCAACAGAGCAGCCGTAAACTTTCGGGTGCCTGTGTCTTGCTGATTTTTAGTTTTTCCAATTTATATGCCCATGAGTGGACGTGCCCTATGCTCCCTAAGCTGTTTTTTTTCGATGTTTCAGGACACAACGTACACTTCTCCAGAGTGGTTGTTGGCAATTTACATCCCGCCCATCAGTGTAGCAAGGCTGCCATTTCTCCATGGCCTGTCCTGCATTTCTCGTTTTGACACTTTTTGCAGCATGGCCCTTTTCACCGATGGGAAGCGAGACTTCTTTGTAGCGCTGATTTGCCTTTCCAGGTTGCTTGGTTGGCCAAAAAGGGCGTATGCGTTTTTTCCTGAATATATTCAGGAAAAAACGCATACGCCCTTTTTGGCCAAGGGCATCATTGTCGACGTTTTGCCGCTTTTCATGTGCTTTAAAGGCGATTCGTATCTACCTCCTGAAATCTGTTTCCTGCAAATCTGCCTTGCTTTCAATTCCTCTTCGTTGCCTTCCCTCAATATATTTGTGGACGAGAGTTATCATTTATAACTCTGCAGGTTTGTGAATTGCAGTGCCCCTGAGCTCCATTTTTCAACTGTCTTTTTTGGGAGCTGGCCGCAAAAGCACGGGATTGCCTCAGGCCCTATTCTGGTTCCTGGAGGCAGGCTGAGCCTGTGGTTAATTCTTCTTCCTGTTGGGAAAATAGAGTGACCTGTGCCTGTCCCAACACCTAGATCTAGTCTCTCATTGGTTGCCCCTCTTCCCGTTCATCCTCAGGACAAATTGCAACCTGTAGGGAACAGGAGCTTAAAGGTGCTGATTCTCCAAGGAGGGAGATTGCTAGTAAAGTAGCTGGAATGGCGAACCCGAGCACAAGGAGATGAGAAATGAGGTGCGTTTTAGAAACCTTTCAAAATCACATGGTGTACCATCTTCTGGGTTTCTCATGCATGTTTTCGATGTAGGAAGATGCCCTTGAACCTGGAGATTTGGGACCCATGGGATGGGTACCACGCAGTATTACTTTAAAGGGTCTGCGTTTGCTCACGCAACCTCACCCAACCTCTCAGCCCCAAGAGTGTCCACCCTTATGTCTCATCCAGCTGTGGGTCTAGATATGGTCAATCCAGGTTGCATCACAGCCTCTGAACGAATTTTGTAAGAATGTCTCTCTCTTTCACTGTCTTTGTTTTACGGGTTTTTAAAAGTAATTTATTTTTATAATGGGGTTTAGCTGCTTTTCATGGCTCTGTTTATGCGGCTTTACACCCACTTGACTCACTTCCAGAGAGATATCAATATATAGGTTTTAAGATTCTTACTAGTCACATATATTCTTGTGCGGTGAATAGGGGGTGTTGAGTCCAGTTCACTGAGCAAGGAGTAGGTCTTGTCTATTACATATTGGGTGTATGGAACGGTATCTGAGCGAATTTGAAACCCTTGTTTTATGCATCACCCCACCTCACCTTTCCCGTTAAGCAGCCATAGTGTGTTTTCTAAACGTGTGACTCTGTTCTGTTTTGTAATTCAGTTCAAGTGTAGCGGTTTTTACATTCCCTCTATAAGTGATAGCTTATGATAAGTGTCTTTTTCCGTGTGACTTATTTCACTTAGAATCGTCGTACCTAACTCCACTCATCTTGCTTCTACTAGCCTTATAACATTGATTTCATGTCTGAGTGATATTCCATTGTACATAAGGACCACAACTTCTTTATCCATTTTTCTCTTTCCTGGGATATTTAAGGTGTCATGAAGTGGAGGTTCTTGTCAACAGAGCAGCCCTAAACTTTCGGGTGCCTGTGTCTTGCTGATTTTTAGTTTTTCCAATTTATATGCCCATGAGTGGACGTGCCCTATGCTCCCTAAGCTGTTTTTTTTCGATGTTTCAGGACACAACATACACTTCTCCAGAGTGGTTGTTGGCAATTTACATCCCGCCCATCAGTGTAGCAAGGCTGCCATTTCTCCATGGCCTGTCCTGCATTTCTCGTTTTGACACTTTTTGCAGCATGGCCCTTTTCACCGATGGGAAGCGAGACTTCTTTGTAGCGCTGATTTGCCTTTCCAGGTTGCTTGGTTGGCCAAAAAGGGCGTATGCGTTTTTTCCTGAATATATTCAGGAAAAAACGCATACGCCCTTTTTGGCCAAGGGCATCATTGTCGACGTTTTGCCGCTTTTCATGTGCTTTAAAGGCGATTCGTATCTACCTCCTGAAATCTGTTTCCTGCAATTCTGCCTTGCTTTGAATTCCTCTTCGTTGCCTTCCCTCAATATATTTGTGGACGAGAGTTATCATTTATAACTCTGCAGGTTTGTGAATTGCAGTGCCCCTGAGCTCCATTTTTCAACTGTCTTTTTTGGGAGCTGGCCGCAAAAGCACGGGATTGCCTCAGGCCCTATTCTGGTTCCGGGCGGCAGGCTGAGCCTGTGGTTAATTCTTCTTCCTGTTGGGAAAATAGAGTGACCTGTGCCTGTCCCAACACCTAGATCTAGTCTCTCATTGGTTGCCCCTCTTCCCGTTCATCCTCAGGACAAATTGCAACCTGTAGGGAACAGGAGCTTAAAGGTGCTGATTCTCCAAGGAGGGAGATTGCTAGTAAAGTAGCTGGAATGGCGAACCCGAGCACAAGGAGATGAGAAATGAGGTGCGTTTTAGAAACCTTTCAAAATCACATGGTGTACCATCTTCTGGGTTTCTCATGCATGTTTTCGATGTAGGAAGATGCCCTTGAACCTGGAGATTTGGGACCCATGGGATGGGTACCACGCAGTATTACTTTAAAGGGTCTGCGTTTGCTCACCCAACCTCACCCAACCTCTCAGCCCCAAGAGTGTCCACCCTTATGTCTCATCCAGCTGTGGGTCTAGATATGGTCAATCCAGGTTGCATCACAGCCTCTGAACGAATTTTGTAAGAATGTCTCTCTCTTTCACTCTCTTTGTTTTACGGGTTTTTAAAAGTAATTTATTTTTATAATGGGGTTTAGCTGCTTTTCATGGCTCTGTTTATGCGGCTTTACACCCCCTTGACTCACTTCCAGAGAGATATCAATATATAGGTTTTAAGATTCTTACTAGTCACATATATTCTTGTGCGGTGAATAGGGGGTGTTGAGTCCAGTTCACTGAGCAAGGAGTAGGTCTTGTCTATTACATATTGGGTGTATGGAACGGTATCTGAGCGAATTTGAAACCCTTGTTTTATGCATCACCCCACCTCACCTTTCCCGTTAAGCAGCCATAGTGTGTTTTCTAAACGTGTGACTCTGTTCTGTTTTGTAATTCAGTTCAAGTGTAGCGGTTTTTACATTCCCTCTATAAGTGATAGCTTATGATAAGTGTCTTTTTCTGTGTGACTTATTTCACTTAGAATCGTCGTACCTAACTCCACTCATCTTGCTTCTACTAGCCTTATAACATTGATTTCATGTCTGAGTGATATTCCATTGTACATAAGGACCACAACTTCTTTATCCATTTTTCTCTTTCCTGGGATATTTAAGGTGTCATGAAGTGGAGGTTCTTGTCAACAGAGCAGCCGTAAACTTTCGGGTGCCTGTGTCTTGCTGATTTTTAGTTTTTCCAATTTATATGCCCATGAGTGGACGTGCCCTATGCTCCCTAAGCTGTTTTTTTTCGATGTTTCAGGACACAACGTACACTTCTCCAGAGTGGTTGTTGGCAATTTACATCCCGCCCATCAGTGTAGCAAGGCTGCCATTTCTCCATGGCCTGTCCTGCATTTCTCGTTTTGACACTTTTTGCAGCATGGCCCTTTTCACCGATGGGAAGCGAGACTTCTTTGTAGCGCTGATTTGCCTTTCCAGGTTGCTTGGTTGGCCAAAAAGGGCGTATGCGTTTTTTCCTGAATATATTCAGGAAAAAACGCATACGCCCTTTTTGGCCAAGGGCATCATTGTCGACGTTTTGCCGCTTTTCATGTGCTTTAAAGGCGATTCGTATCTACCTCCTGAAATCTGTTTCCTGCAAATCTGCCTTGCTTTCAATTCCTCTTCGTTGCCTTCCCTCAATATATTTGTGGACGAGAGTTATCATTTATAACTCTGCAGGTTTGTGAATTGCAGTGCCCCTGAGCTCCATTTTTCAACTGTCTTTTTTGGGAGCTGGCCGCAAAAGCACGGGATTGCCTCAGGCCCTATTCTGGTTCCGGGCGGCAGGCTGAGCCTGTGGTTAATTCTTCTTCCTGTTGGGAAAATAGAGTGACCTGTGCCTGTCCCAACACCTAGATCTAGTCTCTCATTGGTTGCCCCTCTTCCCGTTCATCCTCAGGACAAATTGCAACCTGTAGGGAACAGGAGCTTAAAGGTGCTGATTCTCCAAGGAGGGAGATTGCTAGTAAAGTAGCTGGAATGGCGAACCCGAGCACAAGGAGATGAGAAATGAGGTGCATTTTAGAAACCTTTCAAAATCACATGGTGTACCATCTTCTGGGTTTCTCATGCATGTTTTCGATGTAGGAAGATGCCCTTGAACCTGGAGATTTGGGACCCATGGGATGGGTACCACGCAGTATTACTTTAAAGGGTCTGCGTTTGCTCACGCAACCTCACCCAACCTCTCAGCCCCAAGAGTGTCCACCCTTATGTCTCATCCAGCTGTGGGTCTAGATATGGTCAATCCAGGTTGCATCACAGCCTCTGAACGAATTTTGTAAGAATGTCTCTCTCTTTCACTCTCTTTGTTTTACGGGTTTTTAAAAGTAATTTATTTTTATAATGGGTTTTAGCTGCTTTTCATGGCTCTGTTTATGCGGCTTTACACCCACTTGACTCACTTCCAGAGAGATATCAATATATAGGTTTTAAGATTCTTACTAGTCACATATATTCTTGTGCGGTGAATAGGGGGTGTTGAGTCCAGTTCACTGAGCAAGGAGTAGGTCTTGTCTATTACATATTGGGTGTATGGAACGGTATCTGAGCGAATTTGAAACCCTTGTTTTATGCATCACCCCACCTCACCTTTCCCGTTAAGCAGCCATAGTGTGTTTTCTAAACGTGTGACTCTGTTCTGTTTTGTAATTCAGTTCAAGTGTAGCGGTTTTTACATTCCCTCTATAAGTGATAGCTTATGATAAGTGTCTTTTTCTGTGTGACTTATTTCACTTAGAATCGTCGTACCTAACTCCACTCATCTTGCTTCTACTAGCCTTATAACATTGATTTCATGTCTGAGTGATATTCCATTGTACGTAAGGACCACAACTTCTTTATCCATTTTTCTCTTTCCTGGGATATTTAAGGTGTCATGAAGTGGAGGTTCTTGTCAACAGAGCAGCCCTAAACTTTCGGGTGCCTGTGTCTTGCTGATTTTTAGTTTTTCCAATTTATATGCCCATGAGTGGACGTGCCCTATGCTCCCTAAGCTGTGTTTTTTCGATGTTTCAGGACACAACGTACACTTCTCCAGAGTGGCTCTTGGCAATTTACATCCCGCCCATCAGTGTAGCAAGGCTGCCATTTCTCCATGGCCTGTCCTGCATTTCTCGTTTTGACACTTTTTGCAGCATGGCCCTTTTCACCGATGGGAAGCGAGACTTCTTTGTAGCGCTGATTTGCATTTCCAGGTTGCTTGGTTGGCCAAAAAGGGCGTATGCGTTTTTTCCTGAATATATTCACGAAAAAACGCATACGCCCTTTTTGGCCAAGGGCATCATTGTCGACGTTTTGCCGCTTTTCATGTGCTTTAAAGGCGATTCGTATCTACCTCCTGAAATCTGTTTCCTGCAAATCTGCCTTGCTTTCAATTCCTCTTCGTTGCCTTCCCTCAATATATTTGTGGACGAGAGTTATCATTTATAACTCTGCAGGTTTGTGAATTGCAGTGCCCCTGAGCTCCATTTTTCAACTGTCTTTTTTGGGAGCTGGCCGCAAAAGCACGGGATTGCCTCAGGCCCTATTCTGGTTCCGGGCGGCATTCTGAGCCTGTGGTTAATTCTTCTTCCTGTTGGGAAAATAGAGTGACCTGTGCCTGTCCCAACACCTAGATCTAGTCTCTCATTGGTTGCCCCTCTTCCCGTTCATCCTCAGGACAAATTGCAACCTGTAGGGAACAGGAGCTTAAAGGTGCTGATTCTCCAAGGAGGGAGATTGCTAGTAAAGTAGCTGGAATGGCGAACCCGAGCACAAGGAGATGAGAAATGAGGTGCGTTTTAGAAACCTTTCAAAATCACATGGTGTACCATCTTCTGGGTTTCTCATGCATGTTTTCGATGTAGGAAGATGCCCTTGAACCTGGAGATTTGGGACCCATGGGATGGGTACCACGCAGTATTACTTTAAAGGGTCTGCGTTTGCTCACGCAACCTCACCCAACCTCTCAGCCCCAAGAGTGTCCACCCTTATGTCTCATCCAGCTGTGGGTCTAGATATGGTCAATCCAGGTTGCATCACAGCCTCTGAACGAATTTTGTAAGAATGTCTCTCTCTTTCACTCTCTTTGTTTTACGGGTTTTTAAAAGTAATTTATTTTTATAATGGGGTTTAGCTGCTTTTCATGGCTCTGTTTATGCGGCTTTACACCCACTTGACTCACTTCCAGAGAGATATCAATATATAGGTTTTAAGATTCTTACTAGTCACATATATTCTTGTGCGGTGAATAGGGGGTGTTGAGTCCAGTTCACTGAGCAAGGAGTAGGTCTTGTCTATTACATATTGGGTGTATGGAACGGTATCTGAGCGAATTTGAAACCCTTGTTTTATGCATCACCCCACCTCACCTTTCCCGTTAAGCAGCCATAGTGTGTTTTCTAAACGTGTGACTCTGTTCTGTTTTGTAATTCAGTTCAAGTGTAGCGGTTTTTACATTCCCTCTATAAGTGATAGCTTATGATAAGTGTCTTTTTCCGTGTGACTTATTTCACTTAGAATCGTCGTACCTAACTCCACTCATCTTGCTTCTACTAGCCTTATAACATTGATTTCATGTCTGAGTGATATTCCATTGTACATAAGGACCACAACTTCTTTATCCATTTTTCTCTTTCCTGGGATATTTAAGGTGTCATGAAGTGGAGGTTCTTGTCAACAGAGCAGCCCTAAACTTTCGGGTGCCTGTGTCTTGCTGATTTTTAGTTTTTCCAATTTATATGCCCATGAGTGGACGTGCCCTATGCTCCCTAAGCTGTTTTTTTTCGATGTTTCAGGACACAACATACACTTCTCCAGAGTGGTTGTTGGCAATTTACATCCCGCCCATCAGTGTAGCAAGGCTGCCATTTCTCCATGGCCTGTCCTGCATTTCTCGTTTTGACACTTTTTGCAGCATGGCCCTTTTCACCGATGGGAAGCGAGACTTCTTTGTAGCGCTGATTTGCCTTTCCAGGTTGCTTGGTTGGCCAAAAAGGGCGTATGCGTTTTTTCCTGAATATATTCAGGAAAAAACGCATACGCCCTTTTTGGCCAAGGGCATCATTGTCGACGTTTTGCCGCTTTTCATGTGCTTTAAAGGCGATTCGTATCTACCTCCTGAAATCTGTTTCCTGCAATTCTGCCTTGCTTTCAATTCCTCTTCGTTGCCTTCCCTCAATATATTTGTGGACGAGAGTTATCATTTATAACTCTGCAGGTTTGTGAATTGCAGTGCCCCTGAGCTCCATTTTTCAACTGTCTTTTTTGGGAGCTGGCCGCAAAAGCACGGGATTGCCTCAGGCCCTATTCTGGTTCCGGGCGGCAGGCTGAGCCTGTGGTTAATTCTTCTTCCTGTTGGGAAAATAGAGTGACCTGTGCCTGTCCCAACACCTAGATCTAGTCTCTCATTGGTTGCCCCTCTTCCCGTTCATCCTCAGGACAAATTGCAACCTGTAGGGAACAGGAGCTTAAAGGTGCTGATTCTCCAAGGAGGGAGATTGCTAGTAAAGTAGCTGGAATGGCGAACCCGAGCACAAGGAGATGAGAAATGAGGTGCGTTTTAGAAACCTTTCAAAATCACATGGTGTACCATCTTCTGGGTTTCTCATGCATGTTTTCGATGTAGGAAGATGCCCTTGAACCTGGAGATTTGGGACCCATGGGATGGGTACCACGCAGTATTACTTTAAAGGGTCTGCGTTTGCTCACGCAACCTCACCCAACCTCTCAGCCCCAAGAGTGTCCACCCTTATGTCTCATCCAGCTGTGGGTCTAGATATGGTCAATCCAGGTTGCATCACAGCCTCTGAACGAATTTTGTAAGAATGTCTCTCTCTTTCACTCTCTTTGTTTTACGGGTTTTTAAAAGTAATTTATTTTTATAATGGGGTTTAGCTGCTTTTCATGGCTCTGTTTATGCGGCTTTACACCCACTTGACTCACTTCCAGAGAGATATCAATATATAGGTTTTACGATTCTTACTAGTCACATATATTCTTGTGCGGTGAATAGGGGGTGTTGAGTCCAGTTCACTGAGCAAGGAGTAGGTCTTGTCTATTACATATTGGGTGTATGGAACGGTATCTGAGCGAATTTGAAACCCTTGTTTTATGCATCACCCCACCTCACCTTTCCCGTTAAGCAGCCATAGTGTGTTTTCTAAACGTGTGACTCTGTTCTGTTTTGTAATTCAGTTCAAGTGTAGCGGTTTTTACATTCCCTCTATAAGTGATAGCTTATGATAAGTGTCTTTTTCTGTGTGACTTATTTCACTTAGAATCGTCGTACCTAACTCCACTCATCTTGCTTCTACTAGCCTTATAACATTGATTTCATGTCTGAGTGATATTCCATTGTACATAAGGACCACAACTTCTTTATCCATTTTTCTCTTTCCTGGGATATTTAAGGTGTCATGAAGTGGAGGTTCTTGTCAACAGAGCAGCCCTAAACTTTCGGGTGCCTGTGTCTTGCTGATTTTTAGTTTTTCCAATTTATATGCCCATGAGTGGACGTGCCCTATGCTCCCTAAGCTGTGTTTTTTCGATGTTTCAGGACACAACGTACACTTCTCCAGAGTGGCTCTTGGCAATTTACATCCCGCCCATCAGTGTAGCAAGGCTGCCATTTCTCCATGGCCTGTCCTGCATTTCTCGTTTTGACACTTTTTGCAGCATGGCCCTTTTCACCGATGGGAAGCGAGACTTCTTTGTAGCGCTGATTTGCCTTTCCAGGTTGCTTGGTTGGCCAAAAAGGGCGTATGCGTTTTTTCCTGAATATATTCAGGAAAAAAGGCATACGCCCTTTTTGGCCAAGGGCATCATTGTCGACGTTTTGCCGCTTTTCATGTGCTTTAAAGGCGATTCGTATCTACCTCCTGAAATCTGTTTCCTGCAAATCTGCCTTGCTTTCAATTCCTCTTCGTTGCCTTCCCTCAATATATTTGTGGACGAGAGTTATCATTTATAACTCTGCAGGTTTGTGAATTGCAGTGCCCCTGAGCTCCATTTTTCAACTGTCTTTTTTGGGAGCTGGCCGCAAAAGCACGGGATTGCCTCAGGCCCTATTCTGGTTCCGGGCGGCATTCTGAGCCTGTGGTTAATTCTTCTTCCTGTTGGGAAAATAGAGTGACCTGTGCCTGTCCCAACACCTAGATCTAGTCTCTCATTGGTTGCCCCTCTTCCCGTTCATCCTCAGGACAAATTGCAACCTGTAGGGAACAGGAGCTTAAAGGTGCTGATTCTCCAAGGAGGGAGATTGCTAGTAAAGTAGCTGGAATGGCGAACCCGAGCACAAGGAGATGAGAAATGAGGTGCGTTTTAGAAACCTTTCAAAATCACATGGTGTACCATCTTCTGGGTTTCTCATGCATGTTTTCGATGTAGGAAGATGCCCTTGAACCTGGAGATTTGGGACCCATGGGATGGGTACCACGCAGTATTACTTTAAAGGGTCTGCGTTTGCTCACGCAACCTCACCCAACCTCTCAGCCCCAAGAGTGTCCACCCTTATGTCTCATCCAGCTGTGGGTCTAGATATGGTCAATCCAGGTTGCATCACAGCCTCTGAACGAATTTTGTAAGAATGTCTCTCTCTTTCACTGTCTTTGTTTTACGGGTTTTTAAAAGTAATTTATTTTTATAATGGGGTTTAGCTGCTTTTCATGGCTCTGTTTATGCGGCTTTACACCCACTTGACTCACTTCCAGAGAGATATCAATATATAGGTTTTAAGATTCTTACTAGTCACATATATTCTTGTGCGGTGAATAGGGGGTGTTGAGTCCAGTTCACTGAGCAAGGAGTAGGTCTTGTCTATTACATATTGGGTGTATGGAACGGTATCTGAGCGAATTTGAAACCCTTGTTTTATGCATCACCCCACCTCACCTTTCCCGTTAAGCAGCCATAGTGTGTTTTCTAAACGTGTGACTCTGTTCTGTTTTGTAATTCAGTTCAAGTGTAGCGGTTTTTACATTCCCTCTATAAGTGATAGCTTATGATAAGTGTCTTTTTCCGTGTGACTTATTTCACTTAGAATCGTCGTACCTAACTCCACTCATCTTGCTTCTACTAGCCTTATAACATTGATTTCATGTCTGAGTGATATTCCATTGTACATAAGGACCACAACTTCTTTATCCATTTTTCTCTTTCCTGGGATATTTAAGGTGTCATGAAGTGGAGGTTCTTGTCAACAGAGCAGCCCTAAACTTTCGGGTGCCTGTGTCTTGCTGATTTTTAGTTTTTCCAATTTATATGCCCATGAGTGGACGTGCCCTATGCTCCCTAAGCTGTTTTTTTTCGATGTTTCAGGACACAACATACACTTCTCCAGAGTGGTTGTTGGCAATTTACATCCCGCCCATCAGTGTAGCAAGGCTGCCATTTCTCCATGGCCTGTCCTGCATTTCTCGTTTTGACACTTTTTGCAGCATGGCCCTTTTCACCGATGGGAAGCGAGACTTCTTTGTAGCGCTGATTTGCCTTTCCAGGTTGCTTGGTTGGCCAAAAAGGGCGTATGCGTTTTTTCCTGAATATATTCAGGAAAAAACGCATACGCCCTTTTTGGCCAAGGGCATCATTGTCGACGTTTTGCCGCTTTTCATGTGCTTTAAAGGCGATTCGTATCTACCTCCTGAAATCTGTTTCCTGCAATTCTGCCTTGCTTTCAATTCCTCTTCGTTGCTTTCCCTCAATATATTTGTGGACGAGAGTTATCATTTATAACTCTGCAGGTTTGTGAATTGCAGTGCCCCTGAGCTCCATTTTTCAACTGTCTTTTTTGGGAGCTGGCCGCAAAAGCACGGGATTGCCTCAGGCCCTATTCTGGTTCCCGGCGGCAGGCTGAGCCTGTGGTTAATTCTTCTTCCTGTTGGGAAAATAGAGTGACCTGTGCCTGTCCCAACACCTAGATCTAGTCTCTCATTGGTTGCCCCTCTTCCCGTTCATCCTCAGGACAAATTGCAACCTGTAGGGAACAGGAGCTTAAAGGTGCTGATTCTCCAAGGAGGGAGATTGCTAGTAAAGTAGCTGGAATGGCGAACCCGAGCACAAGGAGATGAGAAATGAGGTGCGTTTTAGAAACCTTTCAAAATCACATGGTGTACCATCTTCTGGGTTTCTCATGCATGTTTTCGATGTAGGAAGATGCCCTTGAACCTGGAGATTTGGGACCCATGGGATGGGTACCACGCAGTATTACTTTAAAGGGTCTGCGTTTGCTCACCCAACCTCACCCAACCTCTCAGCCCCAAGAGTGTCCACCCTTATGTCTCATCCAGCTGTGGGTCTAGATATGGTCAATCCAGGTTGCATCACAGCCTCTGAACGAATTTTGTAAGAATGTCTCTCTCTTTCACTCTCTTTGTTTTACGGGTTTTTAAAAGTAATTTATTTTTATAATGGGGTTTAGCTGCTTTTCATGGCTCTGTTTATGCGGCTTTACACCCCCTTGACTCACTTCCAGAGAGATATCAATATATAGGTTTTAAGATTCTTACTAGTCACATATATTCTTGTGCGGTGAATAGGGGGTGTTGAGTCCAGTTCACTGAGCAAGGAGTAGGTCTTGTCTATTACATATTGGGTGTATGGAACAGTATCTGAGCGAATTTGAAACCCTTGTTTTATGCATCACCCCACCTCACCTTTCCCGTTAAGCAGCCATAGTGTGTTTTCTAAACGTGTGACTCTGTTCTGTTTTGTAATTCAGTTCAAGTGTAGCGGTTTTTACATTCCCTCTATAAGTGATAGCTTATGATAAGTGTCTTTTTCTGTGTGACTTATTTCACTTAGAATCATCGTACCTAACTCCACTCATCTTGCTTCTACTAGCCTTATAACATTGATTTCATGTCTGAGTGATATTCCATTCTACATAAGGACCACAACTTCTTTATCCATTTTTCTCTTTCCTGGGATATTTAAGGTGTCATGAAGTGGAGGTTCTTGTCAACAGAGCAGCCGTAAACTTTCGGGTGCCTGTGTCTTGCTGATTTTTAGTTTTTCCAATTTATATGCCCATGAGTGGACGTGCCCTATGCTCCCTAAGCTGTTTTTTTTCGATGTTTCAGGACACAACGTACACTTCTCCAGAGTGGTTGTTGGCAATTTACATCCCGCCCATCAGTGTAGCAAGGCTGCCATTTCTCCATGGCCTGTCCTGCATTTCTCGTTTTGACACTTTTTGCAGCATGGCCCTTTTCACCGATGGGAAGCGAGACTTCTTTGTAGCGCTGATTTGCCTTTCCAGGTTGCTTGGTTGGCCAAAAAGGGCGTATGCGTTTTTTCCTGAATATATTCAGGAAAAAACGCATACGCCCTTTTTGGCCAAGGGCATCATTGTCGACGTTTTGCCGCTTTTCATGTGCTTTAAAGGCGATTCGTATCTACCTCCTGAAATCTGTTTCCTGCAAATCTGCCTTGCTTTCAATTCCTCTTCGTTGCCTTCCCTCAATATATTTGTGGACGAGAGTTATCATTTATAACTCTGCAGGTTTGTGAATTGCAGTGCCCCTGAGCTCCATTTTTCAACTGTCTTTTTTGGGAGCTGGCCGCAAAAGCACGGGATTGCCTCAGGCCCTATTCTGGTTCCGGGCGGCATTCTGAGCCTGTGGTTAATTCTTCTTCCTGTTGGGAAAATAGAGTGACCTGTGCCTGTCCCAACACCTAGATCTAGTCTCTCATTGGTTGCCCCTCTTCCCGTTCATCCTCAGGACAAATTGCAACCTGTAGGGAACAGGAGCTTAAAGGTGCTGATTCTCCAAGGAGGGAGATTGCTAGTAAAGTAGCTGGAATGGCGAACCCGAGCACAAGGAGATGAGAAATGAGGTGCGTTTTAGAAACCTTTCAAAATCACATGGTGTACCATCTTCTGGGTTTCTCATGCATGTTTTCGATGTAGGAAGATGCCCTTGAACCTGGAGATTTGGGACCCATGGGATGGGTACCACGCAGTATTACTTTAAAGGGTCTGCGTTTGCTCACGCAACCTCACCCAACCTCTCAGCCCCAAGAGTGTCCACCCTTATGTCTCATCCAGCTGTGGGTCTAGATATGGTCAATCCAGGTTGCATCACAGCCTCTGAACGAATTTTGTAAGAATGTCTCTCTCTTTCACTCTCTTTGTTTTACGGGTTTTTAAAAGTAATTTATTTTTATAATGGGGTTTAGCTGCTTTTCATGGCTCTGTTTATGCGGCTTTACACCCACTTGACTCACTTCCAGAGAGATATCAATATATAGGTTTTAAGATTCTTACTAGTCACATATATTCTTGTGCGGTGAATAGGGGGTGTTGAGTCCAGTTCACTGAGCAAGGAGTAGGTCTTGTCTATTACATATTGGGTGTATGGAACGGTATCTGAGCGAATTTGAAACCCTTGTTTTATGCATCACCCCACCTCACCTTTCCCGTTAAGCAGCCATAGTGTGTTTTCTAAACGTGTGACTCTGTTCTGTTTTGTAATTCAGTTCAAGTGTAGCGGTTTTTACATTCCCTCTATAAGTGATAGCTTATGATAAGTGTCTTTTTCTGTGTGACTTATTTCACTTAGAATCGTCGTACCTAACTCCACTCATCTTGCTTCTACTAGCCTTATAACATTGATTTCATGTCTGAGTGATATTCCATTGTACATAAGGACCACAACTTCTTTATCCATTTTTCTCTTTCCTGGGATATTTAAGGTGTCATGAAGTGGAGGTTCTTGTCAACAGAGCAGCCCTAAACTTTCGGGTGCCTGTGTCTTGCTGATTTTTAGTTTTTCCAATTTATATGCCCATGAGTGGACGTGCCCTATGCTCCCTAAGCTGTGTTTTTTCGATGTTTCAGGACACAACGTACACTTCTCCAGAGTGGCTCTTGGCAATTTACATCCCGCCCATCAGTGTAGCAAGGCTGCCATTTCTCCATGGCCTGTCCTGCATTTCTCGTTTTGACACTTTTTGCAGCATGGCCCTTTTCACCGATGGGAAGCGAGACTTCTTTGTAGCGCTGATTTGCCTTTCCAGGTTGCTTGGTTGGCCAAAAAGGGCGTATGCGTTTTTTCCTGAATATATTCAGGAAAAAACGCATACGCCCTTTTTGGCCAAGGGCATCATTGTCGACGTTTTGCCGCTTTTCATGTGCTTTAAAGGCGATTCGTATCTACCTCCTGAAATCTGTTTCCTGCAAATCTGCCTTGCTTTCAATTCCTCTTCGTTGCCTTCCCTCAATATATTTGTGGACGAGAGTTATCATTTATAACTCTGCAGGTTTGTGAATTGCAGTGCCCCTGAGCTCCATTTTTCAACTGTCTTTTTTGGGAGCTGGCCGCAAAAGCACGGGATTGCCTCAGGCCCTATTCTGGTTCCGGGCGGCAGGCTGAGCCTGTGGTTAATTCTTCTTCCTGTTGGGAAAATAGAGTGACCTGTGCCTGTCCCAACACCTAGATCTAGTCTCTCATTGGTTGCCCCTCTTCCCGTTCATCCTCAGGACAAATTGCAACCTGTAGGGAACAGGAGCTTAAAGGTGCTGATTCTCCAAGGAGGGAGATTGCTAGTAAAGTAGCTGGAATGGCGAACCCGAGCACAAGGAGATGAGAAATGAGGTGCGTTTTAGAAACCTTTCAAAATCACATGGTGTACCATCTTCTGGGTTTCTCATGCATGTTTTCGATGTAGGAAGATGCCCTTGAACCTGGAGATTTGGGACCCATGGGATGGGTACCACGCAGTATTACTTTAAAGGGTCTGCGTTTGCTCACGCAACCTCACCCAACCTCTCAGCCCCAAGAGTGTCCACCCTTATGTCTCATCCAGCTGTGGGTCTAGATATGGTCAATCCAGGTTGCATCACAGCCTCTGAACGAATTTTGTAAGAATGTCTCTCTCTTTCACTCTCTTTGTTTTACGGGTTTTTAAAAGTAATTTATTTTTATAATGGGGTTTAGCTGCTTTTCATGGCTCTGTTTATGCGGCTTTACACCCACTTGACTCACTTCCAGAGAGATATCAATATATAGGTTTTAAGATTCTTACTAGTCACATATATTCTTGTGCGGTGAATAGGGGGTGTTGAGTCCAGTTCACTGAGCAAGGAGTAGGTCTTGTCTATTACATATTGGGTGTATGGAACGGTATCTGAGCGAATTTGAAACCCTTGTTTTATGCATCACCCCACCTCACCTTTCCCGTTAAGCAGCCATAGTGTGTTTTCTAAACGTGTGACTCTGTTCTGTTTTGTAATTCAGTTCAAGTGTAGCGGTTTTTACATTCCCTCTATAAGTGATAGCTTATGATAAGTGTCTTTTTCTGTGTGACTTATTTCACTTAGAATCGTCGTACCTAACTCCACTCATCTTGCTTCTGCTAGCCTTATAACATTGATTTCATGTCTGAGTGATATTCCATTGTACATAAGGACCACAACTTCTTTATCCATTTTTCTCTTTCCTGGGATATTTAAGGTGTCATGAAGTGGAGGTTCTTGTCAACAGAGCAGCCCTAAACTTTCGGGTGCCTGTGTCTTGCTGATTTTTAGTTTTTCCAATTTATATGCCCATGAGTGGACGTGCCCTATGCTCCCTAAGCTGTGTTTTTTCGATGTTTCAGGACACAACGTACACTTCTCCAGAGTGGCTCTTGGCAATTTACATCCCGCCCATCAGTGTAGCAAGGCTGCCATTTCTCCATGGCCTGTCCTGCATTTCTCGTTTTGACACTTTTTGCAGCATGGCCCTTTTCACCGATGGGAAGCGAGACTTCTTTGTAGCGCTGATTTGCCTTTCCAGGTTGCTTGGTTGGCCAAAAAGGGCGTATGCGTTTTTTCCTGAATATATTCAGGAAAAAACGCATACGCCCTTTTTGGCCAAGGGCATCATTGTCGACGTTTTGCCGCTTTTCATGTGCTTTAAAGGCGATTCGTATCTACCTCCTGAAATCTGTTTCCTGCAAATCTGCCTTGCTTTCAATTCCTCTTCGTTGCCTTCCCTCAATATATTTGTGGACGAGAGTTATCATTTATAACTCTGCAGGTTTGTGAATTGCAGTGCCCCTGAGCTCCATTTTTCAACTGTCTTTTTTGGGAGCTGGCCGCAAAAGCACGGGATTGCCTCAGGCCCTATTCTGGTTCCGGGCGGCATTCTGAGCCTGTGGTTAATTCTTCTTCCTGTTGGGAAAATAGAGTGACCTGTGCCTGTCCCAACACCTAGATCTAGTCTCTCATTGGTTGCCCCTCTTCCCGTTCATCCTCAGGACAAATTGCAACCTGTAGGGAACAGGAGCTTAAAGGTGCTGATTCTCCAAGGAGGGAGATTGCTAGTAAAGTAGCTGGAATGGCGAACCCGAGCACAAGGAGATGAGAAATGAGGTGCGTTTTAGAAACCTTTCAAAATCACATGGTGTACCATCTTCTGGGTTTCTCATGCATGTTTTCGATGTAGGAAGATGCCCTTGAACCTGGAGATTTGGGACCCATGGGATGGGTACCACGCAGTATTACTTTAAAGGGTCTGCGTTTGCTCACGCAACCTCACCCAACCTCTCAGCCCCAAGAGTGTCCACCCTTATGTCTCATCCAGCTGTGGGTCTAGATATGGTCAATCCAGGTTGCATCACAGCCTCTGAACGAATTTTGTAAGAATGTCTCTCTCTTTCACTGTCTTTGTTTTACGGGTTTTTAAAAGTAATTTATTTTTATAATGGGGTTTAGCTGCTTTTCATGGCTCTGTTTATGCGGCTTTACACCCACTTGACTCACTTCCAGAGAGATATCAATATATAGGTTTTAAGATTCTTACTAGTCACATATATTCTTGTGCGGTGAATAGGGGGTGTTGAGTCCAGTTCACTGAGCAAGGAGTAGGTCTTGTCTATTACATATTGGGTGTATGGAACGGTATCTGAGCGAATTTGAAACCCTTGTTTTATGCATCACCCCACCTCACCTTTCCCGTTAAGCAGCCATAGTGTGTTTTCTAAACGTGTGACTCTGTTCTGTTTTGTAATTCAGTTCAAGTGTAGCGGTTTTTACATTCCCTCTATAAGTGATAGCTTATGATAAGTGTCTTTTTCCGTGTGACTTATTTCACTTAGAATCGTCGTACCTAACTCCACTCATCTTGCTTCTACTAGCCTTATAACATTGATTTCATGTCTGAGTGATATTCCATTGTACATAAGGACCACAACTTCTTTATCCATTTTTCTCTTTCCTGGGATATTTAAGGTGTCATGAAGTGGAGGTTCTTGTCAACAGAGCAGCCCTAAACTTTCGGGTGCCTGTGTCTTGCTGATTTTTAGTTTTTCCAATTTATATGCCCATGAGTGGACGTGCCCTATGCTCCCTAAGCTGTTTTTTTTCGATGTTTCAGGACACAACGTACACTTCTCCAGAGTGGTTGTTGGCAATTTACATCCCGCCCATCAGTGTAGCAAGGCTGCCATTTCTCCATGGCCTGTCCTGCATTTCTCGTTTTGACACTTTTTGCAGCATGGCCCTTTTCACCGATGGGAAGCGAGACTTCTTTGTAGCGCTGATTTGCCTTTCCAGGTTGCTTGGTTGGCCAAAAAGGGCGTATGCGTTTTTTCCTGAATATATTCAGGAAAAAACGCATACGCCCTTTTTGGCCAAGGGCATCATTGTCGACGTTTTGCCGCTTTTCATGTGCTTTAAAGGCGATTCGTATCTACCTCCTGAAATCTGTTTCCTGCAAATCTGCCTTGCTTTCAATTCCTCTTCGTTGCCTTCCCTCAATATATTTGTGGACGAGAGTTATCATTTATAACTCTGCAGGTTTGTGAATTGCAGTGCCCCTGAGCTCCATTTTTCAACTGTCTTTTTTGGGAGCTGGCCGCAAAAGCACGGGATTGCCTCAGGCCCTATTCTGGTTCCGGGCGGCATTCTGAGCCTGTGGTTAATTCTTCTTCCTGTTGGGAAAATAGAGTGACCTGTGCCTGTCCCAACACCTAGATCTAGTCTCTCATTGGTTGCCCCTCTTCCCGTTCATCCTCAGGACAAATTGCAACCTGTAGGGAACAGGAGCTTAAAGGTGCTGATTCTCCAAGGAGGGAGATTGCTAGTAAAGTAGCTGGAATGGCGAACCCGAGCACAAGGAGATGAGAAATGAGGTGCGTTTTAGAAACCTTTCAAAATCACATGGTGTACCATCTTCTGGGTTTCTCATGCATGTTTTCGATGTAGGAAGATGCCCTTGAACCTGGAGATTTGGGACCCATGGGATGGGTACCACGCAGTATTACTTTAAAGGGTCTGCGTTTGCTCACGCAACCTCACCCAACCTCTCAGCCCCAAGAGTGTCCACCCTTATGTCTCATCCAGCTGTGGGTCTAGATATGGTCAATCCAGGTTGCATCACAGCCTCTGAACGAATTTTGTAAGAATGTCTCTCTCTTTCACTCTCTTTGTTTTACGGGTTTTTAAAAGTAATTTATTTTTATAATGGGGTTTAGCTGCTTTTCATGGCTCTGTTTATGCGGCTTTACACCCACTTGACTCACTTCCAGAGAGATATCAATATATAGGTTTTAAGATTCTTACTAGTCACATATATTCTTGTGCGGTGAATAGGGGGTGTTGAGTCCAGTTCACTGAGCAAGGAGTAGGTCTTGTCTATTACATATTGGGTGTATGGAACGGTATCTGAGCGAATTTGAAACCCTTGTTTTATGCATCACCCCACCTCACCTTTCCCGTTAAGCAGCCATAGTGTGTTTTCTAAACGTGTGACTCTGTTCTGTTTTGTAATTCAGTTCAAGTGTAGCGGTTTTTACATTCCCTCTATAAGTGATAGCTTATGATAAGTGTCTTTTTCTGTGTGACTTATTTCACTTAGAATCGTCGTACCTAACTCCACTCATCTTGCTTCTACTAGCCTTATAACATTGATTTCATGTCTGAGTGATATTCCATTGTACATAAGGACCACAACTTCTTTATCCATTTTTCTCTTTCCTGGGATATTTAAGGTGTCATGAAGTGGAGGTTCTTGTCAACAGAGCAGCCCTAAACTTTCGGGTGCCTGTGTCTTGCTGATTTTTAGTTTTTCCAATTTATATGCCCATGAGTGGACGTGCCCTATGCTCCCTAAGCTGTGTTTTTTCGATGTTTCAGGACACAACGTACACTTCTCCAGAGTGGCTCTTGGCAATTTACATCCCGCCCATCAGTGTAGCAAGGCTGCCATTTCTCCATGGCCTGTCCTGCATTTCTCGTTTTGACACTTTTTGCAGCATGGCCCTTTTCACCGATGGGAAGCGAGACTTCTTTGTAGCGCTGATTTGCCTTTCCAGGTTGCTTGGTTGGCCAAAAAGGGCGTATGCGTTTTTTCCTGAATATATTCAGGAAAAAACGCATACGCCCTTTTTGGCCAAGGGCATCATTGTCGACGTTTTGCCGCTTTTCATGTGCTTTAAAGGCGATTCGTATCTACCTCCTGAAATCTGTTTCCTGCAAATCTGCCTTGCTTTCAATTCCTCTTCGTTGCCTTCCCTCAATATATTTGTGGACGAGAGTTATCATTTATAACTCTGCAGGTTTGTGAATTGCAGTGTCCCTGAGCTCCATTTTTCAACTGTCTTTTTTGGGAGCTGGCCGCAAAAGCACGGGATTGCCTCAGGCCCTATTCTGGTTCCGGGCGGCATTCTGAGCCTGTGGTTAATTCTTCTTCCTGTTGGGAAAATAGAGTGACCTGTGCCTGTCCCAACACCTAGATCTAGTCTCTCATTGGTTGCCCCTCTTCCCGTTCATCCTCAGGACAAATTGCAACCTGTAGGGAACAGGAGCTTAAAGGTGCTGATTCTCCAAGGAGGGAGATTGCTAGTAAAGTAGCTGGAATGGCGAACCCGAGCACAAGGAGATGAGAAATGAGGTGCGTTTTAGAAACCTTTCAAAATCACATGGTGTACCATCTTCTGGGTTTCTCATGCATGTTTTCGATGTAGGAAGATGCCCTTGAACCTGGAGATTTGGGACCCATGGGATGGGTACCACGCAGTATTACTTTAAAGGGTCTGCGTTTGCTCACGCAACCTCACCCAACCTCTCAGCCCCAAGAGTGTCCACCCTTATGTCTCATCCAGCTGTGGGTCTAGATATGGTCAATCCAGGTTGCATCACAGCCTCTGAACGAATTTTGTAAGAATGTCTCTCTCTTTCACTGTCTTTGTTTTACGGGTTTTTAAAAGTAATTTATTTTTATAATGGGGTTTAGCTGCTTTTCATGGCTCTGTTTATGCGGCTTTACACCCACTTGACTCACTTCCAGAGAGATATCAATATATAGGTTTTAAGATTCTTACTAGTCACATATATTCTTGTGCGGTGAATAGGGGGTGTTGAGTCCAGTTCACTGAGCAAGGAGTAGGTCTTGTCTATTACATATTGGGTGTATGGAACGGTATCTGAGCGAATTTGAAACCCTTGTTTTATGCATCACCCCACCTCACCTTTCCCGTTAAGCAGCCATAGTGTGTTTTCTAAACGTGTGACTCTGTTCTGTTTTGTAATTCAGTTCAAGTGTAGCGGTTTTTACATTCCCTCTATAAGTGATAGCTTATGATAAGTGTCTTTTTCCGTGTGACTTATTTCACTTAGAATCGTCGTACCTAACTCCACTCATCTTGCTTCTACTAGCCTTATAACATTGATTTCATGTCTGAGTGATATTCCATTGTACATAAGGACCACAACTTCTTTATCCATTTTTCTCTTTCCTGGGATATTTAAGGTGTCATGAAGTGGAGGTTCTTGTCAACAGAGCAGCCCTAAACTTTCGGGTGCCTGTGTCTTGCTGATTTTTAGTTTTTCCAATTTATATGCCCATGAGTGGACGTGCCCTATGCTCCCTAAGCTGTTTTTTTTCGATGTTTCAGGACACAACATACACTTCTCCAGAGTGGTTGTTGGCAATTTACATCCCGCCCATCAGTGTAGCAAGGCTGCCATTTCTCCATGGCCTGTCCTGCATTTCTCGTTTTGACACTTTTTGCAGCATGGCCCTTTTCACCGATGGGAAGCGAGACTTCTTTGTAGCGCTGATTTGCCTTTCCAGGTTGCTTGGTTGGCCAAAAAGGGCGTATGCGTTTTTTCCTGAATATATTCAGGAAAAAATGCATACGCCCTTTTTGGCCAAGGGCATCATTGTCGACGTTTTGCCGCTTTTCATGTGCTTTAAAGGCGATTCGTATCTACCTCCTGAAATCTGTTTCCTGCAATTCTGCCTTGCTTTCAATTCCTCTTCGTTGCTTTCCCTCAATATATTTGTGGACGAGAGTTATCATTTATAACTCTGCAGGTTTGTGAATTGCAGTGCCCCTGAGCTCCATTTTTCAACTGTCTTTTTTGGGAGCTGGCCGCAAAAGCACGGGATTGCCTCAGGCCCTATTCTGGTTCCCGGCGGCAGGCTGAGCCTGTGGTTAATTCTTCTTCCTGTTGGGAAAATAGAGTGACCTGTGCCTGTCCCAACACCTAGATCTAGTCTCTCATTGGTTGCCCCTCTTCCCGTTCATCCTCAGGACAAATTGCAACCTGTAGGGAACAGGAGCTTAAAGGTGCTGATTCTCCAAGGAGGGAGATTGCTAGTAAAGTAGCTGGAATGGCGAACCCGAGCACAAGGAGATGAGAAATGAGGTGCGTTTTAGAAACCTTTCAAAATCACATGGTGTACCATCTTCTGGGTTTCTCATGCATGTTTTCGATGTAGGAAGATGCCCTTGAACCTGGAGATTTGGGACCCATGGGATGGGTACCACGCAGTATTACTTTAAAGGGTCTGCGTTTGCTCACCCAACCTCACCCAACCTCTCAGCCCCAAGAGTGTCCACCCTTATGTCTCATCCAGCTGTGGGTCTAGATATGGTCAATCCAGGTTGCATCACAGCCTCTGAACGAATTTTGTAAGAATGTCTCTCTCTTTCACTCTCTTTGTTTTACGGGTTTTTAAAAGTAATTTATTTTTATAATGGGGTTTAGCTGCTTTTCATGGCTCTGTTTATGCGGCTTTACACCCCCTTGACTCACTTCCAGAGAGATATCAATATATAGGTTTTAAGATTCTTACTAGTCACATATATTCTTGTGCGGTGAATAGGGGGTGTTGAGTCCAGTTCACTGAGCAAGGAGTAGGTCTTGTCTATTACATATTGGGTGTATGGAACAGTATCTGAGCGAATTTGAAACCCTTGTTTTATGCATCACCCCACCTCACCTTTCCCGTTAAGCAGCCATAGTGTGTTTTCTAAACGTGTGACTCTGTTCTGTTTTGTAATTCAGTTCAAGTGTAGCGGTTTTTACATTCCCTCTATAAGTGATAGCTTATGATAAGTGTCTTTTTCTGTGTGACTTATTTCACTTAGAATCATCGTACCTAACTCCACTCATCTTGCTTCTACTAGCCTTATAACATTGATTTCATGTCTGAGTGATATTCCATTCTACATAAGGACCACAACTTCTTTATCCATTTTTCTCTTTCCTGGGATATTTAAGGTGTCATGAAGTGGAGGTTCTTGTCAACAGAGCAGCCGTAAACTTTCGGGTGCCTGTGTCTTGCTGATTTTTAGTTTTTCCAATTTATATGCCCATGAGTGGACGTGCCCTATGCTCCCTAAGCTGTTTTTTTTCGATGTTTCAGGACACAACGTACACTTCTCCAGAGTGGTTGTTGGCAATTTACATCCCGCCCATCAGTGTAGCAAGGCTGCCATTTCTCCATGGCCTGTCCTGCATTTCTCGTTTTGACACTTTTTGCAGCATGGCCCTTTTCACCGATGGGAAGCGAGACTTCTTTGTAGCGCTGATTTGCCTTTCCAGGTTGCTTGGTTGGCCAAAAAGGGCGTATGCGTTTTTTCCTGAATATATTCAGGAAAAAACGCATACGCCCTTTTTGGCCAAGGGCATCATTGTCGACGTTTTGCCGCTTTTCATGTGCTTTAAAGGCGATTCGTATCTACCTCCTGAAATCTGTTTCCTGCAAATCTGCCTTGCTTTCAATTCCTCTTCGTTGCCTTCCCTCAATATATTTGTGGACGAGAGTTATCATTTATAACTCTGCAGGTTTGTGAATTGCAGTGCCCCTGAGCTCCATTTTTCAACTGTCTTTTTTGGGAGCTGGCCGCAAAAGCACGGGATTGCCTCAGGCCCTATTCTGGTTCCGGGCGGCATTCTGAGCCTGTGGTTAATTCTTCTTCCTGTTGGGAAAATAGAGTGACCTGTGCCTGTCCCAACACCTAGATCTAGTCTCTCATTGGTTGCCCCTCTTCCCGTTCATCCTCAGGACAAATTGCAACCTGTAGGGAACAGGAGCTTAAAGGTGCTGATTCTCCAAGGAGGGAGATTGCTAGTAAAGTAGCTGGAATGGCGAACCCGAGCACAAGGAGATGAGAAATGAGGTGCGTTTTAGAAACCTTTCAAAATCACATGGTGTACCATCTTCTGGGTTTCTCATGCATGTTTTCGATGTAGGAAGATGCCCTTGAACCTGGAGATTTGGGACCCATGGGATGGGTACCACGCAGTATTACTTTAAAGGGTCTGCGTTTGCTCACGCAACCTCACCCAACCTCTCAGCCCCAAGAGTGTCCACCCTTATGTCTCATCCAGCTGTGGGTCTAGATATGGTCAATCCAGGTTGCATCACAGCCTCTGAACGAATTTTGTAAGAATGTCTCTCTCTTTCACTCTCTTTGTTTTACGGGTTTTTAAAAGTAATTTATTTTTATAATGGGGTTTAGCTGCTTTTCATGGCTCTGTTTATGCGGCTTTACACCCACTTGACTCACTTCCAGAGAGATATCAATATATAGGTTTTAAGATTCTTACTAGTCACATATATTCTTGTGCGGTGAATAGGGGGTGTTGAGTCCAGTTCACTGAGCAAGGAGTAGGTCTTGTCTATTACATATTGGGTGTATGGAACGGTATCTGAGCGAATTTGAAACCCTTGTTTTATGCATCACCCCACCTCACCTTTCCCGTTAAGCAGCCATAGTGTGTTTTCTAAACGTGTGACTCTGTTCTGTTTTGTAATTCAGTTCAAGTGTAGCGGTTTTTACATTCCCTCTATAAGTGATAGCTTATGATAAGTGTCTTTTTCTGTGTGACTTATTTCACTTAGAATCGTCGTACCTAACTCCACTCATCTTGCTTCTACTAGCCTTATAACATTGATTTCATGTCTGAGTGATATTCCATTGTACATAAGGACCACAACTTCTTTATCCATTTTTCTCTTTCCTGGGATATTTAAGGTGTCATGAAGTGGAGGTTCTTGTCAACAGAGCAGCCCTAAACTTTCGGGTGCCTGTGTCTTGCTGATTTTTAGTTTTTCCAATTTATATGCCCATGAGTGGACGTGCCCTATGCTCCCTAAGCTGTGTTTTTTCGATGTTTCAGGACACAACGTACACTTCTCCAGAGTGGCTCTTGGCAATTTACATCCCGCCCATCAGTGTAGCAAGGCTGCCATTTCTCCATGGCCTGTCCTGCATTTCTCGTTTTGACACTTTTTGCAGCATGGCCCTTTTCACCGATGGGAAGCGAGACTTCTTTGTAGCGCTGATTTGCCTTTCCAGGTTGCTTGGTTGGCCAAAAAGGGCGTATGCGTTTTTTCCTGAATATATTCAGGAAAAAACGCATACGCCCTTTTTGGCCAAGGGCATCATTGTCGACGTTTTGCCGCTTTTCATGTGCTTTAAAGGCGATTCGTATCTACCTCCTGAAATCTGTTTCCTGCAAATCTGCCTTGCTTTCAATTCCTCTTCGTTGCCTTCCCTCAATATATTTGTGGACGAGAGTTATCATTTATAACTCTGCAGGTTTGTGAATTGCAGTGCCCCTGAGCTCCATTTTTCAACTGTCTTTTTTGGGAGCTGGCCACAAAAGCACGGGATTGCATCAGGCCCTATTCTGGTTCCGGGCGGCAGGCTGAGCCTGTGGTTAATTCTTCTTCCTGTTGGGAAAATAGAGTGACCTGTGCCTGTCCCAACACCTAGATCTAGTCTCTCATTGGTTGCCCCTCTTCCCGTTCATCCTCAGGACAAATTGCAACCTGTAGGGAACAGGAGCTTAAAGGTGCTGATTCTCCAAGGAGGGAGATTGCTAGTAAAGTAGCTGGAATGGCGAACCCGAGCACAAGGAGATGAGAAATGAGGTGCGTTTTAGAAACCTTTCAAAATCACATGGTGTACCATCTTCTGGGTTTCTCATGCATGTTTTCGATGTAGGAAGATGCCCTTGAACCTGGAGATTTGGGACCCATGGGATGGGTACCACGCAGTATTACTTTAAAGGGTCTGCGTTTGCTCACGCAACCTCACCCAACCTCTCAGCCCCAAGAGTGTCCACCCTTATGTCTCATCCAGCTGTGGGTCTAGATATGGTCAATCCAGGTTGCATCACAGCCTCTGAACGAATTTTGTAAGAATGTCTCTCTCTTTCACTGTCTTTGTTTTACGGGTTTTTAAAAGTAATTTATTTTTATAATGGGGTTTAGCTGCTTTTCATGGCTCTGTTTATGCGGCTTTACACCCACTTGACTCACTTCCAGAGAGATATCAATATATAGGTTTTAAGATTCTTACTAGTCACATATATTCTTGTGCGGTGAATAGGGGGTGTTGAGTCCAGTTCACTGAGCAAGGAGTAGGTCTTGTCTATTACATATTGGGTGTATGGAACGGTATCTGAGCGAATTTGAAACCCTTGTTTTATGCATCACCCCACCTCACCTTTCCCGTTAAGCAGCCATAGTGTGTTTTCTAAACGTGTGACTCTGTTCTGTTTTGTAATTCAGTTCAAGTGTAGCGGTTTTTACATTCCCTCTATAAGTGATAGCTTATGATAAGTGTCTTTTTCCGTGTGACTTATTTCACTTAGAATCGTCGTACCTAACTCCACTCATCTTGCTTCTACTAGCCTTATAACATTGATTTCATGTCTGAGTGATATTCCATTGTACATAAGGACCACAACTTCTTTATCCATTTTTCTCTTTCCTGGGATATTTAAGGTGTCATGAAGTGGAGGTTCTTGTCAACAGAGCAGCCCTAAACTTTCGGGTGCCTGTGTCTTGCTGATTTTTAGTTTTTCCAATTTATATGCCCATGAGTGGACGTGCCCTATGCTCCCTAAGCTGTTTTTTTTCGATGTTTCAGGACACAACGTACACTTCTCCAGAGTGGTTGTTGGCAATTTACATCCCGCCCATCAGTGTAGCAAGGCTGCCATTTCTCCATGGCCTGTCCTGCATTTCTCGTTTTGACACTTTTTGCAGCATGGCCCTTTTCACCGATGGGAAGCGAGACTTCTTTGTAGCGCTGATTTGCCTTTCCAGGTTGCTTGGTTGGCCAAAAAGGGCGTATGCGTTTTTTCCTGAATATATTCAGGAAAAAACGCATACGCCCTTTTTGGCCAAGGGCATCATTGTCGACGTTTTGCCGCTTTTCATGTGCTTTAAAGGCGATTCGTATCTACCTCCTGAAATCTGTTTCCTGCAATTCTGCCTTGCTTTGAATTCCTCTTCGTTGCCTTCCCTCAATATATTTGTGGACGAGAGTTATCATTTATAACTCTGCAGGTTTGTGAATTGCAGTGCCCCTGAGCTCCATTTTTCAACTGTCTTTTTTGGGAGCTGGCCGCAAAAGCACGGGATTGCCTCAGGCCCTATTCTGGTTCCGGGCGGCAGGCTGAGCCTGTGGTTAATTCTTCTTCCTGTTGGGAAAATAGAGTGACCTGTGCCTGTCCCAACACCTAGATCTAGTCTCTCATTGGTTGCCCCTCTTCCCGTTCATCCTCAGGACAAATTGCAACCTGTAGGGAACAGGAGCTTAAAGGTGCTGATTCTCCAAGGAGGGAGATTGCTAGTAAAGTAGCTGGAATGGCGAACCCGAGCACAAGGAGATGAGAAATGAGGTGCGTTTTAGAAACCTTTCAAAATCACATGGTGTACCATCTTCTGGGTTTCTCATGCATGTTTTCGATGTAGGAAGATGCCCTTGAACCTGGAGATTTGGGACCCATGGGATGGGTACCAGGCAGTATTACTTTAAAGGGTCTGCGTTTGCTCACCCAACCTCACCCAACCTCTCAGCCCCAAGAGTGTCCACCCTTATGTCTCATCCAGCTGTGGGTCTAGATATGGTCAATCCAGGTTGCATCACAGCCTCTGAACGAATTTTGTAAGAATGTCTCTCTCTTTCACTCTCTTTGTTTTACGGGTTTTTAAAAGTAATTTATTTTTATAATGGGGTTTAGCTGCTTTTCATGGCTCTGTTTATGCGGCTTTACACCCCCTTGACTCACTTCCAGAGAGATATCAATATATAGGTTTTAAGATTCTTACTAGTCACATATATTCTTGTGCGGTGAATAGGGGGTGTTGAGTCCAGTTCACTGAGCAAGGAGTAGGTCTTGTCTATTACATATTGGGTGTATGGAACGGTATCTGAGCGAATTTGAAACCCTTGTTTTATGCATCACCCCACCTCACCTTTCCCGTTAAGCAGCCATAGTGTGTTTTCTAAACGTGTGACTCTGTTCTGTTTTGTAATTCAGTTCAAGTGTAGCGGTTTTTACATTCCCTCTATAAGTGATAGCTTATGATAAGTGTCTGTTTCCGTGTGACTTATTTCACTTAGAATCGTCGTACCTAACTCCACTCATCTTGCTTCTACTAGCCTTATAACATTGATTTCATGTCTGAGTGATATTCCATTGTACATAAGGACCACAACTTCTTTATCCATTTTTCTCTTTCCTGGGATATTTAAGGTGTCATGAAGTGGAGTTTCTTGTCAACAGAGCAGCCCTAAACTTTCGGGTGCCTGTGTCTTGCTGATTTTTAGTTTTTCCAATTTATATGCCCATGAGTGGACGTGCCCTATGCTCCCTAAGCTGTTTTTTTTCGATGTTTCAGGACACAACGTACACTTCTCCAGAGTGGCTGTTGGCAATTTACATCCCGCTCATCAGTGTAGCAAGGCTGCCATTTCTCCATGGCCTGTCCTGCATTTCTCGTTTTGACACTTTTTGCAGCATGGCCCTTTTCACCGATGGGAAGCGAGACTTCTTTGTAGCGCTGATTTGCCTTTCCAGGTTGCTTGGTTGGCCAAAAAGGGCGTATGCGTTTTTTCCTGAATATATTCAGGAAAAAAGGCATACGCCCTTTTTGGCCAAGGGCATCATTGTCGACGTTTTGCCGCTTTTCATGTGCTTTAAAGGCGATTCCTATCTACCTCCTGAAATCTGTTTCCTGCAATTCTGCCTTGCTTTGAATTCCTCTTCGTTGCCTTCCCTCAATATATTTGTGGACGAGAGTTATCATTTATAACTCTGCAGGTTTGTGAATTGCAGTGCCCCTGAGCTCCATTTTTCAACTGTCTTTTTTGGGAGCTGGCCGCAAAAGCACGGGATTGCCTCAGGCCCTATTCTGGTTCCGGGCGGCAGGCTGAGCCTGTGGTTAATTCTTCTTCCTGTTGGGAAAATAGAGTGACCTGTGCCTGTCCCAACACCTAGATCTAGTCTCTCATTGGTTGCCCCTCTTCCCATTCATCCTCAGGACAAATTGCAACCTGTAGGGAACAGGAGCTTAAAGGTGCTGATTCTCCAATGAGGGAGATTGCTAGTAAAGTAGCTGGAATGGCGAACCCGAGCACAAGGAGATGAGAAATGAGGTGCGTTTTAGAAACCTTTCAAAATCACATGGTGTACCATCTTCTGGGTTTCTCATGCATGTTTTCGATGTAGGAAGATGCCCTTGAACCTGGAGATTTGGGACCCATGGGATGGGTACCACGCAGTATTACTTTAAAGGGTCTGCGTTTGCTCACCCAACCTCACCCAACCTCTCAGCCCTAAGAGTGTCCACCCTTATGTCTCATCCAGCTGTGGGTCTAGATATGTTCAATCAAGGTTGCATCACAGCCTCTGAACGAATTTTGTAAGAATGTCTCTCTCTTTCACTGTCTTTGTTTTACGGGTTTTTAAAAGTAATTTATTTTTATAATGGGGTTTAGCTGCTTTTCATGGCTCTGTTTATGCGGCTTTACACCCACTTGACTCACTTCCAGAGAGATATCAATATATAGGTTTTAAGATTCTTACTAGTCACATATATTCTTGTGCGGTGAATAGGGGGTGTTGAGTCCAGTTCACTGAGCAAGGAGTAGGTCTTGTCTATTACATATTGGGTGTATGGAACGGTATCTGAGCGAATTTGAAACCCTTGTTTTATGCATCACCCCACCTCACCTTTCCCGTTAAGCAGCCATAGTGTGTTTTCTAAACGTGTGACTGTGTTCTGTTTTGTAATTCAGTTCAAGTGTAGCGGTTTTTACATTCCCTCTATAAGTGATAGCTTATGATAAGTGTCTTTTTCTGTGTGACTTATTTCACTTAGAATCGTCGTACCTAACTCCACTCATCTTGCTTCTACTAGCCTTATAACATTGATTTCTTGTCTGAGTGATATTCCATTGTACATAAGGACCACAACTTCTTTATCCATTTTTCTCTTTCCTGGGATATTTAAGGTGTCATGAAGTGGAGGTTCTTGTCAACAGAGCAGCCCTAAACTTTCGGGTGCCTGTGTCTTGCTGATTTTTAGTTTTTCCAATTTATATGCCCATGAGTGGACGTGCCCTATGCTCCCTAAGCTGTTTTTTTTCGATGTTTCAGGACACAACGTACACTTCTCCAGAGTGGCTCTTGGCAATTTACATCCCGCCCATCAGTGTAGCAAGGCTGCCATTTCTCCATGGCCTGTCCTGCATTTCTCGTTTTGACACTTTTTGCAGCATGGCCCTTTTCACCGATGGGAAGCGAGACTTCTTTGTAGCGCTGATTTGCCTTTCCAGGTTGCTTGGTTGGCCAAAAAGGGCGTATGCGTTTTTTCCTGAATATATTCAGGAAAAAACGCATACGCCCTTTTTGGCCAAGGGCATCATTGTCGACGTTTTGCCGCTTTTCATGTGCTTTAAAGGCGATTCGTATCTACCTCCTGAAATCTGTTTCCTGCAATTCTGCCTTGCTTTGAATTCCTCTTCGTTGCCTTCCCTCAATATATTTGTGGACGAGAGTTATCATTTATAACTCTGCAGGTTTGTGAATTGCAGTGCCCCTGAGCTCCATTTTTCAACTGTCTTTTTTGGGAGCTGGCCGCAAAAGCACGGGATTGCCTCAGGCCCTATTCTGGTTCCTGGCGGCAGGCTGAGCCTGTGGTTAATTCTTCTTCCTGTTGGGAAAATAGAGTGACCTGTGCCTGTCCCAACACCTAGATCTAGTCTCTCATTGGTTGCCCCTCTTCCCGTTCATCCTCAGGACAAATTGCAACCTGTAGGGAACAGGAGCTTAAAGGTGCTGATTCTCCAAGGAGGGAGATTGCTAGTAAAGTAGCTGGAATGGCAAACCCGAGCACAAGGAGATGAGAAATGACGTGCGTTTTAGAAACCTTTCAAAATCACATGGTGTACCATCTTCTGGGTTTCTCATGCATGTTTTCGATGTAGGAAGATGCCCTTGAACCTGGAGATTTGGGACCCATGGGATGGGTACCACGCAGTATTACTTTAAAGGGTCTGCGTTTGCTCACGCAACCTCACCCAACCTCTCAGCCCCAAGAGTGTCCACCCTTATGTCTCATCCAGCTGTGGGTCTAGATATGGTCAATCCAGGTTGCATCACAGCCTCTGAACGAATTTTGTAAGAATGTCTCTCTCTTTCACTGTCTTTGTTTTACGTGTTTTAAAAGTAATTTATTTTTATAATGGGGTTTAGCTGCTTTTCATGGCTCTGTTTATTCGGCTTTACACCCCCTTGACTCACTTCCAGAGAGATATCAATATATAGGTTTTAAGATTCTTACTAGTCACATATATTCTTGTGCGGTGAATAGGGGGTGTTGAGTCCAGTTCACTGAGCAAGGAGTAGGTCTTGTCTATTACATATTGGGTGTATGGAACGGTATCTGAGCGAATTTGAAACCCTTGTTTTATGCATCACCCCACCTCACCTTTCCCGTTAAGCAGCCATAGTGTGTTTTCTAAACGTGTGACTCTGTTCTGTTTTGTAATTCAGTTCAAGTGTAGCGGTTTTTACATTCTCTCTATAAGTGATAGCTTATGATAAGTGTCTTTTTCCGTGTGACTTATTTCACTTAGAATCGTCGTACCTAACTCCACTCATCTTGCTTCTACTAGCCTTATAACATTGATTTCATGTCTGAGTGATATTCCATTGTACATAAGGACCACAACTTCTTTATCCATTTTTCTCTTTCCTGGGATATTTAAGGTGTCATGAAGTGGAGGTTCTTGTCAACAGAGCAGCCCTAAACTTTCGGGTGCCTGTGTCTTGCTGATTTTTAGTTTTTCCAATTTATATGCCCATGAGTGGACGTGCCCTATGCTCCCTAAGCTGTTTTTTTTCGATCTTTCAGGACACAACGTACACTTCTCCAGAGTGGTTGTTGGCAATTTACATCCCGCCCATCAGTGTAGCAAGGCTGCCATTTCTCCATGGCCTGTCCTGCATTTCTCGTTTTGACACTTTTTGCAGCATGGCCCTTTTCACCGATGGGAAGCGAGACTTCTTTGTAGCGCTGATTTGCCTTTTCAGGTTGCTTGGTTGGCCAAAAAGGGCGTATGCGTTTTTTCCTGAATATATTCAGGAAAAACGCATACGCCCTTTTTGGCCAAGGGCATCATTGTCGACGTTTTGCCACTTTTCATGTGCTTTAAAGGCGATTCGTATCTACCTCCTGAAATCTGTTTCCTGCAAATCTGCCTTGCTTTCAATTCCTCTTCGTTGCCTTCCCTCAATATATTTGTGGACGAGAGTTATCATTTATAACTCTGCAGGTTTGTGAATTGCAGTGCCCCTGAGCTCCATTTTTCAACTGTCTTTTTTGGGAGCTGGCCGCAAAAGCACGGGATTGCCTCAGGCCCTATTCTGGTTCCGGGCGGCATTCTGAGCCTGTGGTTAATTCTTCTTCCTGTTGGGAAAATAGAGTGACCTGTGCCTGTCCCAACACCTAGATCTAGTCTCTCATTGGTTGCCCCTCTTCCCGTTCATCCTCAGGACAAATTGCAACCTGTAGGGAACAGGAGCTTAAAGGTGCTGATTCTCCAAGGAGGGAGATTGCTAGTAAAGTAGCTGGAATGGCGAACCCGAGCACAAGGAGATGAGAAATGAGGTGCGTTTTAGAAACCTTTCAAAATCACATGGTGTACCATCTTCTGGGTTTCTCATGCATGTTTTCGATGTAGGAAGATGCCCTTGAACCTGGAGATTTGGGACCCATGGGATGGGTACCACGCAGTATTACTTTAAAGGGTCTGCGTTTGCTCACCCAACCTCACCCAACCTCTCAGCCCCAAGAGTGTCCACCCTTATGTCTCATCCAGCTGTGGGTCTAGATATGGTCAATCCAGGTTGCATCACAGCCTCTGAACGAATTTTGTAAGAATGTCTCCCTCTTTCACTCTCTTTGTTTTACGGGTTTTTAAAAGTAATTTATTTTTATAATGGGGTTTAGCTGCTTTTCATGGCTCTGTTTATGCGGCTTTACACCCCCTTGACTCACTTCCAGAGAGATATCAATATATAGGTTTTAAGATTCTTACTAGTCACATATATTCTTGTGCGGTGAATAGGGGGTGTTGAGCCCAGTTCACTGAGTAAGGAGTAGGTCTTGTCTATTACATATTGGGTGTATGGAACGGTATCTGAGCGAATTTGAAACCCTTGTTTTATGCATCACCCCACCTCACCTTACCCGTTAAGCAGCCATAGTGTGTTTTCTAAACGTGTGACTCTGTTCTGTTTTGTAATTCAGTTCAAGTGTAGCGGTTTTTACATTCCCTCTATAAGTGATAGCTTATGATAAGTGTCTTTTTCCGTGTGACTTATTTCACTTAGAATCGTCGTACCTAACTCCACTCATCTTGCTTCTACTAGCCTTATAACATTAATTTCATGTCTGAGTGATATTCCATTGTACATAAGGACCACAACTTCTTTATCCATTTTTCTCTTTCCTGGGATATTTAAGGTGTCATGAAGTGGAGGTTCTTGTCAACAGAGCAGCCCTAAACTTTCGGGTGCCTGTGTCTTGCTGATTTTTAGTTTTTCCAATTTATATGCCCATGAGTGGACGTGCCCTATGCTCCCTAAGCTGTTTTTTTTCGATGTTTCAGGACACAACGTACACTTCTCCAGAGTGGTTGTTGGCAATTTACATCCCGCCCATCAGTGTAGCAAGGCTGCCATTTCTCCATGGCCTGTCCTGCATTTCTCGTTTTGACACTTTTTGCAGCATGGCCCTTTTCACCGATGGGAAGCGAGACTTCTTTGTAGCGCTGATTTGCCTTTTCAGGTTGCTTGGTTGGCCAAAAAGGGCGTATGCGTTTTTTCCTGAATATATTCAGGAAAAACGCATACGCCCTTTTTGGCCAAGGGCATCATTGTCGACGTTTTGCCGCTTTTCATGTGCTTTAAAGGCGATTCGTATCTACCTCCTGAAATCTGTTTCCTGCAAATCTGCCTTGCTTTCAATTCCTCTTCGTTGCCTTCCCTCAATATATTTGTGGACGAGAGTTATCATTTATAACTCTGCAGGTTTGTGAATTGCAGTGCCCCTGAGCTCCATTTTTCAACTGTCTTTTTTGGGAGCTGGCCGCAAAAGCACGGGATTGCCTCAGGCCCTATTCTGGTTCCGGGCGGCATTCTGAGCCTGTGGTTAATTCTTCTTCCTGTTGGGAAAATAGAGTGACCTGTGCCTGTCCCAACACCTAGATCTATTCTCTCATTGGTTGCCCCTCTTCCCGTTCATCCTCAGGACAAATTGCAACCTGTAGGGAACAGGAGCTTAAAGGTGCTGATTCTCCAAGGAGGGAGATTGCTAGTAAAGTAGCTGGAATGGCGAACCCGAGCACAAGGAGATGAGAAATGAGGTGCGTTTTAGAAACCTTTCAAAATCACATGGTGTACCATCTTCTGGGTTTCTCATGCATGTTTTCGATGTAGGAAGATGCCCTTGAACCTGGAGATTTGGGACCCATGGGATGGGTACCACGCAGTATTACTTTAAAGGGTCTGCGTTTGCTCACGCAACCTCACCCAACCTCTCAGCCCCAAGAGTGTCCACCCTTATGTCTCATCCAGCTGTGGGTCTAGATATGGTCAATCCAGGTTGCATCACAGCCTCTGAACGAATTTTGTAAGAATGTCTCTCTCTTTCACTGTCTTTGTTTTACGGGTTTTTAAAAGTAATTTATTTTTATAATGGGGTTTAGCTGCTTTTCATGGCTCTGTTTATGCGGCTTTACACCCACTTGACTCACTTCCAGAGAGATATCAATATATAGGTTTTAAGATTCTTACTAGTCACATATATTCTTGTGCGGTGAATAGGGGGTGTTGAGTCCAGTTCACTGAGCAAGGAGTAGGTCTTGTCTATTACATATTGGGTGTATGGAACGGTATCTGAGCGAATTTGAAACCCTTGTTTTATGCATCACCCCACCTCACCTTTCCCGTTAAGCAGCCATAGTGTGTTTTCTAAACGTGTGACTCTGTTCTGTTTTGTAATTCAGTTCAAGTGTAGCGGTTTTTACATTCCCTCTATAAGTGATAGCTTATGATAAGTGTCTTTTTCCGTGTGACTTATTTCACTTAGAATCGTCGTACCTAACTCCACTCATCTTGCTTCTACTAGCCTTATAACATTGATTTCATGTCTGAGTGATATTCCATTGTACATAAGGACCACAACTTCTTTATCCATTTTTCTCTTTCCTGGGATATTTAAGGTGTCATGAAGTGGAGGTTCTTGTCAACAGAGCAGCCCTAAACTTTCGGGTGCCTGTGTCTTGCTGATTTTTAGTTTTTCCAATTTATATGCCCATGAGTGGACGTGCCCTATGCTCCCTAAGCTGTTTTTTTTCGATGTTTCAGGACACAACATACACTTCTCCAGAGTGGTTGTTGGCAATTTACATCCCGCCCATCAGTGTAGCAAGGCTGCCATTTCTCCATGGCCTGTCCTGCATTTCTCGTTTTGACACTTTTTGCAGCATGGCCCTTTTCACCGATGGGAAGCGAGACTTCTTTGTAGCGCTGATTTGCCTTTCCAGGTTGCTTGGTTGGCCAAAAAGGGCGTATGCGTTTTTTCCTGAATATATTCAGGAAAAAACGCATACGCCCTTTTTGGCCAAGGGCATCATTGTCGACGTTTTGCCGCTTTTCATGTGCTTTAAAGGCGATTCGTATCTACCTCCTGAAATCTGTTTCCTGCAATTCTGCCTTGCTTTGAATTCCTCTTCGTTGCCTTCCCTCAATATATTTGTGGACGAGAGTTATCATTTATAACTCTGCAGGTTTGTGAATTGCAGTGCCCCTGAGCTCCATTTTTCAACTGTCTTTTTTGGGAGCTGGCCGCAAAAGCACGGGATTGCCTCAGGCCCTATTCTGGTTCCGGGCGGCAGGCTGAGCCTGTGGTTAATTCTTCTTCCTGTTGGGAAAATAGAGTGACCTGTGCCTGTCCCAACACCTAGATCTTGTCTCTCATTGGTTGCCCCTCTTCCCTTTCATCCTCAGGACAAATTGCAACCTGTAGGGAACAGGAGCTTAAAGGTGCTGATTCTCCAAGGAGGGAGATTGCTAGTAAAGTAGCTGGAATGGCGAACCCGAGCACAAGGAGATGAGAAATGAGGTGCGTTTTAGAAACCTTTCAAAATCACATGGTGTACCATCTTCTGGGTTTCTCATGCATGTTTTCGATGTAGGAAGATGCCCTTGAACCTGGAGATTTGGGACCCATGGGATGGGTACCACGCAGTATTACTTTAAAGGGTCTGCGTTTGCTCACCCAACCTCACCCAACCTCTCAGCCCCAAGAGTGTCCACCCTTATGTCTCATCCAGCTGTGGGTCTAGATATGGTCAATCCAGGTTGCATCACAGCCTCTGAACGAATTTTGTAAGAATGTCTCTCTCTTTCACTCTCTTTGTTTTACGGGTTTTTAAAAGTAATTTATTTTTATAATGGGGTTTAGCTGCTTTTCATGGCTCTGTTTATGCGGCTTTACACCCCCTTGACTCACTTCCAGAGAGATATCAATATATAGGTTTTAAGATTCTTACTAGTCACATATATTCTTGTGCGGTGAATAGGGGGTGTTGAGTCCAGTTCACTGAGCAAGGAGTAGGTCTTGTCTATTACATATTGGGTGTATGGAACGGTATCTGAGCGAATTTGAAACCCTTGTTTTATGCATCACCCCACCTCACCTTTCCCGTTAAGCAGCCATAGTGTGTTTTCTAAACGTGTGACTCTGTTCTGTTTTGTAATTCAGTTCAAGTGTAGCGGTTTTTACATTCCCTCTATAAGTGATAGCTTATGATAAGTGTCTTTTTCTGTGTGACTTATTTCACTTAGAATCGTCGTACCTAACTCCACTCATCTTGCTTCTACTAGCCTTATAACATTGATTTCATGTCTGAGTGATATTCCATTGTACATAAGGACCACAACTTCTTTATCCATTTTTCTCTTTCCTGGGATATTTAAGGTGTCATGAAGTGGAGGTTCTTGTCAACAGAGCAGCCGTAAACTTTCGGGTGCCTGTGTCTTGCTGATTTTTAGTTTTTCCAATTTATATGCCCATGAGTGGACGTGCCCTATGCTCCCTAAGCTGTTTTTTTTCGATGTTTCAGGACACAACGTACACTTCTCCAGAGTGGTTGTTGGCAATTTACATCCCGCCCATCAGTGTAGCAAGGCTGCCATTTCTCCATGGCCTGTCCTGCATTTCTCGTTTTGACACTTTTTGCAGCATGGCCCTTTTCACCGATGGGAAGCGAGACTTCTTTGTAGCGCTGATTTGCCTTTCCAGGTTGCTTGGTTGGCCAAAAAGGGCGTATGCGTTTTTTCCTGAATATATTCAGGAAAAAACGCATACGCCCTTTTTGGCCAAGGGCATCATTGTCGACGTTTTGCCGCTTTTCATGTGCTTTAAAGGCGATTCGTATCTACCTCCTGAAATCTGTTTCCTGCAAATCTGCCTTGCTTTCAATTCCTCTTCGTTGCCTTCCCTCAATATATTTGTGGACGAGAGTTATCATTTATAACTCTGCAGGTTTGTGAATTGCAGTGCCCCTGAGCTCCATTTTTCAACTGTCTTTTTTGGGAGCTGGCCGCAAAAGCACGGGATTGCCTCAGGCCCTATTCTGGTTCCGGGCGGCATTCTGAGCCTGTGGTTAATTCTTCTTCCTGTTGGGAAAATAGAGTGACCTGTGCCTGTCCCAACACCTAGATCTAGTCTCTCATTGGTTGCCCCTCTTCCCGTTCATCCTCAGGACAAATTGCAACCTGTAGGGAACAGGAGCTTAAAGGTGCTGATTCTCCAAGGAGGGAGATTGCTAGTAAAGTAGCTGGAATGGCGAACCCGAGCACAAGGAGATGAGAAATGAGGTGCGTTTTAGAAACCTTTCAAAATCACATGGTGTACCATCTTCTGGGTTTCTCATGCATGTTTTCGATGTAGGAAGATGCCCTTGAACCTGGAGATTTGGGACCCATGGGATGGGTACCACGCAGTATTACTTTAAAGGGTCTGCGTTTGCTCACGCAACCTCACCCAACCTCTCAGCCCCAAGAGTGTCCACCCTTATGTCTCATCCAGCTGTGGGTCTAGATATGGTCAATCCAGGTTGCATCACAGCCTCTGAACGAATTTTGTAAGAATGTCTCTCTCTTTCACTCTCTTTGTTTTACGGGTTTTTAAAAGTAATTTATTTTTATAATGGGGTTTAGCTGCTTTTCATGGCTCTGTTTATGCGGCTTTACACCCCCTTGACTCACTTCCAGAGAGATATCAATATATAGGTTTTAAGATTCTTACTAGTCACATATATTCTTGTGCGGTGAATAGGGGGTGTTGAGTCCAGTTCACTGAGCAAGGAGTAGGTCTTGTCTATTACATATTGGGTGTATGGAACGGTATCTGAGCGAATTTGAAACCCTTGTTTTATGCATCACCCCACCTCACCTTTCCCGTTAAGCAGCCATAGTGTGTTTTCTAAACGTGTGACTCTGTTCTGTTTTGTAATTCAGTTCAAGTGTAGCGGTTTTTACATTCCCTCTATAAGTGATATCTTATGATAAGTGTCTTTTTCTGTGTGACTTATTTCACTTAGAATCGTCGTACCTAACTCCACTCATCTTGCTTCTACTAGCCTTATAACATTGATTTCATGTCTGAGTGATATTCCATTGTACATAAGGACCACAACTTCTTTATCCATTTTTCTCTTTCCTGGGATATTTAAGGTGTCATGAAGTGGAGGTTCTTGTCAACAGAGCAGCCCTAAACTTTCGGGTGCCTGTGTCTTGCTGATTTTTAGTTTTTCCAATTTATATGCCCATGAGTGGACGTGCCCTATGCTCCCTAAGCTGTGTTTTTTCGATGTTTCAGGACACAACGTACACTTCTCCAGAGTGGCTCTTGGCAATTTACATCCCGCCCATCAGTGTAGCAAGGCTGCCATTTCTCCATGGCCTGTCCTGCATTTCTCGTTTTGACACTTTTTGCAGCATGGCCCTTTTCACCGATGGGAAGCGAGACTTCTTTGTAGCGCTGATTTGCCTTTCCAGGTTGCTTGGTTGGCCAAAAAGGGCGTATGCGTTTTTTCCTGAATATATTCAGGAAAAAACGCATACGCCCTTTTTGGCCAAGGGCATCATTGTCGACGTTTTGCCGCTTTTCATGTGCTTTAAAGGCGATTCGTATCTACCTCCTGAAATCTGTTTCCTGCAAATCTGCCTTGCTTTCAATTCCTCTTCGTTGCCTTCCCTCAATATATTTGTGGACGACAGTTATCATTTATAACTCTGCAGGTTTGTGAATTGCAGTGCCCCTGAGCTCCATTTTTCAACTGTCTTTTTTGGGAGCTGGCCGCAAAAGCACGGGATTGCCTCAGGCCCTATTCTGGTTCCGGGCGGCATTCTGAGCCTGTGGTTAATTCTTCTTCCTGTTGGGAAAATAGAGTGACCTGTGCCTGTCCCAACACCTAGATCTAGTCTCTCATTGGTTGCCCCTCTTCCCGTTCATCCTCAGGACAAATTGCAACCTGTAGGGAACAGGAGCTTAAAGGTGCTGATTCTCCAAGGAGGGAGATTGCTAGTAAAGTAGCTGGAATGGCGAACCCGAGCACAAGGAGATGAGAAATGAGGTGCGTTTTAGAAACCTTTCAAAATCACATGGTGTACCATCTTCTGGGTTTCTCATGCATGTTTTCGATGTAGGAAGATGCCCTTGAACCTGGAGATTTGGGACCCATGGGATGGGTACCACGCAGTATTACTTTAAAGGGTCTGCGTTTGCTCACGCAACCTCACCCAACCTCTCAGCCCCAAGAGTGTCCACCCTTATGTCTCATCCAGCTGTGGGTCTAGATATGGTCAATCCAGGTTGCATCACAGCCTCTGAACGAATTTTGTAAGAATGTCTCCCTCTTTCTCTGTCCTTGTTTTACGGGTTTTTAAAAGTAATTTATTTTTATAATGGGGTTTAGCTGCTTTTCATGGCTCTGTTTATGCGACTTTACACCCACTTGACTCACTTCCAGAGAGATATCAATATATAGGTTTTAAGATTCTTACTAGTCACATATATTCTTGTGCGGTGAATAGGGGGTGTTGAGTCCAGTTCACTGAGCAAGGAGTAGGTCTTGTCTGTTACATATTGGGTGTATGGAACGGTATCTGAGCGAATTTGAAACCCTTGTTTTATGCATCACCCCACCTCACCTTTCCCGTTAAGCAGCCATAGTGTGTTTTCTAAACGTGTGACTCTGTTCTGTTTTGTAATTCAGTTCAAGTGTAGCGGTTTTTACATTCCCTCTATAAGTGATAGCTTATGATAAGTGTCTTTTTCCGTGTGACTTATTTCACTTAGAATCGTCGTACCTAACTCCACTCATCTTGCTTCTACTAGCCTTATAACATTGATTTCATGTCTGAGTGATATTCCATTGTACATAAGGACCACAACTTCTTTATCCATTTTTCTCTTTCCTGGGATATTTAAGGTGTCATGAAGTGGAGGTTCTTGTCAACAGAGCAGCCCTAAACTTTCGGGTGCCTGTGTCTTGCTGATTTTTAGTTTTTCCAATTTATATGCCCATGAGTGGACGTGCCCTATGCTCCCTAAGCTGTTTTTTTTCGATGTTTCAGGACACAACGTACACTTCTCCAGAGTGGTTGTTGGCAATTTACATCCCGCCCATCAGTGTAGCAAGGCTGCCATTTCTCCATGGCCTGTCCTGCATTTCTCGTTTTGACACTTTTTGCAGCATGGCCCTTTTCACCGATGGGAAGCGAGACTTCTTTGTAGCGCTGATTTGCCTTTTCAGGTTGCTTGCTTGGCCAAAAAGGGCGTATGCGTTTTTTCCTGAATATATTCAGGAAAAACGCATACGCCCTTTTTGGCCAAGGGCATCATTGTCGACGTTTTGCCGCTTTTCATGTGCTTTAAAGGCGATTCGTATCTACCTCCTGAAATCTGTTTCCTGCAAATCTGCCTTGCTTTCAATTCCTCTTCGTTGCCTTCCCTCAATATATTTGTGGACGAGAGTTATCATTTATAACTCTGCAGGTTTGTGAATTGCAGTGCCCCTGAGCTCCATTTTTCAACTGTCTTTTTTGGGAGCTGGCCGCAAAAGCACGGGATTGCCTCAGGCCCTATTCTGGTTCCGGGCGGCATTCTGAGCCTGTGGTTAATTCTTCTTCCTGTTGGGAAAATAGAGTGACCTGTGCCTGTCCCAACACCTAGATCTAGTCTCTCATTGGTTGCCCCTCTTCCCGTTCATCCTCAGGACAAATTGCAACCTGTAGGGAACAGGAGCTTAAAGGTGCTGATTCTCCAAGGAGGGAGATTGCTAGTAAAGTAGCTGGAATGGCGAACCCGAGCACAAGGAGATGAGAAATGAGGTGCGTTTTAGAAACCTTTCAAAATCACATGGTGTACCATCTTCTGGGTTTCTCATGCATGTTTTCGATGTAGGAAGATGCCCTTGAACCTGGAGATTTGGGACCCATGGGATGGGTACCACGCAGTATTACTTTAAAGGGTCTGCGTTTGCTCACGCAACCTCACCCAACCTCTCAGCCCCAATAGTGTCCACCCTTATGTCTCATCCAGCTGTGGGTCTAGATATGGTCAATCCAGGTTGCATCACAGCCTCTGAACGAATTTTGTAAGAATGTCTCTCTCTTTCACTCTCTTTGTTTTACGGGTTTTTAAAAGTAATTTATTTTTATAATGGGGTTTAGCTGCTTTTCATGGCTCTGTTTATGCGGCTTTACACCCCCTTGACTCACTTCCAGAGAGATATCAATATATAGGTTTTAAGATTCTTACTAGTCACATATATTCTTGTGCGGTGAATAGGGGGTGTTGAGTCCAGTTCACTGAGCAAGGAGTAGGTCTTGTCTATTACATATTGGGTGTATGGAACGGTATCTGAGCGAATTTGAAACCCTTGTTTTATGCATCACCCCACCTCACCTTTCCCGTTAAGCAGCCATAGTGTGTTTTCTAAACGTGTGACTCTGTTCTGTTTTGTAATTCAGTTCAAGTGTAGCGGTTTTTACATTCCCTCTATAAGTGATATCTTATGATAAGTGTCTTTTTCTGTGTGACTTATTTCACTTAGAATCGTCGTACCTAACTCCACTCATCTTGCTTCTACTAGCCTTATAACATTGATTTCATGTCTGAGTGATATTCCATTGTACATAAGGACCACAACTTCTTTATCCATTTTTCTCTTTCCTGGGATATTTAAGGTGTCATGAAGTGGAGGTTCTTGTCAACAGAGCAGCCCTAAACTTTCGGGTGCCTGTGTCTTGCTGATTTTTAGTTTTTCCAATTTATATGCCCATGAGTGGACGTGCCCTATGCTCCCTAAGCTGTGTTTTTTCGATGTTTCAGGACACAACGTACACTTCTCCAGAGTGGCTCTTGGCAATTTACATCCCGCCCATCAGTGTAGCAAGGCTGCCATTTCTCCATGGCCTGTCCTGCATTTCTCGTTTTGACACTTTTTGCAGCATGGCCCTTTTCACCGATGGGAAGCGAGACTTCTTTGTAGCGCTGATTTGCCTTTCCAGGTTGCTTGGTTGGCCAAAAAGGGCGTATGCGTTTTTTCCTGAATATATTCAGGAAAAAACGCATACGCCCTTTTTGGCCAAGGGCATCATTGTCGACGTTTTGCCGCTTTTCATGTGCTTTAAAGGCGATTCGTATCTACCTCCTGAAATCTGTTTCCTGCAAATCTGCCTTGCTTTCAATTCCTCTTCGTTGCCTTCCCTCAATATATTTGTGGACGAGAGTTATCATTTATAACTCTGCAGGTTTGTGAATTGCAGTGCCCCTGAGCTCCATTTTTCAACTGTCTTTTTTGGGAGCTGGCCGCAAAAGCACGGGATTGCCTCAGGCCCTATTCTGGTTCCGGGCGGCATTCTGAGCCTGTGGTTAATTCTTCTTCCTGTTGGGAAAATAGAGTGACCTGTGCCTGTCCCAACACCTAGATCTAGTCTCTCATTGGTAGCCCCTCTTCCCGTTCATCCTCAGGACAAATTGCAACCTGTAGGGAACAGGAGCTTAAAGGTGCTGATTCTCCAAGGAGGGAGATTGCTAGTAAAGTAGCTGGAATGGCGAACCCGAGCACAAGGAGATGAGAAATGAGGTGCGTTTTAGAAACCTTTCAAAATCACATGGTGTACCATCTTCTGGGTTTCTCATGCATGTTTTCGATGTAGGAAGATGCCCTTGAACCTGGAGATTTGGGACCCATGGGATGGGTACCACGCAGTATTACTTTAAAGGGTCTGCGTTTGCTCACGCAACCTCACCCAACCTCTCAGCCCCAAGAGTGTCCACCCTTATGTCTCATCCAGCTGTGGGTCTAGATATGGTCAATCCAGGTTGCATCACAGCCTCTGAACGAATTTTGTAAGAATGTCTCTCTCTTTCTCTGTCCTTGTTTTACGGGTTTTTAAAAGTAATTTATTTTTATAATGGGGTTTAGCTGCTTTTCATGGCTCTGTTTATGCGACTTTACACCCACTTGACTCACTTCCAGAGAGATATCAATATATAGGTTTTAAGATTCTTACTAGTCACATATATTCTTGTGCGGTGAATAGGGGGTGTTGAGTCCAGTTCACTGAGCAAGGAGTAGGTCTTGTCTGTTACATATTGGGTGTATGGAACGGTATCTGAGCGAATTTGAAACCCTTGTTTTATGCATCACCCCACCTCACCTTTCCCGTTAAGCAGCCATAGTGTGTTTTCTAAACGTGTGACTCTGTTCTGTTTTGTAATTCAGTTCAAGTGTAGCGGTTTTTACATTCTCTCTATAAGTGATAGCTTATGATAAGTGTCTTTTTCCGTGTGACTTATTTCACTTAGAATCGTCGTACCTAACTCCACTCATCTTGCTTCTACTAGCCTTATAACATTGATTTCATGTCTGAGTGATATTCCATTTTACATAAGGACCACAACTTCTTTATCCATTTTTCTCTTTCCTGGGATATTTAAGGTGTCATGAAGTGGAGGTTCTTGTCAACAGAGCAGCCCTAAACTTTCGGGTGCCTGTGTCTTGCTGATTTTTATTTTTTCCAATTTATATGCCCATGAGTGGACGTGCCCTATGCTCCCTAAGCTGTTTTTTTTCGATGTTTCAGGACACAACGTACACTTCTCCAGAGTGGCTGTTGGCAATTTACATTCCGCCCATCAGTGTAGCAAGGCTGCCATTTCTCCATGGCCTGTCCTGCATTTCTCGTTTTGACACTTTTTGCAGCATGGCCCTTTTCACCGATGGGAAGCGAGACTTCTTTGTAGCGCTGATTTGCCTTTCCAGGTTGCTTGGTTGGCCAAAAAGGGCGTATGCGTTTTTTCCTGAATATATTCGGGAAAAAAGTCATACGCCCTTTTTGGCCAAGGGCATCATTATCGACGTTTTGCCGCTTTTCATGTGCTTTAAAGGCGATTCGTATCTACTTCCTGAAATCTGTTTCCTGCAATTCTGCGTTGCTTTGAGTTCCTCTTCGTTGCCTTCCCTCAATATATTTGTGGACGAGAGTTATCATTTATAACTCTGCAGGTTTGTGAATTGCAGTGCCCCTGAGCTCCATTTTTCAACTGTCTTTTTTGGGAGCTGGCCGCAAAAGCACGGGATTGCCTCAGGCCCTATTCTGGTTCCGGGCGGCAGGCTGAGCCTGTGGTTAATTCTTCTTCCTGTTGGGAAAATAGAGTGACCTGTGCCTGTCCCAAAACCTAGATCTAGTCTCTCATTGGTTGCCCCTCTTCCCGTTCATCCTCAGGACAAATTGCAACCTGTAGGGAACAGGAGCTTAAAGGTGCTGATTCTCCAAGGAGGGAGATTGCTTGTAAAGTAGCTGCAATGGCGAACCCGAGCACAAGGAGATGAGAAATGAGGTGCGTTTTAGAAACCTTTCAAAATCACATGGTGTACCATCTTCTGGGTTTCTCATGCATGTTTTCGATGTAGGAAGATGCCCTTGAACCTGGAGATTTGGGACCCATGGGATGGGTACCACGCAGTATTACTTTAAAGGGTCTGCGTTTGCTCACCCAACCTCACCCAACCTCTCAGCCCCAAGAGTGTCCACCCTTATGTCTCATCCAGCTGTGGGTCTAGATATGGTCAATCCAGGTTGCATCACAGCCTCTGAACGAATTTTGTAAGAATGTCTCCCTCTTTCACTCTCTTTGTTTTACGGGTTTTTAAAAGTAATTTATTTTTATAATGGGGTTTAGCTGCTTTTCATGGCTCTGTTTATGCGGCTTTACACCCCCTTGACTCACTTCCAGAGAGATATCAATATATAGGTTTTAAGATTCTTACTAGTCACATATATTCTTGTGCGGTGAATAGGGGGTGTTGAGCCCAGTTCACTGAGTAAGGAGTAGGTCTTGTCTATTACATATTGGGTGTATGGAACGGTATCTGAGCGAATTTGAAACCCTTGTTTTATGCATCACCCCACCTCACCTTTCCCGTTAAGCAGCCATAGTGTGTTTTCTAAACGTGTGACTCTGTTCTGTTTTGTAATTCAGTTCAAGTGTAGCGGTTTTTACATTCCCTCTATAAGTGATAGCTTATGATAAGTGTCTTTTTCCGTGTGACTTATTTCACTTAGAATCGTCGTACCTAACTCCACTCATCTTGCTTCTACTAGCCTTATAACATTGATTTCATGTCTGAGTGATATTCCATTGTACATAAGGACCACAACTTCTTCATCCATTTTTCTCTTTCCTGGGATATTTAAGGTGTCATGAAGTGGAGGTTCTTGTCAACAGAGCAGCCCTAAACTTTCGGGTGCCTGTGTCTTGCTGATTTTTAGTTTTTCCAATTTATATGCCCATGAGTGGACGTGCCCTATGCTCCCTAAGCTGTTTTTTTTCGATGTTTCAGGACACAACGTACACTTCTCCAGAGTGGTTGTTGGCAATTTACATCCCGCCCATCAGTGTAGCAAGGCTGCCATTTCTCCATGGCCTGTCCTGCATTTCTCGTTTTGACACTTTTTGCAGCATGGCCCTTTTCACCGATGGGAAGCGAGACTTCTTTGTAGCGCTGATTTGCCTTTTCAGGTTGCTTGCTTGGCCAAAAAGGGCGTATGCGTTTTTTCCTGAATATATTCAGGAAAAACGCATACGCCCTTTTTGGCCAAGGGCATCATTGTCGACGTTTTGCCGCTTTTCATGTGCTTTAAAGGCGATTCGTATCTACCTCCTGAAATCTGTTTCCTGCAAATCTGCCTTGCTTTCAATTCCTCTTCGTTGCCTTCCCTCAATATATTTGTGGACGAGAGTTATCATTTATAACTCTGCAGGTTTGTGAATTGCAGTGCCCCTGAGCTCCATTTTTCAACTGTCTTTTTTGGGAGCTGGCCGCAAAAGCACGGGATTGCCTCAGGCCCTATTCTGGTTCCGGGCGGCATTCTGAGCCTGTGGTTAATTCTTCTTCCTGTTGGGAAAATAGAGTGACCTGTGCCTGTCCCAACACCTAGATCTAGTCTCTCATTGGTTGCCCCTCTTCCCGTTCATCCTCAGGACAAATTGCAACCTGTAGGGAAGAGGAGCTTAAAGGTGCTGATTCTCCAAGGAGGGAGATTGCTAGTAAAGTAGCTGGAATGGCGAACCCGAGCACAAGGAGATGAGAAATGAGGTGCGTTTTAGAAACCTTTCAAAATCACATGGTGTACCATCTTCTGGGTTTCTCATGCATGTTTTCGATGTAGGAAGATGCCCTTGAACCTGGAGATTTGGGACCCATGGGATGGGTACCACGCAGTATTACTTTAAAGGGTCTGCGTTTGCTCACGCAACCTCACCCAACCTCTCAGCCCCAAGAGTGTCCACCCTTATGTCTCATCCAGCTGTGGGTCTAGATATGGTCAATCCAGGTTGCATCACAGCCTCTGAACGAATTTTGTAAGAATGTCTCTCTCTTTCACTGTCTTTGTTTTACGGGTTTTTAAAAGTAATTTATTTTTATAATGGGGTTTAGCTGCTTTTCATGGCTCTGTTTATGCGGCTTTACACCCACTTGACTCACTTCCAGAGAGATATCAATATATAGGTTTTAAGATTCTTACTAGTCACATATATTCTTGTGCGGTGAATAGGGGGTGTTGAGTCCAGTTCACTGAGCAAGGAGTAGGTCTTGTCTATTACATATTGGGTGTATGGAACGGTATCTGAGCGAATTTGAAACCCTTGTTTTATGCATCACCCCACCTCACCTTTCCCGTTAAGCAGCCATAGTGTGTTTTCTAAACGTGTGACTCTGTTCTGTTTTGTAATTCAGTTCAAGTGTAGCGGTTTTTACATTCCCTCTATAAGTGATAGCTTATGATAAGTGTCTTTTTCCGTGTGACTTATTTCACTTAGAATCGTCGTACCTAACTCCACTCATCTTGCTTCTACTAGCCTTATAACATTGATTTCATGTCTGAGTGATATTCCATTGTACATAAGGACCACAACTTCTTTATCCATTTTTCTCTTTCCTGGGATATTTAAGGTGTCATGAAGTGGAGGTTCTTGTCAACAGAGCAGCCCTAAACTTTCGGGTGCCTGTGTCTTGCTGATTTTTAGTTTTTCCAATTTATATGCCCATGAGTGGACGTGCCCTATGCTCCCTAAGCTGTTTTTTTTCGATGTTTCAGGACACAACATACACTTCTCCAGAGTGGTTGTTGGCAATTTACATCCCGCCCATCAGTGTAGCAAGGCTGCCATTTCTCCATGGCCTGTCCTGCATTTCTCGTTTTGACACTTTTTGCAGCATGGCCCTTTTCACCGATGGGAAGCGAGACTTCTTTGTAGCGCTGATTTGCCTTTCCAGGTTGCTTGGTTGGCCAAAAAGGGCGTATGCGTTTTTTCCTGAATATATTCAGGAAAAAACGCATACGCCCTTTTTGGCCAAGGGCATCATTGTCGACGTTTTGCCGCTTTTCATGTGCTTTAAAGGCGATTCGTATCTACCTCCTGAAATCTGTTTCCTGCAATTCTGCCTTGCTTTGAATTCCTCTTCGTTGCCTTCCCTCAATATATTTGTGGACGAGAGTTATCATTTATAACTCTGCAGGTTTGTGAATTGCAGTGCCCCTGAGCTCCATTTTTCAACTGTCTTTTTTGGGAGCTGGCCGCAAAAGCACGGGATTGCCTCAGGCCCTATTCTGGTTCCGGGCGGCAGGCTGAGCCTGTGGTTAATTCTTCTTCCTGTTGGGAAAATAGAGTGACCTGTGCCTGTCCCAACACCTAGATCTAGTCTCTCATTGGTTGCCCCTCTTCCCGTTCATCCTCAGGACAAATTGCAACCTGTAGGGAACAGGAGCTTAAAGGTGCTGATTCTCCAAGGAGGGAGATTGCTAGTAAAGTAGCTGGAATGGCGAACCCGAGCACAAGGAGATGAGAAATGAGGTGCGTTTTAGAAACCTTTCAAAATCACATGGTGTACCATCTTCTGGGTTTCTCATGCATGTTTTCGATGTAGGAAGATGCCCTTGAACCTGGAGATTTGGGACCCATGGGATGGGTACCACGCAGTATTACTTTAAAGGGTCTGCGTTTGCTCACGCAACCTCACCCAACCTCTCAGCCCCAAGAGTGTCCACCCTTATGTCTCATCCAGCTGTGGGTCTAGATATGGTCAATCCAGGTTGCATCACAGCCTCTGAACGAATTTTGTAAGAATGTCTCTCTCTTTCACTCTCTTTGTTTTACGGGTTTTTAAAAGTAATTTATTTTTATAATGGGGTTTAGCTGCTTTTCATGGCTCTGTTTATGCGGCTTTACACCCCCTTGACTCACTTCCAGAGAGATATCAATATATAGGTTTTAAGATTCTTACTAGTCACATATATTCTTGTGCGGTGAATAGGGGGTGTTGAGTCCAGTTCACTGAGCAAGGAGTAGGTCTTATCTATTACATATTGGGTGTATGGAACGGTATCTGAGCGAATTTGAAACCCTTGTTTTATGCATCACCCCACCTCACCTTTCCCGTTAAGCAGCCATAGTGTGTTTTCTAAACGTGTGACTCTGTTCTGTTTTGTAATTCAGTTCAAGTGTAGCGGTTTTTACATTCCCTCTATAAGTGATAGCTTATGATAAGTGTCTTTTTCTGTGTGACTTATTTCACTTAGAATCGTCGTACCTAACTCCACTCATCTTGCTTCTACTAGCCTTATAACATTGATTTCATGTCTGAGTGATATTCCATTGTACATAAGGACCACAACTTCTTTATCCATTTTTCTCTTTCCTGGGATATTTAAGGTGTCATGAAGTGGAGGTTCTTGTCAACAGAGCAGCCCTAAACTTTCGGGTGCCTGTGTCTTGCTGATTTTTAGTTTTTCCAATTTATATGCCCATGAGTGGACGTGCCCTATGCTCCCTAAGCTGTGTTTTTTCGATGTTTCAGGACACAACGTACACTTCTCCAGAGTGGTTGTTGGCAATTTACATCCCGCCCATCAGTGTAGCAAGGCTGCCATTTCTCCATGGCCTGTCCTGCATTTCTCGTTTTGACACTTTTTGCAGCATGGCCCTTTTCACCGATGGGAAGCGAGACTTCTTTGTAGCGCTGATTTGCCTTTCCAGGTTGCTTGGTTGGCCAAAAAGGGCGTATGCGTTTTTTCCTGAATATATTCAGGAAAAAACGCATACGCCCTTTTTGGCCAAGGGCATCATTGTCGACGTTTTGCCGCTTTTCATGTGCTTTAAAGGCGATTCGTATCTACCTCCTGAAATCTGTTTCCTGCAAATCTGCCTTGCTTTCAATTCCTCTTCGTTGCCTTCCCTCAATATATTTGTGGACGAGAGTTATCATTTATAACTCTGCAGGTTTGTGAATTGCAGTGCCCCTGAGCTCCATTTTTCAACTGTCTTTTTTGGGAGCTGGCCGCAAAAGCACGGGATTGCCTCAGGCCCTATTCTGGTTCCGGGCGGCATTCTGAGCCTGTGGTTAATTCTTCTTCCTGTTGGGAAAATAGAGTGACCTGTGCCTGTCCCAACACCTAGATCTAGTCTCTCATTGGTTGCCCCTCTTCCCGTTCATCCTCAGGACAAATTGCAACCTGTAGGGAACAGGAGCTTAAAGGTGCTGATTCTCCAAGGAGGGAGATTGCTAGTAAAGTAGCTGGAATGGCGAACCCGAGCACAAGGAGATGAGAAATGAGGTGCGTTTTAGAAACCTTTCAAAATCACATGGTGTACCATCTTCTGGGTTTCTCATGCATGTTTTCGATGTAGGAAGATGCCCTTGAACCTGGAGATTTGGGACCCATGGGATGGGTACCACGCAGTATTACTTTAAAGGGTCTGCGTTTGCTCACGCAACCTCACCCAACCTCTCAGCCCCAAGAGTGTCCACCCTTATGTCTCATCCAGCTGTGGGTCTAGATATGGTCAATCCAGGTTGCATCACAGCCTCTGAACGAATTTTGTAAGAATGTCTCTCTCTTTCACTCTCTTTGTTTTACGGGTTTTTAAAAGTAATTTATTTTTATAATGGGGTTTAGCTGCTTTTCATGGCTCTGTTTATGCGGCTTTACACCCCCTTGACTCACTTCCAGAGAGATATCAATATATAGGTTTTAAGATTCTTACTAGTCACATATATTCTTGTGCGGTGAATAGGGGGTGTTGAGTCCAGTTCACTGAGCAAGGAGTAGGTCTTGTCTATTACATATTGGGTGTATGGAACGGTATCTGAGCGAATTTGAAACCCTTGTTTTATGCATCACCCCACCTCACCTTGCCCGTTAAGCAGCCATAGTGTGTTTTCTAAACGTGTGACTCTGTTCTGTTTTGTAATTCAGTTCAAGTGTAGCGGTTTTTACATTCCCTCTATAAGTGATATCTTATGATAAGTGTCTTTTTCTGTGTGACTTATTTCACTTAGAATCGTCGTACCTAACTCCACTCATCTTGCTTCTACTAGCCTTATAACATTGATTTCATGTCTGAGTGATATTCCATTGTACATAAGGACCACAACTTCTTTATCCATTTTTCTCTTTCCTGGGATATTTAAGGTGTCATGAAGTGGAGGTTCTTGTCAACAGAGCAGCCCTAAACTTTCGGGTGCCTGTGTCTTGCTGATTTTTAGTTTTTCCAATTTATATGCCCATGAGTGGACGTGCCCTATGCTCCCTAAGCTGTGTTTTTTCGATGTTTCAGGACACAACGTACACTTCTCCAGAGTGGTTGTTGGCAATTTACATCCCGCCCATCAGTGTAGCAAGGCTGCCATTTCTCCATGGCCTGTCCTGCATTTCTCGTTTTGACACTTTTTGCAGCATGGCCCTTTTCACCGATGGGAAGCGAGACTTCTTTGTAGCGCTGATTTGCCTTTCCAGGTTGCTTGGTTGGCCAAAAAGGGCGTATGCGTTTTTTCCTGAATATATTCAGGAAAAAACGCATACGCCCTTTTTGGCCAAGGGCATCATTGTCGACGTTTTGCCGCTTTTCATGTGCTTTAAAGGCGATTCGTATCTACCTCCTGAAATCTGTTTCCTGCAAATCTGCCTTGCTTTCAATTCCTCTTCGTTGCCTTCCCTCAATATATTTGTGGACGAGAGTTATCATTTATAACTCTGCAGGTTTGTGAATTGCAGTGCCCCTGAGCTCCATTTTTCAACTGTCTTTTTTGGGAGCTGGCCGCAAAAGCACGGGATTGCCTCAGGCCCTATTCTGGTTCCGGGCGGCATTCTGAGCCTGTGGTTAATTCTTCTTCCTGTTGGGAAAATAGAGTGACCTGTGCCTGTCCCAACACCTAGATCTAGTCTCTCATTGGTTGCCCCTCTTCCCGTTCATCCTCAGGACAAATTGCAACCTGTAGGGAACAGGAGCTTAAAGGTGCTGATTCTCCAAGGAGGGAGATTGCTAGTAAAGTAGCTGGAATGGCGAACCCGAGCACAAGGAGATGAGAAATGAGGTGCGTTTTAGAAACCTTTCAAAATCACATGGTGTACCATCTTCTGGGTTTCTCATGCATGTTTTCGATGTAGGAAGATGCCCTTGAACCTGGAGATTTGGGACCCATGGGATGGGTACCACGCAGTATTACTTTAAAGGGTCTGCGTTTGCTCACGCAACCTCACCCAACCTCTCAGCCCCAAGAGTGTCCACCCTTATGTCTCATCCAGCTGTGGGTCTAGATATGGTCAATCCAGGTTGCATCACAGCCTCTGAACGAATTTTGTAAGAATGTCTCTCTCTTTCACTGTCTTTGTTTTACGTGTTTTTAAAAGTAATTTATTTTTATAATGGGGTTTAGCTGCTTTTCATGGCTCTGTTTATTCGGCTTTACACCCCCTTGACTCACTTCCAGAGAGATATCAATATATAGGTTTTAAGATTCTTACTAGTCACATATATTCTTGTGCGGTGAATAGGGGGTGTTGAGTCCAGTTCACTGAGCAAGGAGTAGGTCTTGTCTATTACATATTGGGTGTATGGAACGGTATCTGAGCGAATTTGAAACCCTTGTTTTATGCATCACCCCACCTCACCTTTCCCGTTAAGCAGCCATAGTGTGTTTTCTAAACGTGTGACTCTGTTCTGATTTGTAATTCAGTTCAAGTGTAGCGGTTTTTACATTCTCTCTATAAGTGATAGCTTATGATAAGTGTCTTTTTCCGTGTGACTTATTTCACTTAGAATCGTCGTACCTAACTCCACTCATCTTGCTTCTACTAGCCTTATAACATTGATTTCATGTCTGAGTGATATTCAATTTTACATAAGGACCACAACTTCTTTATCCATTTTTCTCTTTCCTGGGATATTTAAGGTGTCATGAAGTGGAGGTTCTTGTCAACAGAGCAGCCCTAAACTTTCGGGTGCCTGTGTCTTGCTGATTTTTATTTTTTCCAATTTATATGCCCATGAGTGGACGTGCCCTATGCTCCCTAAGCTGTTTTTTTTCGATGTTTCAGGACACAACGTACACTTCTCCAGAGTGGCTGTTGGCAATTTACATTCCGCCCATCAGTGTAGCAAGGCTGCCATTTCTCCATGGCCTGTCCTGCATTTCTCGTTTTGACACTTTTTGCAGCATGGCCCTTTTCACCGATGGGAAGCGAGACTTCTTTGTAGCGCTGATTTGCCTTTCCAGGTTGCTTGGTTGGCCAAAAAGGGCGTATGCGTTTTTTCCTGAATATATTCGGGAAAAAAGGCATACGCCCTTTTTGGCCAAGGGCATCATTGTCGACGTTTTGCCGCTTTTCATGTGCTTTAAAGGCGATTCGTATCTACTTCCTGAAATCTGTTTCCTGCAATTCTGCGTTGCTTTGAATTCCTCTTCGTTGCCTTCCCTCAATATATTTGTGGACGAGAGTTATCATTTATAACTCTGCAGGTTTGTGAATTGCAGTGCCCCTGAGCTCCATTTTTCAACTGTCTTTTTTGGGAGCTGGCCGCAAAAGCACGGGATTGCCTCAGGCCCTATTCTGGTTCCGGGCGGCAGGCTGAGCCTGTGGTTAATTCTTCTTCCTGTTGGGAAATTAGAGTGACCTGTGCCTGTCCCAACACCTAGATCTAGTCTCTCATTGGTTGCCCCTCTTCCCGTTCATCCTCAGGACAAATTGCAACCTGTAGGGAACAGGAGCTTAAAGGTGCTGATTCTCCAAGGAGGGAGATTGCTAGTAAAGTAGCTGGAATGGCGAACCCGAGCACAAGGAGATGAGAAACGAGGTGCGTTTTAGAAACCTTTCAAAATCACATGGTGTACCATCTTCTGGGTTTCTCATGCATGTTTTCGATGTAGGAAGATGCCCTTGAACCTGGAGATTTGGGACCCATGGGATGGGTACCACGCAGTATTACTTTAAAGGGTCTGCGTTTGCTCACCCAACCTCACCCAACCTCTCAGCCCCAAGAGTGTCCACCCTTATGTCTCATCCAGCTGTGGGTCTAGATATGGTCAATCCAGGTTGCATCACAGCCTCTGAACGAATTTTGTAAGAATGTCTCTCTCTTTCACTCTCTTTGTTTTACGGGTTTTTAAAAGTAATTTATTTTTATAATGGGGTTTAGCTGCTTTTCATGGCTCTGTTTATGCGGCTTTACACCCCCTTGACTCACTTCCAGAGAGATATCAATATATAGGTTTTAAGATTCTTACTAGTCACATATATTCTTGTGCGGTGAATAGGGGGTGTTGAGTCCAGTTCACTGAGCAAGGAGTAGGTCTTGTCTATTACATATTCGGTGTATGGAACGGTATCTGAGCGAATTTGAAACCCTTGTTTTATGCATCACCCCACCTCACCTTTCCCGTTAAGCAGCCATAGTGTGTTTTCTAAACGTGTGACTCTGTTCTGTTTTGTAATTCAGTTCAAGTGTAGCGGTTTTTACATTCCCTCTATAAGTGATAGCTTATGATAAGTGTCTTTTTCCGTGTGACTTATTTCACTTAGAATCGTCGTACCTAACTCCACTCATCTTGCTTCTACTAGCCTTATAACATTGATTTCATGTCTGAGTGATATTCCATTGTACATAAGGACCACAACTTCTTTATCCATTTTTCTCTTTCCTGGGATATTTAAGGTGTCATGAAGTGGAGTTTCTTGTCAACAGAGCAGCCCTAAACTTTCGGGTGCCTGTGTCTTGCTGATTTTTAGTTTTTCCAATTTATATGCCCATGAGTGGACGTGCCCTATGCTCCCTAAGCTGTTTTTTTTCGATGTTTCAGGACACAACGTACACTTCTCCAGAGTGGCTGTTGGCAATTTACATCCCGCTCATCAGTGTAGCAAGGCTGCCATTTCTCCATGGCCTGTCCTGCATTTCTCGTTTTGACACATTTTGCAGCATGGCCCTTTTCACCGATGGGAAGCGAGACTTCTTTGTAGCGCTGATTTGCCTTTCCAGGTTGCTTGGTTGGCCAAAAAGGGCGTATGCGTTTTTTCCTGAATATATTCAGGAAAAAAGGCATACGCCCTTTTTGGCCAAGGGCATCATTGTCGACGTTTTGCCGCTTTTCATGTGCTTTAAAGGCGATTCCTATCTACCTCCTGAAATCTGTTTCCTGCAATTCTGCCTTGCTTTGAATTCCTCTTCGTTGCCTTCCCTCAATATATTTGTGGACGAGAGTTATCATTTATAACTCTGCAGGTTTGTGAATTGCAGTGCCCCTGAGCTCCATTTTTCAACTGTCTTTTTTGGGAGCTGGCCGCAAAAGCACGGGATTGCCTCAGGCCCTATTCTGGTTCCGGGCGGCAGGCTGAGCCTGTGGTTAATTCTTCTTCCTGTTGGGAAAATAGAGTGACCTGTGCCTGTCCCAACACCTAGATCTAGTCTCTCATTGGTTGCCCCTCTTCCCATTCATCCTCAGGACAAATTGCAACCTGTAGGGAACAGGAGCTTAAAGGTGCTGATTCTCCAATGAGGGAGATTGCTAGTAAAGTAGCTGGAATGGCGAACCCGAGCACAAGGAGATGAGAAATGAGGTGCGTTTTAGAAACCTTTCAAAATCACATGGTGTACCATCTTCTGGGTTTCTCATGCATGTTTTCGATGTAGGAAGATGCCCTTGAACCTGGAGATTTGGGACCCATGGGATGGGTACCACGCAGTATTACTTTAAAGGGTCTGCGTTTGCTCACCCAACCTCACCCAACCTCTCAGCCCTAAGAGTGTACACCCTTATGTCTCATCCAGCTGTGGGTCTAGATATGTTCAATCAAGGTTGCATCACAGCCTCTGAACGAATTTTGTAAGAATGTCTCTCTCTTTCACTGTCTTTGTTTTACGGGTTTTTAAAAGTAATTTATTTTTATAATGGGGTTTAGCTGCTTTTCATGGCTCTGTTTATGCGGCTTTACACCCCCTTGACTCACTTCCAGAGAGATATCAATATATAGGTTTTAAGATTCTTACTAGTCACATATATTCTTGTGCGGTGAATAGGGGGTGTTGAGTCCAGTTCACTGAGCAAGGAGTAGGTCTTGTCTATTACATATTGGGTGTATGGAACGGTATCTGAGCGAATTTGAAACCCTTGTTTTATGCATCACCCCACCTCACCTTTCCCGTTAAGCAGCCATAGTGTGTTTTCTAAACGTGTGACTGTGTTCTGTTTTGTAATTCAGTTCAAGTGTAGCGGTTTTTACATTCCCTCTATAAGTGATAGCTTATGATAAGTGTCTTTTTCTGTGTGACTTATTTCACTTAGAATCGTCGTACCTAACTCCACTCATCTTGCTTCTACTAGCCTTATAACATTGATTTCATGTCTGAGTGATATTCCATTGTACATAAGGACCACAACTTCTTTATCCATTTTTCTCTTTCCTGGGATATTTAAGGTGTCATGAAGTGGAGGTTCTTGTCAACAGAGCAGCCCTAAACTTTCGGGTGCCTGTGTCTTGCTGATTTTTAGTTTTTCCAATTTATATGCCCATGAGTGGACGTGCCCTATGCTCCCTAAGCTGTTTTTTTTCGATGTTTCAGGACACAACATACACTTCTCCAGAGTGGCTCTTGGCAATTTACATCCCGCCCATCAGTGTAGCAAGGCTGCCATTTCTCCATGGCCTGTCCTGCATTTCTCGTTTTGACACTTTTTGCAGCATGGCCCTTTTCACCGATGGGAAGCGAGACTTCTTTGTAGCGCTGATTTGCCTTTCCAGGTTGCTTGGTTGGCCAAAAAGGGCGTATGCGTTTTTTCCTGAATATATTCAGGAAAAAACGCATACGCCCTTTTTGGCCAAGGGCATCATTGTCGACGTTTTGCCGCTTTTCATGTGCTTTAAAGGCGATTCGTATCTACCTCCTGAAATCTGTTTCCTGCAATTCTGCCTTGCTTTGAATTCCTCTTCGTTGCCTTCCCTCAATATATTTGTGGACGAGAGTTATCATTTATAACTCTGCAGGTTTGTGAATTGCAGTGCCCCTGAGCTCCATTTTTCAACTGTCTTTTTTGGGAGCTGGCCGCAAAAGCACGGGATTGCCTCAGGCCCTATTCTGGTTCCTGGCGGCAGGCTGAGCCTGTGGTTAATTCTTCTTCCTGTTGGGAAAATAGAGTGACCTGTGCCTGTCCCAACACCTAGATCTAGTCTCTCATTGGTTGCCCCTCTTCCCGTTCATCCTCAGGACAAATTGCAACCTGTAGGGAACAGGAGCTTAAAGGTGCTGATTCTCCAAGGAGGGAGATTGCTAGTAAAGTAGCTGGAATGGCAAACCCGAGCACAAGGAGATGAGAAATGACGTGCGTTTTAGAAACCTTTCAAAATCACATGGTGTACCATCTTCTGGGTTTCTCATGCATGTTTTCGATGTAGGAAGATGCCCTTGAACCTGGAGATTTGGGACCCATGGGATGGGTACCACGCAGTACTACTTTAAAGGGTCTGCATTTGCTCACGCAACCTCACCCAACCTCTCAGCCCCAAGAGTGTCCACCCTTATGTCTCATCCAGCTGTGGGTCTAGATATGGTCAATCCAGGTTGCATCACAGCCTCTGAACGAATTTTGTAAGAATGTCTCTCTCTTTCACTGTCTTTGTTTTACGTGTTTTAAAAGTAATTTATTTTTATAATGGGGTTTAGCTGCTTTTCATGGCTCTGTTTATTCGGCTTTACACCCCCTTGACTCACTTCCAGAGAGATATCAATATATAGGTTTTAAGATTCTTACTAGTCACATATATTCTTGTGCGGTGAATAGGGGGTGTTGAGTCCAGTTCACTGAGCAAGGAGTAGGTCTTGTCTATTACATATTGGGTGTATGGAACGGTATCTGAGCGAATTTGAAACCCTTGTTTTATGCATCACCCCACCTCACCTTTCCCGTTAAGCAGCCATAGTGTGTTTTCTAAACGTGTGACTCTGTTCTGTTTTGTAATTCAGTTCAAGTGTAGCGGTTTTTACATTCTCTCTATAAGTGATAGCTTATGATAAGTGTCTTTTTCCGTGTGACTTATTTCACTTAGAATCGTCGTACCTAACTCCACTCATCTTGCTTCTACTAGCCTTATAACATTGATTTCATGTCTGAGTGATATTCCATTTTACATAAGGACCACAACTTCTTTATCCATTTTTCTCTTTCCTGGGATATTTAAGGTGTCATGAAGTGGAGGTTCTTGTCAACAGAGCAGCCCTAAACTTTCGGGTGCCTGTGTCTTGCTGATTTTTATTTTTTCCAATTTATATGCCCATGAGTGGACGTGCCCTATGCTCCCTAAGCTGTTTTTTTTCGATGTTTCAGGACACAACGTACACTTCTCCAGAGTGGCTGTTGGCAATTTACATTCCGCCCATCAGTGTAGCAAGGCTGCCATTTCTCCATGGCCTGTCCTGCATTTCTCGTTTTGACACTTTTTGCAGCATGGCCCTTTTCACCGATGGGAAGCGAGACTTCTTTGTAGCGCTGATTTGCCTTTCCAGGTTGCTTGGTTGGCCAAAAAGGGCGTATGCGTTTTTTCCTGAATATATTCGGGAAAAAAGGCATACGCCCTTTTTGGCCAAGGGCATCATTATCGACGTTTTGCCGCTTTTCATGTGCTTTAAAGGCGATTCGTATCTACTTCCTGAAATCTGTTTCCTGCAATTCTGCGTTGCTTTGAATTCCTCTTCGTTGCCTTCCCTCAATATATTTGTGGACGAGAGTTATCATTTATAACTCTGCAGGTTTGTGAATTGCAGTGCCCCTGAGCTCCATTTTTCAACTGTCTTTTTTGGGAGCTGGCCGCAAAAGCACGGGATTGCCTCAGGCCCTATTCTGGTTCCTGGCGGCAGGCTGAGCCTGTGGTTAATTCTTCTTCCTGTTGGGAAAATAGAGTGACCTGTGCCTGTCCCAACACCTAGATCTAGTCTCTCATTGGTTGCCCCTCTTCCCGTTCATCCTCAGGACAAATTGCAACCTGTAGGGAACAGGAGCTTAAAGGTGCTGATTCTCCAAGGAGGGAGATTGCTAGTAAAGTAGCTGGAATGGCAAACCCGAGCACAAGGAGATGAGAAATGACGTGCGTTTTAGACACCTTTCAAAATCACATGGTGTACCATCTTCTGGGTTTCTCATGCATGTTTTCGATGTACGAAGATGCCCTTGAACCTGGAGATTTGGGACCCATGGGATGGGTACCACGCAGTACTACTTTAAAGGGTCTGCATTTGCTCACGCAACCTCACCCAACCTCTCAGCCCCAAGAGTGTCCACCCTTATGTCTCATCCAGCTGTGGGTCTAGATATGGTCAATCCAGGTTGCATCACAGCCTCTGAACGAATTTTGTAAGAATGTCTCTCTCTTTCACTGTCTTTGTTTTACGTGTTTTTAAAAGTAATTTATTTTTATAATGGGGTTTAGCTGCTTTTCATGGCTCTGTTTATGCGGCTTTACACCCACTTGACTCACTTCCAGAGAGATATCAATATATAGGTTTTAAGATTCTTACTAGTCACATATATTCTTGTGCGGTGAATAGGGGGTGTTGAGTCCAGTTCACTGAGCAAGGAGTAGGTCTTGTCTATTACATATTGGGTGTATGGAACGGTATCTGAGCGAATTTGAAACCCTTGTTTTATGCATCACCCCACCTCACCTTTCCCGTTAAGCAGCCATAGTGTGTTTTCTAAACGTGTGACTCTGTTCTGTTTTGTAATTCAGTTCAAGTGTAGCGGTTTTTACATTCCCTCTATAAGTGATAGCTTATGATAAGTGTCTTTTTCCGTGTGACTTATTTCACTTAGAATCGTCGTACCTAACTCCACTCATCTTGCTTCTACTAGCCTTATAACATTGATTTCATGTCTGAGTGATATTCCATTTTACATAAGGACCACAACTTCTTTATCCATTTTTTTCTTTCCTGGGATATTTAAGGTGTCATGAAGTGGAGGTTCTTGTCAACAGAGCAGCCCTAAACTTTCGGGTGCCTGTGTCTTGCTGATTTTTAGTTTTTCCAATTTATATGCCCATGAGTGGACGTGCCCTATGCTCCCTAAGCTGTTTTTTTTCGATGTTTCAGGACACAACGTACACTTCTCCAGAGTGGCTCTTGGCAATTTACATTCCGCCCATCAGTGTAGCAAGGCTGCCATTTCTCCATGGCCTGTCCTGCATTTCTCGTTTTGACACTTTTTGCAGCATGGCCCTTTTCACCGATGGGAAGCGAGACTTCTTTGTAGCGCTGATTTGCCTTTCCAGGTTGCTTGGTTGGCCAAAAAGGGCGTATGCGTTTTTTCCTGAATATATTCAGGAAAAAACGCATACGCCCTTTTTGGCCAAGGGCATCATTGTCGACGTTTTGCCGCTTTTCATGTGCTTTAAAGGCGATTCGTATCTACCTCCTGAAATCTGTTTCCTGCAATTCTGCCTTGCTTTGAATTCCTCTTCGTTGCCTTCCCTCAATATATTTGTGGACGAGAGTTATCATTTATAACTCTGCAGGTTTGTGAATTGCAGTGCCCCTGAGCTCCATTTTTCAACTGTCTTTTTTGGGAGCTGGCCGCAAAAGCACGGGATTGCCTCAGGCCCTATTCTGGTTCCGGGCGGCAGGCTGAGCCTGTGGTTAATTCTTCTTCCTGTTGGGAAAATAGAGTGACCTGTGCCTGTCCCAACACCTAGATCTAGTCTCTCATTGGTTGCCCCTCTTCCCGTTCATCCTCAGGACAAATTGCAACCTGTAGGGAACAGGAGCTTAAAGGTGCTGATTCTCCAAGTAGGGAGATTGCTAGTAAAGTAGCTGGAATGGCGAACCCGAGCACAAGGAGATGAGAAATGAGGTGCGTTTTAGAAACCTTTCAAAATCACATGGTGTACCATCTTCTGGGTTTCTCATGCATGTTTTCGATGTAGGAAGATGCCCTTGAACCTGGAGATTTGGGACCCATGGGATGGGTACCACGCAGTATTACTTTAAAGGGTCTGCGTTTGCTCACGCAACCTCACCCAACCTCTCAGCCCCAAGAGTGTCCACCCTTATATCTCATCCAGCTGTGGGTCTAGATATGGTCAATCCAGGTTGCATCACAGCCTCTGAACGAATTTTGTAAGAATGTCTCTCTCTTTCACTGTCTTTGTTTTACGTGTTTTAAAAGTAATTTATTTTTATAATGGGGTTTAGCTGCTTTTCATGGCTCTGTTTATTCGGCTTTACACCCCCTTGACTCACTTCCAGAGAGATATCAATATATAGGTTTTAAGATTCTTACTAGTCACATATATTCTTGTGCGGTGAATAGGGGGTGTTGAGTCCAGTTCACTGAGCAAGGAGTAGGTCTTGTCTATTACATATTGGGTGTATGGAACGGTATCTGAGCGAATTTGAAACCCTTGTTTTATGCATCACCCCACCTCACCTTTCCCGTTAAGCAGCCATAGTGTGTTTTCTAAACGTGTGACTCTGTTCTGTTTTGTAATTCAGTTCAAGTGTAGCGGTTTTTACATTCTCTCTATAAGTGATAGCTTATGATAAGTGTCTTTTTCCGTGTGACTTATTTCACTTAGAATCGTCGTACCTAACTCCACTCATCTTGCTTCTACTAGCCTTATAACATTGATTTCATGTCTGAGTGATATTCCATTTTACATAAGGACCACAACTTCTTTATCCATTTTTCTCTTTCCTGGGATATTTAAGGTGTCATGAAGTGGAGGTTCTTGTCAACAGAGCAGCCCTAAACTTTCGGGTGCCTGTGTCTTGCTGATTTTTATTTTTTCCAATTTATATGCCCATGAGTGGACGTGCCCTATGCTCCCTAAGCTGTTTTTTTTCGATGTTTCAGGACACAACGTACACTTCTCCAGAGTGGCTGTTGGCAATTTACATCCCGCCCATCAGTGTAGCAAGGCTGCCATTTCTCCATGGCCTGTCCTGCATTTCTCGTTTTGACACTTTTTGCAGCATGGCCCTTTTCACCGATGGGAAGCGAGACTTCTTTGTAGCGCTGATTTGCCTTTCCAGGTTGCTTGGTTGGCCAAAAAGGGCGTATGCGTTTTTTCCTGAATATATTCAGGAAAAAACGCATACGCCCTTTTTGGCCAAGGGCATCATTGTCAACGTTTTGCCGCTTTTCATGTGCTTTAAAGGCGATTCGTATCTACCTCCTGAAATCTGTTTCCTGCAAATCTGCCTTGCTTTCAATTCCTCTTCGTTGCCTTCCCTCAATATATTTGTGGACGAGAGTTATCATTTATAACTCTGCAGGTTTGTGAATTGCAGTGCCCCTGAGCTCCATTTTTCAACTGTCTTTTTTGGGAGCTGGCCGCAAAAGCACGGGATTGCCTCAGGCCCTATTCTGGTTCCGGGCGGCATTCTGAGCCTGTGGTTAATTCTTCTTCCTGTTGGGAAAATAGAGTGACCTGTGCCTGTCCCAACACCTAGATCTAGTCTCTCATTGGTTGCCCCTCTTCCCGTTCATCCTCAGGACAAATTGCAACCTGTAGGGAACAGGAGCTTAAAGGTGCTGATTCTCCAAGGAGGGAGATTGCTAGTAAAGTAGCTGGAATGGCGAACCCGAGCACAAGGAGATGAGAAATGAGGTGCGTTTTAGAAACCTTTCAAAATCACATGGTGTACCATCTTCTGGGTTTCTCATGCATGTTTTCGATGTAGGAAGATGCCCTTGAACCTGGAGATTTGGGACCCATGGGATGGGTACCACGCAGTATTACTTTAAAGGGTCTGCGTTTGCTCACGCAACCTCACCCAACCTCTCAGCCCCAAGAGTGTCCACCCTTATGTCTCATCCAGCTGTGGGTCTAGATATGGTCAATCCAGGTTGCATCACAGCCTCTGAACGAATTTTGTAAGAATGTCTCTCTCTTTCACTGTCTTTGTTTTACGGGTTTTTAAAAGTAATTTATTTTTATAATGGGGTTTAGCTGCTTTTCATGGCTCTGTTTATGCGGCTTTACACCCACTTGACTCACTTCCAGAGAGATATCAATATATAGGTTTTAAGATTCTTACTAGTCACATATATTCTTGTGCGGTGAATAGGGGGTGTTGAGTCCAGTTCACTGAGCAAGGAGTAGGTCTTGTCTATTACATATTGGGTGTATGGAACGGTATCTGAGCGAATTTGAAACCCTTGTTTTATGCATCACCCCACCTCACCTTTCCCGTTAAGCAGCCATAGTGTGTTTTCTAAACGTGTGACTCTGTTCTGTTTTGTAATTCAGTTCAAGTGTAGCGGTTTTTACATTCCCTCTATAAGTGATAGCTTATGATAAGTGTCTTTTTCCGTGTGACTTATTTCACTTAGAATCGTCGTACCTAACTCCACTCATCTTGCTTCTACTAGCCTTATAACATTGATTTCATGTCTGAGTGATATTCCATTGTACATAAGGACCACAACTTCTTTATCCATTTTTCTCTTTCCTGGGATATTTAAGGTGTCATGAAGTGGAGGTTCTTGTCAACAGAGCAGCCCTAAACTTTCGGGTGCCTGTGTCTTGCTGATTTTTAGTTTTTCCAATTTATATGCCCATGAGTGGACGTGCCCTATGCTCCCTAAGCTGTTTTTTTTCGATGTTTCAGGACACAACATACACTTCTCCAGAGTGGTTGTTGGCAATTTACATCCCGCACATCAGTGTAGCAAGGCTGCCATTTCTCCATGGCCTGTCCTGCATTTCTCGTTTTGACACTTTTTGCAGCATGGCCCTTTTCACCGATGGGAAGCGAGACTTCTTTGTAGCGCTGATTTGCCTTTCCAAGTTGCTTGGTTGGCCAAAAAGGGCGTATGCGTTTTTTCCTGAATATATTCAGGAAAAAACGCATACGCCCTTTTTGGCCAAGGGCATCATTGTCGACGTTTTGCCGCTTTTCATGTGCTTTAAAGGCGATTCGTATCTACCTCCTGAAATCTGTTTCCTGCAATTCTGCCTTGCTTTGAATTCCTCTTCGTTGCCTTCCCTCAATATATTTGTGGACGAGAGTTATCATTTATAACTCTGCAGGTTTGTGAATTGCAGTGCCCCTGAGCTCCATTTTTCAACTGTCTTTTTTGGGAGCTGGCCGCAAAAGCACGGGATTGCCTCAGGCCCTATTCTGGTTCCGGGCGGCAGGCTGAGCCTGTGGTTAATTCTTCTTCCTGTTGGGAAAATAGAGTGACCTGTGCCTGTCCCAACACCTAGATCTAGTCTCTCATTGGTTGCCCCTCTTCCCGTTCATCCTCAGGACAAATTGCAACCTGTAGGGAACAGGAGCTTAAAGGTGCTGATTCTCCAAGGAGGGAGATTGCTAGTAAAGTAGCTGGAATGGCGAACCCGAGCACAAGGAGATGAGAAATGAGGTGCGTTTTAGAAACCTTTCAAAATCACATGGTGTACCATCTTCTGGGTTTCTCATGCATGTTTTCGATGTAGGAAGATGCCCTTGAACCTGGAGATTTGGGACCCATGGGATGGGTACCACGCAGTATTATTTTAAAGGGTCTGCGTTTGCTCACCCAACCTCACCCAACCTCTCAGCCCCAAGAGTGTCCACCCTTATGTCTCATCCAGCTGTGGGTCTAGATATGGTCAATCCAGGTTGCATCACAGCCTCTGAACGAATTTTGTAAGAATGTCTCTCTCTTTCACTCTCTTTGTTTTACGGGTTTTTAAAAGTAATTTATTTTTATAATGGGGTTTAGCTGCTTTTCATGGCTCTGTTTATGCGGCTTTACACCCACTTGACTCACTTCCAGAGAGATATCAATATATAGGTTTTAAGATTCTTACTAGTCACATATATTCTTGTGCTGTGAATAGGGGGTGTTGAGTCCAGTTCACTGAGCAAGGAGTAGGTCTTGTCTGTTACATATTGGGTGTATGGAACGGTATCTGAGCGAATTTGAAACCCTTGTTTTATGCATCACCCCACCTCACCTTTCCCGTTAAGCAGCCATAGTGTGTTTTCTAAACGTGTGACTCTGTTCTGTTTTGTAATTCAGTTCAAGTGTAGCGGTTTTTACATTCTCTCTATAAGTGATAGCTTATGATAAGTGTCTTTTTCCGTGTGACTTATTTCACTTAGAATCGTCGTACCTAACTCCACTCATCTTGCTTCTACTAGCCTTATAACATTGATTTCATGTCTGAGTGATATTCCATTTTACATAAGGACCACAACTTCTTTATCCATTTTTCTCTTTCCTGGGATATTTAAGGTGTCATGAAGTGGAGGTTCTTGTCAACAGAGCAGCCCTAAACTTTCGGGTGCCTGTGTCTTGCTGATTTTTATTTTTTCCAATTTATATGCCCATGAGTGGACGTGCCCTATGCTCCCTAAGCTGTTTTTTTTCGATGTTTCAGGACACAACGTACACTTCTCCAGAGTGGCTGTTGGCAATTTACATTCCGCCCATCAGTGTAGCAAGGCTGCCATTTCTCCATGGCCTGTCCTGCATTTCTCGTTTTGACACTTTTTGCAGCATGGCCCTTTTCACCGATGGGAAGCGAGACTTCTTTGTAGCGCTGATTTGCCTTTCCAGGTTGCTTGGTTGGCCAAAAAGGGCGTATGCGTTTTTTCCTGAATATATTCAGGAAAAAACGCATACGCCCTTTTTGGCCAAGGGCATCATTGTCGACGTTTTGCCGCTTTTCATGTGCTTTAAAGGCGATTCGTATCTACCTCCTGAAATCTGTTTCCTGCAAATCTGCCTTGCTTTCAATTCCTCTTCGTTGCCTTCCCTCAATATATTTGTGGACGAGAGTTATCATTTATAACTCTGCAGGTTTGTGAATTGCAGTGCCCCTGAGCTCCATTTTTCAACTGTCTTTTTTGGGAGCTGGCCGCAAAAGCACGGGATTGCCTCAGGCCCTATTCTGGTTCCGGGCGGCATTCTGAGCCTGTGGTTAATTCTTCTTCCTGTTGGGAAAATAGAGTGACCTGTGCCTGTCCCAACACCTAGATCTAGTCTCTCATTGGTTGCCCCTCTTCCCGTTCATCCTCAGGACAAATTGCAACCTGTAGGGAACAGGAGCTTAAAGGTGCTGATTCTCCAAGGAGGGAGATTGCTAGTAAAGTAGCTGGAATGGCGAACCCGAGCACAAGGAGATGAGAAATGAGGTGCGTTTTAGAAACCTTTCAAAATCACATGGTGTACCATCTTCTGGGTTTCTCATGCATGTTTTCGATGTAGGAAGATGCCCTTGAACCTGGAGATTTGGGACCCATGGGATGGGTACCACGCAGTATTACTTTAAAGGGTCTGCGTTTGCTCACGCAACCTCACCCAACCTCTCAGCCCCAAGAGTGTCCACCCTTATGTCTCATCCAGCTGTGGGTCTAGATATGGTCAATCCAGGTTGCATCACAGCCTCTGAACGAATTTTGTAAGAATGTCTCTCTCTTTCACTGTCTTTGTTTTACGGGTTTTTAAAAGTAATTTATTTTTATAATGGGGTTTAGCTGCTTTTCATGGCTCTGTTTATGCGGCTTTACACCCACTTGACTCACTTCCAGAGAGATATCAATATATAGGTTTTAAGATTCTTACTAGTCACATATATTCTTGTGCGGTGAATAGGGGGTGTTGAGTCCAGTTCACTGAGCAAGGAGTAGGTCTTGTCTATTACATATTGGGTGTATGGAACGGTATCTGAGCGAATTTGAAACCCTTGTTTTATGCATCACCCCACCTCACCTTTCCCGTTAAGCAGCCATAGTGTGTTTTCTAAACGTGTGACTCTGTTCTGTTTTGTAATTCAGTTCAAGTGTAGCGGTTTTTACATTCCCTCTATAAGTGATAGCTTATGATAAGTGTCTTTTTCCGTGTGACTTATTTCACTTAGAATCGTCGTACCTAACTCCACTCATCTTGCTTCTACTAGCCTTATAACATTGATTTCATGTCTGAGTGATATTCCATTGTACATAAGGACCACAACTTCTTTATCCATTTTTCTCTTTAATGGGATATTTAAGGTGTCATGAAGTGGAGGTTCTTGTCAACAGAGCAGCCCTAAACTTTCGGGTGCCTGTGTCTTGCTGATTTTTAGTTTTTCCAATTTATATGCCCATGAGTGGACGTGCCCTATGCTCCCTAAGCTGTTTTTTTTCGATGTTTCAGGACACAACATACACTTCTCCAGAGTGGTTGTTGGCAATTTACATCCCGCCCATCAGTGTAGCAAGGCTGCCATTTCTCCATGGCCTGTCCTGCATTTCTCGTTTTGACACTTTTTGCAGCATGGCCCTTTTCACCGATGGGAAGCGAGACTTCTTTGTAGCGCTGATTTGCCTTTCCAGGTTGCTTGGTTGGCCAAAAAGGGCGTATGCGTTTTTTCCTGAATATATTCAGGAAAAAACGCATACGCCCTTTTTGGCCAAGGGCATCATTGTCGACGTTTTGCCGCTTTTCATGTGCTTTAAAGGCGATTCGTATCTACCTCCTGAAATCTGTTTCCTGCAATTCTGCCTTGCTTTCAATTCCTCTTCGTTGCTTTCCCTCAATATATTTGTGGACGAGAGTTATCATTTATAACTCTGCAGGTTTGTGAATTGCAGTGCCCCTGAGCTCCATTTTTCAACTGTCTTTTTTGGGAGCTGCCCGCAAAAGCACGGGATTGCCTCAGGCCCTATTCTGGTTCCCGGCGGCAGGCTGAGCCTGTGGTTAATTCTTCTTCCTGTTGGGAAAATAGAGTGACCTGTGCCTGTCCCAACACCTAGATCTAGTCTCTCATTGGTTGCCCCTCTTCCCGTTCATCCTCAGGACAAATTGCAACCTGTAGGGAACAGGAGCTTAAAGGTGCTGATTCTCCAAGGAGGGAGATTGCTAGTAAAGTAGCTGGAATGGCGAACCCGAGCACAAGGAGATGAGAAATGAGGTGCGTTTTAGAAACCTTTCAAAATCACATGGTGTACCATCTTCTGGGTTTCTCATGCATGTTTTCGATGTAGGAAGATGCCCTTGAACCTGGAGATTTGGGACCCATGGGATGGGTACCACGCAGTATTACTTTAAAGGGTCTGCGTTTGCTCACCCAACCTCACCCAACCTCTCAGCCCCAAGAGTGTCCACCCTTATGTCTCATCCAGCTGTGGGTCTAGATATGGTCAATCCAGGTTGCATCACAGCCTCTGAACGAATTTTGTAAGAATGTCTCTCTCTTTCACTCTCTTTGTTTTACGGGTTTTTAAAAGTAATTTATTTTTATAATGGGGTTTAGCTGCTTTTCATGGCTCTGTTTATGCGGCTTTACACCCCCTTGACTCACTTCCAGAGAGATATCAATATATAGGTTTTAAGATTCTTACTAGTCACATATATTCTTGTGCGGTGAATAGGGGGTGTTGAGTCCAGTTCACTGAGCAAGGAGTAGGTCTTGTCTATTACATATTGGGTGTATGGAACAGTATCTGAGCGAATTTGAAACCCTTGTTTTATGCATCACCCCACCTCACCTTTCCCGTTAAGCAGCCATAGTGTGTTTTCTAAACGTGTGACTCTGTTCTGTTTTGTAATTCAGTTCAAGTGTAGCGGTTTTTACATTCCCTCTATAAGTGATAGCTTATGATAAGTGTCTTTTTCTGTGTGACTTATTTCACTTAGAATCGTCGTACCTAACTCCACTCATCTTGCTTCTACTAGCCTTATAACATTGATTTCATGTCTGAGTGATATTCCATTGTACATAAGGACCACAACTTCTTTATCCATTTTTCTCTTTCCTGGGATATTTAAGGTGTCATGAAGTGGAGGTTCTTGTCAACAGAGCAGCCGTAAACTTTCGGGTGCCTGTGTCTTGCTGATTTTTAGTTTTTCCAATTTATATGCCCATGAGTGGACGTGCCCTATGCTCCCTAAGCTGTTTTTTTTCGATGTTTCAGGACACAACGTACACTTCTCCAGAGTGGTTGTTGGCAATTTACATCCCGCCCATCAGTGTAGCAAGGCTGCCATTTCTCCATGGCCTGTCCTGCATTTCTCGTTTTGACACTTTTTGCAGCATGGCCCTTTTCACCGATGGGAAGCGAGACTTCTTTGTAGCGCTGATTTGCCTTTCCAGGTTGCTTGGTTGGCCAAAAAGGGCGTATGCGTTTTTTCCTGAATATATTCAGGAAAAAACGCATACGCCCTTTTTGGCCAAGGGCATCATTGTCGACGTTTTGCCGCTTTTCATGTGCTTTAAAGGCGATTCGTATCTACCTCCTGAAATCTGTTTCCTGCAAATCTGCCTTGCTTTCAATTCCTCTTCGTTGCCTTCCCTCAATATATTTGTGGACGAGAGTTATCATTTATAACTCTGCAGGTTTGTGAATTGCAGTGCCCCTGAGCTCCATTTTTCAACTGTCTTTTTTGGTAGCTGGCCGCAAAAGCACGGGATTGCCTCAGGCCCTATTCTGGTTCCGGGCGGCATTCTGAGCCTGTGGTTAATTCTTCTTCCTGTTGGGAAAATAGAGTGACCTGTGCCTGTCCCAACACCTAGATCTAGTCTCTCATTGGTAGCCCCTCTTCCCGTTCATCCTCAGGACAAATTGCAACCTGTAGGGAACAGGAGCTTAAAGGTGCTGATTCTCCAAGGAGGGAGATTGCTAGTAAAGTAGCTGGAATGGCGAACCCGAGCACAAGGAGATGAGAAATGAGGTGCGTTTTAGAAACCTTTCAAAATCACATGGTGTACCATCTTCTGGGTTTCTCATGCATGTTTTCGATGTAGGAAGATGCCCTTGAACCTGGAGATTTGGGACCCATGGGATGGGTACCACGCAGTATTACTTTAAAGGGTCTGCGTTTGCTCACGCAACCTCACCCAACCTCTCAGCCCCAAGAGTGTCCACCCTTATGTCTCATCCAGCTGTGGGTCTAGATATGGTCAATCCAGGTTGCATCACAGCCTCTGAACGAATTTTGTAAGAATGTCTCTCTCTTTCACTCTCTTTGTTTTACGGGTTTTTAAAAGTAATTTATTTTTATAATGGGGTTTAGCTGCTTTTCATGGCTCTGTTTATGCGGCTTTACACCCACTTGACTCACTTCCAGAGAGATATCAATATATAGGTTTTAAGATTCTTACTAGTCACATATATTCTTGTGCGGTGAATAGGGGGTGTTGAGTCCAGTTCACTGAGCAAGGAGTAGGTCTTGTCTATTACATATTGGGTGTATGGAACGGTATCTGAGCGAATTTGAAACCCTTGTTTTCTGCATCACCCCACCTCACCTTTCCCGTTAAGCAGCCATAGTGTGTATTCTAAACGTGTGACTCTGTTCTGTTTTGTAATTCAGTTCAAGTGTAGCGGTTTTTACATTCCCTCTATAAGTGATAGCTTATGATAAGTGTCTTTTTCTGTGTGACTTATTTCAATTAGAATCGTCGTACCTAACTCCACTCATCTTGCTTCTACTAGCCTTATAACATTGATTTCATGTCTGAGTGATATTCCATTGTACATAAGGACCACAACTTCTTTATCCATTTTTCTCTTTCCTGGGATATTTAAGGTGTCATGAAGTGGAGGTTCTTGTCAACAGAGCAGCCCTAAACTTTCGGGTGCCTGTGTCTTGCTGATTTTTAGTTTTTCCAATTTATATGCCCATGAGTGGACGTGCCCTATGCTCCCTAAGCTGTGTTTTTTCGATGTTTCAGGACACAACGTACACTTCTCCAGAGTGGCTCTTGGCAATTTACATCCCGCCCATCAGTGTAGCAAGGCTGCCATTTCTCCATGGCCTGTCCTGCATTTCTCGTTTTGACACTTTTTGCAGCATGGCCCTTTTCACCGATGGGAAGCGAGACTTCTTTGTAGCGCTGATTTGCCTTTCCAGGTTGCTTGGTTGGCCAAAAAGGGCGTATGCGTTTTTTCCTGAATATATTCAGGAAAAAACGCATACGCCCTTTTTGGCCAAGGGCATCATTGTCGACGTTTTGCCGCTTTTCATGTGCTTTAAAGGCGATTCGTATCTACCTCCTGAAATCTGTTTCCTGCAAATCTGCCTTGCTTTCAATTCCTCTTCGTTGCCTTCCCTCAATATATTTGTGGACGAGAGTTATCATTTATAACTCTGCAGGTTTGTGAATTGCAGTGCCCCTGAGCTCCATTTTTCAACTGTCTTTTTTGGGAGCTGGCCGCAAAAGCACGGGATTGCCTCAGGCCCTATTCTGGTTCCGGGCGGCATTCTGAGCCTGTGGTTAATTCTTCTTCCTGTTGGGAAAATAGAGTGACCTGTGCCTGTCCCAACACCTAGATCTAGTCTCTCATTGGTTGCCCCTCTTCCCGTTCATCCTCAGGACAAATTGCAACCTGTAGGGAACAGGAGCTTAAAGGTGCTGATTCTCCAAGGAGGGAGATTGCTAGTAAAGTAGCTGGAAAGGCGAACCCGAGCACAAGGAGATGAGAAATGAGGTGCGTTTTAGAAACCTTTCAAAATCACATGGTGTACCATCTTCTGGGTTTCTCATGCATGTTTTCGATGTAGGAAGATGCCCTTGAACCTGGAGATTTGGGACCCATGGGATGGGTACCACGCAGTATTACTTTAAAGGGTCTGCGTTTGCTCACGCAACCTCACCCAACCTCTCAACCCCAAGAGTGTCCACCCTTATGTCTCATCCAGCTGTGGGTCTAGATATGGTCAATCCAGGTTGCATCACAGCCTCTGAACGAATTTTGTAAGAATGTCTCTCTCTTTCACTCTCTTTGTTTTACGGGTTTTTAAAAGTAATTTATTTTTATAATGGGGTTTAGCTGCTTTTCATGGCTCTGTTTATGCGGCTTTACACCCACTTGACTCACTTCCAGAGAGATATCAATATATAGGTTTTAAGATTCTTACTAGTCACATATATTCTTGTGCGGTGAATAGGGGGTGTTGAGTCCAGTTCACTGAGCAAGGAGTAGGTCTTGTCTATTACATATTGGGTGTATGGAACGGTATCTGAGCGAATTTGAAACCCTTGTTTTATGCATCACCCCACCTCACCTTTCCCGTTAAGCAGCCATAGTGTGTTTTCTAAACGTGTGACTCTGTTCTGTTTTGTAATTCAGTTCAAGTGTAGCGGTTTTTACATTCCCTCTATAAGTGATAGCTTATGATAAGTGTCTTTTTCCGTGTGAATTATTTCACTTAGAATCGTCGTACCTAACTCCACTCATCTTGCTTCTACTAGCCTTATAACATTGATTTCATGTCTGAGTGATATTCCATTGTACATAAGGACCACAACTTCTTTATCCATTTTTCTCTTTCCTGGGATATTTAAGGTGTCATGAAGTGGAGGTTCTTGTCAACAGAGCAGCCCTAAACTTTCGGGTGCCTGTGTCTTGCTGATTTTTAGTTTTTCCAATTTATATGCCCATGAGTGGACGTGCCCTATGCTCCCTAAGCTGTGTTTTTTCGATGTTTCAGGACACAACATACACTTCTCCAGAGTGGTTGTTGGCAATTTACATCCCGCCCATCAGTGTAGCAAGGCTGCCATTTCTCCATGGCCTGTCCTGCATTTCTCGTTTTGACACTTTTTGCAGCATGGCCCTTTTCACCGATGGGAAGCGAGACTTCTTTGTAGCGCTGATTTGCCTTTCCAGGTTGCTTGGTTGGCCAAAAAGGGCGTATGCGTTTTTTCCTGAATATATTCAGGAAAAAACGCATACGCCCTTTTTGGCCAAGGGCATCATTGTCGACGTTTTGCCGCTTTTCATGTGCTTTAAAGGCGATTCGTATCTACCTCCTGAAATCTGTTTCCTGCAATTCTGCCTTGCTTTCAATTCCTCTTCGTTGCCTTCCCTCAATATATTTGTGGACGAGAGTTATCATTTATAACTCTGCAGGTTTGTGAATTGCAGTGCCCCTGAGCTCCATTTTTCAACTGTCTTTTTTGGGAGCTGGCCGCAAAAGCACGGGATTGCCTCAGGCCCTATTCTGGTTCCCGGCGGCAGGCTGAGCCTGTGGTTAATTCTTCTTCCTGTTGGGAAAATAGAGTGACCTGTGCCTGTCCCAACACCTAGATCTAGTCTCTCATTGGTTGCCCCTCTTCCCGTTCATCCTCAGGACAAATTGCAACCTGTAGGGAACAGGAGCTTAAAGGTGCTGATTCTCCAAGGAGGGAGATTGCTAGTAAAGTAGCTGGAATGGCGAACCCGAGCACAAGGAGATGAGAAATGAGGTGCGTTTTAGAAACCTTTCAAAATCACATGGTGTACCATCTTCTGGGTTTCTCATGCATGTTTTCGATGTAGGAAGATGCCCTTGAACCTGGAGATTTGGGACCCATGGGATGGGTACCACGCAGTATTACTTTAAAGGGTCTGCGTTTGCTCACCCAACCTCACCCAACCTCTCAGCCCCAAGAGTGTCCACCCTTATGTCTCATCCAGCTGTGGGTCTAGATATGGTCAATCCAGGTTGCATCACAGCCTCTGAACGAATTTTGTAAGAATGTCTCTCTCTTTCACTCTCTTTGTTTTACGGGTTTTTAAAAGTAATTTATTTTTATAATGGGGTTTAGCTGCTTTTCATGGCTCTGTTTATGCGGCTTTACACCCCCTTGACTCACTTCCAGAGAGATATCAATATATAGGTTTTAAGATTCTTACTAGTCACATATATTCTTGTGCGGTGAATAGGGGGTGTTGAGTCCAGTTCACTGAGCAAGGAGTAGGTCTTGTCTATTACATATTGGGTGTATGGAACAGTATCTGAGCGAATTAGAAACCCTTGTTTTATGCATCACCCCACCTCACCTTTCCCGTTAAGCAGCCATAGTGTGTTTTCTAAACGTGTGACTCTGTTCTGTTTTGTAATTCAGTTCAAGTGTAGCGGTTTTTACATTCCCTCTATAAGTGATAGCTTATGATAAGTGTCTTTTTCTGTGTGACTTATTTCACTTAGAATCATCGTACCTAACTCCACTCATCTTGCTTCTACTAGCCTTATAACATTGATTTCATGTCTGAGTGATATTCCATTGTACATAAGGACCACAACTTCTTTATCCATTTTTCTCTTTCCTGGGATATTTAAGGTGTCATGAAGTGGAGGTTCTTGTCAACAGAGCAGCCGTAAACTTTCGGGTGCCTGTGTCTTGCTGATTTTTAGTTTTTCCAATTTATATGCCCATGAGTGGACGTGCCCTATGCTCCCTAAGCTGTTTTTTTTCGATGTTTCAGGACACAACGTACACTTCTCCAGAGTGGTTGTTGGCAATTTACATCCCGCCCATCAGTGTAGCAAGGCTGCCATTTCTCCATGGCCTGTCCTGCATTTCTCGTTTTGACACTTTTTGCAGCATGGCCCTTTTCACCGATGGGAAGCGAGACTTCTTTGTAGCGCTGATTTGCCTTTCCAGGTTGCTTGGTTGGCCAAAAAGGGCGTATGCGTTTTTTCCTGAATATATTCAGGAAAAAACGCATACGCCCTTTTTGGCCAAGGGCATCATTGTCGACGTTTTGCCGCTTTTCATGTGCTTTAAAGGCGATTCGTATCTACCTCCTGAAATCTGTTTCCTGCAAATCTGCCTTGCTTTCAATTCCTCTTCGTTGCCTTCCCTCAATATATTTGTGGACGAGAGTTATCATTTATAACTCTGCAGGTTTGTGAATTGCAGTGCCCCTGAGCTCCATTTTTCAACTGTCTTTTTTGGGAGCTGGCCGCAAAAGCACGGGATTGCCTCAGGCCCTATTCTGGTTCCGGGCGGCATTCTGAGCCTGTGGTTAATTCTTCTTCCTGTTGGGAAAATAGAGTGACCTGTGCCTGTCCCAACACCTAGATCTAGTCTCTCATTGGTTCCCCCTCTTCCCGTTCATCCTCAGGACAAATTGCAACCTGTAGGGAACAGGAGCTTAAAGGTGCTGATTCTCCAAGGAGGGAGATTGCTAGTAAAGTAGCTGGAATGGCGAACCCGAGCACAAGGAGATGAGAAATGAGGTGCGTTTTAGAAACCTTTCAAAATCACATGGTGTACCATCTTCTGGGTTTCTCATGCATGTTTTCGATGTAGGAAGATGCCCTTGAACCTGGAGATTTGGGACCCATGGGATGGGTACCACGCAGTATTACTTTAAAGGGTCTGCGTTTGCTCACGCAACCTCACCCAACCTCTCAGCCCCAAGAGTGTCCACCCTTATGTCTCATCCAGCTGTGGGTCTAGATATGGTCAATCCAGGTTGCATCACAGCCTCTGAACGAATTTTGTAAGAATGTCTCTCTCTTTCACTCTCTTTGTTTTACGGGTTTTTAAAAGTAATTTATTTTTATAATGGGGTTTAGCTGCTTTTCATGGCTCTGTTTATGCGGCTTTACACCCACTTGACTCACTTCCAGAGAGATATCAATATATAGGTTTTAAGATTCTTACTAGTCACATATATTCTTGTGCGGTGAATAGGGGGTGTTGAGTCCAGTTCACTGAGCAAGGAGTAGGTCTTGTCTATTACATATTGGGTGTATGGAACGGTATCTGAGCGAATTTGAAACCCTTGTTTTATGCATCACCCCACCTCACCTTTCCCGTTAAGCAGCCATAGTGTGTTTTCTAAACGTGTGACTCTGTTCTGTTTTGTAATTCAGTTCAAGTGTAGCGGTTTTTACATTCCCTCTATAAGTGATAGCTTATGATAAGTGTCTTTTTCCGTGTGAATTATTTCACTTAGAATCGTCGTACCTAACTCCACTCATCTTGCTTCTACTAGCCTTATAACATTGATTTCATGTCTGAGTGATATTCCATTGTACATAAGGACCACAACTTCTTTATCCATTTTTCTCTTTCCTGGGATATTTAAGGTGTCATGAAGTGGAGGTTCTTGTCAACAGAGCAGCCCTAAACTTTCGGGTGCCTGTGTCTTGCTGATTTTTAGTTTTTCCAATTTATATGCCCATGAGTGGACGTGCCCTATGCTCCCTAAGCTGTTTTTTTTCGATGTTTCAGGACACAACGTACACTTCTCCAGAGTGGTTGTTGGCAATTTACATCCCGCCCATCAGTGTAGCAAGGCTGCCATTTCTCCATGGCCTGTCCTGCATTTCTCGTTTTGACACTTTTTGCAGCATGGCCCTTTTCACCGATGGGAAGCGAGACTTCTTTGTAGCGCTGATTTGCCTTTCCAGGTTGCTTGGTTGGCCAAAAAGGGCGTATGCGTTTTTTCCTGAATATATTCAGGAAAAAACGCATACGCCCTTTTTGGCCAAGGGCAGCATTGTCGACGTTTTGCCGCTTTTCATGTGCTTTAAAGGCGATTCGTATCTACCTCCTGAAATCTGTTTCCTGCAAATCTGCCTTGCTTTCAATTCCTCTTCGTTGCCTTCCCTCAATATATTTGTGGACGAGAGTTATCATTTATAACTCTGCAGGTTTGTGAATTGCAGTGCCCCTGAGCTCCATTTTTCAACTGTCTTTTTTGGGAGCTGGCCGCAAAAGCACGGGATTGCCTCAGGCCCTATTCTGGTTCCAGGCGGCATTCTGAGCCTGTGGTTAATTCTTCTTCCTGTTGGGAAAATAGAGTGACCTGTGCCTGTCCCAACACCTAGATCTAGTCTCTCATTGGTTGCCCCTCTTCCCGTTCATCCTCAGGACAAATTGCAACCTGTAGGGAACAGGAGCTTAAAGGTGCTGATTCTCCAAGGAGGGAGATTGCTAGTAAAGTAGCTGGAATGGCGAACCCGAGCAAAAGGAGATGAGAAATGAGGTGCGTTTTAGAAACCTTTCAAAATCACATGGTGTACCATCTTCTGGGTTTCTCATGCATGTTTTCGATGTAGGAAGATGCCCTTGAACCTGGAGATTTGGGACCCATGGGATGGGTACCACGCAGTATTACTTTAAAGGGTCTGCGTTTGCTCACGCAACCTCACCCAACCTCTCAGCCCCAAGAGTGTCCACCCTTATGTCTCATCCAGCTGTGGGTCTAGATATGGTCAATCCAGGTTGCATCACAGCCTCTGAACGAATTTTGTAAGAATGTCTCTCTCTTTCACTCTCTTTGTTTTACGGGTTTTTAAAAGTAATTTATTTTTATAATGGGGTTTAGCTGCTTTTCATGGCTCTGTTTATGCGGCTTTACACCCACTTGACTCACTTCCAGAGAGATATCAATATATAGGTTTTAAGATTCTTACTAGTCACGTATATTCTTGTGCGGTGAATAGGGGGTGTTGAGTCCAGTTCACTGAGCAAGGAGTAGGTCTTGTCTATTACATATTGGGTGTATGGAACGGTATCTGAGCGAATTTGAAACCCTTGTTTTATGCATCACCCCACCTCACCTTTCCCGTTAAGCAGCCATAGTGTGTTTTCTAAACGTGTGACTCTGTTCTGTTTTGTAATTCAGTTCAAGTGTAGCGGTTTTTACATTCCCTCTATAAGTGATAGCTTATGATAAGTGTCCTTTTCTGTGTGACTTATTTCACTTAGAATCGTCGTACCTAACTCCACTCATCTTGCTTCTACTAGCCTTATAACATTGATTTCATGTCTGAGTGATATTCCATTGTACATAAGGACCACAACTTCTTTATCCATTTTTCTCTTTCCTGGGATATTTAAGGTGTCATGAAGTGGAGGTTCTTGTCAACAGAGCAGCCCTAAACTTTCGGGTGCCTGTGTCTTGCTGATTTTTAGTTTTTCCAATTTATATGCCCATGAGTGGACGTGCCCTATGCTCCCTAAGCTGTTTTTTTTCGATGTTTCAGGACACAACATACACTTCTCCAGAGTGGTTGTTGGCAATTTACATCCCGCCCATCAGTGTAGCAAGGCTGCCATTTCTCCATGGCCTGTCCTGCATTTCTCGTTTTGACACTTTTTGCAGCATGGCCCTTTTCACCGATGGGAAGCGAGACTTCTTTGTAGCGCTGATTTGCCTTTCCAGGTTGCTTGGTTGGCCAAAAAGGGCGTATGCGTTTTTTCCTGAATATATTCAGGAAAAAACGCATACGCCCTTTTTGGCCAAGGGCATCATTGTCGACGTTTTGCCGCTTTTCATGTGCTTTAAAGGCGATTCGTATCTACCTCCTGAAATCTGTTTCCTGCAAATCTGCCTTGCTTTCAATTCCTCTTCGTTGCCTTCCCTCAATATATTTGTGGACGAGAGTTATCATTTATAACTCTGCAGGTTTGTGAATTGCAGTGCCCCTGAGCTCCATTTTTCAACTGTCTTTTTTGGGAGCTGGCCGCAAAAGCACGGGATTGCCTCAGGCCCTATTCTGGTTCCGGGCGGCAGGCTGAGCCTGTGGTTAATTCTTCTTCCTGTTGGGAAAATAGAGTGACCTGTGCCTGTCCCAACACCTAGATCTAGTCTCTCATTGGTTGCCCCTCTTCCCGTTCATCCTCAGGACAAATTGCAACCTGTAGGGAACAGGAGCTTAAAGGTGCTGATTCTCCAAGTAGGGAGATTGCTAGTAAAGTAGCTGGAATGGCGAACCCGAGCACAAGGAGATGAGAAATGAGGTGCGTTTTAGAAACCTTTCAAAATCACATGGTGTACCATCTTCTGGGTTTCTCATGCATGTTTTCGATGTAGGAAGATGCCCTTGAACCTGGAGATTTGGGACCCATGGGATGGGTACCACGCAGTATTACTTTAAAGGGTCTGCGTTTGCTCACGCAACCTCACCCAACCTCTCAGCCCCAAGAGTGTCCACCCTTATGTCTCATCCAGCTGTGGGTCTAGATATGGTCAATCCAGGTTGCATCACAGCCTCTGAACGAATTTTGTAAGAATGTCTCTCTCTTTCACTCTCTTTGTTTTACGGGTTTTTAAAAGTAATTTATTTTTATAATGGGGTTTAGCTGCTTTTCATGGCTCTGTTTATGCGGCTTTACACCCCCTTGACTCACTTCCAGAGAGATATCAATATATAGGTTTTAAGATTCTTACTAGTCACATATATTCTTGTGCGGTGAATAGGGGGTGTTGAGTCCAGTTCACTGAGTAAGGAGTAGGTCTTGTCTATTACATATTGGGTGTATGGAACGGTATCTGAGCGAATTTGAAACCCTTGTTTTATGCATCACCCCACCTCACCTTTCCCGTTAAGCAGCCATAGTGTGTTTTCTAAACGTGTGACTCTGTTCTGTTTTGTAATTCAGTTCAAGTGTAGCGGTTTTTACATTCCCTCTATAAGTGATAGCTTATGATAAGTGTCTTTTTCTGTGTGACTTATTTCACTTAGAATCGTCGTACCTAACTCCACTCATCTTGCTTCTACTAGCCTTATAACATTGATTTCATGTCTGAGTGATATTCCATTGTACATAAGGACCACAACTTCTTTATCCATTTTTCTCTTTCCTGGGATATTTAAGGTGTCATGAAGTGGAGGTTCTTGTCAACAGAGCAGCCCTAAACTTTCGGGTGCCTGTGTCTTGCTGATTTTTAGTTTTTCCAATTTATATGCCCATGAGTGGACGTGCCCTATGCTCCCTAAGCTGTTTTTTTTCGATGTTTCAGGACACAACGTACACTTCTCCAGAGTGGTTGTTGGCAATTTACATCCCGCCCATCAGTGTAGCAAGGCTGCCATTTCTCCATGGCCTGTCCTGCATTTCTCGTTTTGACACTTTTTGCAGCATGGCCCTTTTCACCGATGGGAAGCGAGACTTCTTTGTAGCGCTGATTTGCCTTTCCAGGTTGCTTGGTTGGCCAAAAAGGGCGTATGCGTTTTTTCCTGAATATATTCAGGAAAAAACGCATACGCCCTTTTTGGCCAAGGGCATCATTGTCGACGTTTTGCCGCTTTTCATGTGCTTTAAAGGCGATTCGTATCTACCTCCTGAAATCTGTTTCCTGCAAATCTGCCTTGCTTTCAATTCCTCTTCGTTGCCTTCCCTCAATATATTTGTGGACGAGAGTTATCATTTATAACTCTGCAGGTTTGTGAATTGCAGTGCCCCTGAGCTCCATTTTTCAACTGTCTTTTTTGGGAGCTGGCCGCAAAAGCACGGGATTGCCTCAGGCCCTATTCTGGTTCCGGGCGGCATTCTGAGCCTGTGGTTAATTCTTCTTCCTGTTGGGAAAATAGAGTGACCTGTGCCTGTCCCAACACCTAGATCTAGTCTCTCATTGGTTGCCCCTCTTCCCGTTCATCCTCAGGACAAATTGCAACCTGTAGGGAACAGGAGCTTAAAGGTGCTGATTCTCCAAGGAGGGAGATTGCTAGTAAAGTAGCTGGAATGGCGAACCCGAGCACAAGGAGATGAGAAATGAGGTGCGTTTTAGAAACCTTTCAAAATCACATGGTGTACCATCTTCTGGGTTTCTCATGCATGTTTTCGATGTAGGAAGATGCCCTTGAACCTGGAGATTTGGGACCCATGGGATGGGTACCACGCAGTATTATTTTAAAGGGTCTGCGTTTGCTCACGCAACCTCACCCAACCTCTCAGGCCCAAGAGTGTCCACCCTTATGTCTCATCCAGCTGTGGGTCTAGATATGGTCAATCCAGGTTGCATCACAGCCTCTGAACGAATTTTGTAAGAATGTCTCTCTCTTTCACTCTCTTTGTTTTACGGGTTTTTAAAAGTAATTTATTTTTATTATGGGGTTTAGCTGCTTTTCATGGCTCTGTTTATGCGGCTTTACACCCCCTTGACTCACTTCCAGAGAGATATCAATATATAGGTTTTAAGATTCTTACTAGTCACATATATTCTTGTGCGGTGAATAGGGGGTGTTGAGTCCAGTTCACTGAGCAAGGAGTAGGTCTTGTCTATTACATATTGGGTGTATGGAACGGTATCTGAGCGAATTTGAAACCCTTGTTTTATGCATCACCCCACCTCACCTTTCCCGTTAAGCAGCCATAGTGTGTTTTCTAAACGTGTGACTCTGTTCTGTTTTGTAATTCAGTTCAAGTGTAGCGGTTTTTACATTCCCTCTATAAGTGATAGCTTATGATAAGTGTCTTTTTCTGTGTGACTTATTTCACTTAGAATCGTCGTACCTAACTCCACTCATCTTGCTTCTACTAGCCTTATAACATTGATTTCATGTCTGAGTGATATTCCATTGTACATAAGGACCACAACTTCTTTATCCATTTTTCTCTTTCCTGGGATATTTAAGGTGTCATGAAGTGGAGGTTCTTGTCAACAGAGCAGCCCTAAACTTTCGGGTGCCTGTGTCTTGCTGATTTTTAGTTTTTCCAATTTATATGCCCATGAGTGGACGTGCCCTATGCTCCCTAAGCTGTTTTTTTTCGATGTTTCAGGACACAACGTACACTTCTCCAGAGTGGTTGTTGGCAATTTACATCCCGCCCATCAGTGTAGCAAGGCTGCCATTTCTCCATGGCCTGTCCTGCATTTCTCGTTTTGACACTTTTTGCAGCATGGCCCTTTTCACCGATGGGAAGCGAGACTTCTTTGTAGCGCTGATTTGCCTTTCCAGGTTGCTTGGTTGGCCAAAAAGGGCGTATGCGTTTTTTCCTGAATATATTCAGGAAAAAACGCATACGCCCTTTTTGGCCAAGGGCATCATTGCCGACGTTTTGCCGCTTTTCATGTGCTTTAAAGGCGATTCGTATCTACCTCCTGAAATCTGTTTCCTGCAAATCTGCCTTGCTTTCAATTCCTCTTCGTTGCCTTCCCTCAATATATTTGTGGACGAGAGTTATCATTTATAACTCTGCAGGTTTGTGAATTGCAGTGCCCCTGAGCTCCATTTTTCAACTGTCTTTTTTGGGAGCTGGCCGCAAAAGCACGGGATTGCCTCAGGCCCTATTCTGGTTCCGGGCGGCATTCTGAGCCTGTGGTTAATTCTTCTTCCTGTTGGGAAAATAGAGTGACCTGTGCCTGTCCCAACACCTAGATCTAGTCTCTCATTGGTTGCCCCTCTTCCCGTTCATCCTCAGGACAAATTGCAACCTGTAGGGAACAGGAGCTTAAAGGTGCTGATTCTCCAAGGAGGGAGATTGCTAGTAAAGTAGCTGGAATGGCGAACCCGAGCACAAGGAGATGAGAAATGAGGTGCGTTTTAGAAACCTTTCAAAATCACATGGTGTACCATCTTCTGGGTTTCTCATGCATGTTTTCGATGTAGGAAGATGCCCTTGAACCTGGAGATTTGGGACCCATGGGATGGGTACCACGCAGTATTACTTTAAAGGGTCTGCGTTTGCTCACGCAACCTCACCCAACCTCTCAGCCCCAAGAGTGTCCACCCTTATGTCTCATCCAGCTGTGGGTCTAGATATGGTCAATCCAGGTTGCATCACAGCCTCTGAACGAATTTTGTAAGAATGTCTCTCTCTTTCACTCTCTTTGTTTTACGGGTTTTTAAAAGTAATTTATTTTTATAATGGGGTTTAGCTGCTTTTCATGGCTCTGTTTATGCGGCTTTACACCCACTTGACTCACTTCCAGAGAGATATCAATATATAGGTTTTAAGATTCTTACTAGTCACGTATATTCTTGTGCGGTGAATAGGGGGTGTTGAGTCCAGTTCACTGAGCAAGGAGTAGGTCTTGTCTATTACATATTGGGTGTATGGAACGGTATCTGAGCGAATTTGAAACCCTTGTTTTATGCATCACCCCACCTCACCTTTCCCGTTAAGCAGCCATAGTGTGTTTTCTAAACGTGTGACTCTGTTCTGTTTTGTAATTCAGTTCAAGTGTAGCGGTTTTTACATTCCCTCTATAAGTGATAGCTTATGATAAGTGTCCTTTTCTGTGTGACTTATTTCACTTAGAATCGTCGTACCTAACTCCACTCATCTTGCTTCTACTAGCCTTATAACATTGATTTCATGTCTGAGTGATATTCCATTGTACATAAGGACCACAACTTCTTTATCCATTTTTCTCTTTCCTGGGATATTTAAGGTGTCATGAAGTGGAGGTTCTTGTCAACAGAGCAGCCCTAAACTTTCGGGTGCCTGTGTCTTGCTGATTTTTAGTTTTTCCAATTTATATGCCCATGAGTGGACGTGCCCTATGCTCCCAAAGCTGTGTTTTTTCGATGTTTCAGGACACAACGTACACTTCTCCAGAGTGGCTCTTGGCAATTTACATCCCGCCCATCAGTGTAGCAAGGCTGCCATTTCTCCATGGCCTGTCCTGCATTTCTCGTTTTGACACTTTTTGCAGCATGGCCCTTTTCACCGATGGGAAGCGAGACTTCTTTGTAGCGCTGATTTGCCTTTCCAGGTTGCTTGGTTGGCCAAAAAGGGCGTATGCGTTTTTTCCTGAATATATTCAGGAAAAAACGCATACGCCCTTTTTGGCCAAGGGCATCATTGTCGACGTTTTGCCGCTTTTCATGTGCTTTAAAGGCGATTCGTATCTACCTCCTGAAATCTGTTTCCTGCAAATCTGCCTTGCTTTCAATTCCTCTTCGTTGCCTTCCCTCAATATATTTGTGGACGAGAGTTATCATTTATAACTCTGCAGGTTTGTGAATTGCAGTGCCCCTGAGCTCCATTTTTCAACTGTCTTTTTTGGGAGCTGGCCGCAAAAGCACGGGATTGCCTCAGGCCCTATTCTGGTTCCGGGCGGCAGGCTGAGCCTGTGGTTAATTCTTCTTCCTGTTGGGAAAATAGAGTGACCTGTGCCTGTCCCAACACCTAGATCTAGTCTCTCATTGGTTGCCCCTCTTCCCGTTCATCCTCAGGACAAATTGCAACCTGTAGGGAACAGGAGCTTAAAGGTGCTGATTCTCCAAGGAGGGAGATTGCTAGTAAAGTAGCTGGAATGGCGAACCCGAGCACAAGGAGATGAGAAATGAGGTGCGTTTTAGAAACCTTTCAAAATCACATGGTGTACCATCTTCTGGGTTTCTCATGCATGTTTTCGATGTAGGAAGATGCCCTTGAACCTGGAGATTTGGGACCCATGGGATGGGTACCACGCAGTATTACTTTAAAGGGTCTGCGTTTGCTCACCCAACCTCACCCAACCTCTCAGCCCCAAGAGTGTCCACCCTTATGTCTCATCCAGCTGTGGGTCTAGATATGGTCAATCCAGGTTGCATCACAGCCTCTGAACGAATTTTGTAAGAATGTCTCTCTCTTTCACTCTCTTTGTTTTACGGGTTTTTAAAAGTAATTTATTTTTATAATGGGGTTTAGCTGCTTTTCATGGCTCTGTTTATGCGGCTTTACACCCACTTGACTCACTTCCAGAGAGATATCAATATATAGGTTTTAAGATTCTTACTAGTCACGTATATTCTTGTGCGGTGAATAGGGGGTGTTGAGTCCAGTTCACTGAGCAAGGAGTAGGTCTTGTCTATTACATATTGGGTGTATGGAACGGTATCTGAGCGAATTTGAAACCCTTGTTTTATGCATCACCCCACCTCACCTTTCCCGTTAAGCAGCCATAGTGTGTTTTCTAAACGTGTGACTCTGTTCTGTTTTGTAATTCAGTTCAAGTGTAGCGGTTTTTACATTCCCTCTATAAGTGATAGCTTATGATAAGTGTCCTTTTCTGTGTGACTTATTTCACTTAGAATCGTCGTACCTAACTCCACTCATCTTGCTTCTACTAGCCTTATAACATTGATTTCATGTCTGAGTGATATTCCATTGTACATAAGGACCACAACTTCTTTATCCATTTTTCTCTTTCCTGGGATATTTAAGGTGTCATGAAGTGGAGGTTCTTGTCAACAGAGCAGCCCTAAACTTTCGGGTGCCTGTGTCTTGCTGATTTTTAGTTTTTCCAATTTATATGCCCATGAGTGGACGTGCCCTATGCTCCCAAAGCTGTGTTTTTTCGATGTTTCAGGACACAACGTACACTTCTCCAGAGTGGCTCTTGGCAATTTACATCCCGCCCATCAGTGTAGCAAGGCTGCCATTTCTCCATGGCCTGTCCTGCATTTCTCGTTTTGACACTTTTTGCAGCATGGCCCTTTTCACCGATGGGAAGCGAGACTTCTTTGTAGCGCTGATTTGCCTTTCCAGGTTGCTTGGTTGGCCAAAAAGGGCGTATGCGTTTTTTCCTGAATATATTCAGGAAAAAACGCATACGCCCTTTTTGGCCAAGGGCATCATTGTCGACGTTTTGCCGCTTTTCATGTGCTTTAAAGGCGATTCGTATCTACCTCCTGAAATCTGTTTCCTGCAAATCTGCCTTGCTTTCAATTCCTCTTCGTTGCCTTCCCTCAATATATTTGTGGACGAGAGTTATCATTTATAACTCTGCAGGTTTGTGAATTGCAGTGCCCCTGAGCTCCATTTTTCAACTGTCTTTTTTGGGAGCTGGCCGCAAAAGCACGGGATTGCCTCAGGCCCTATTCTGGTTCCGGGCGGCAGGCTGAGCCTGTGGTTAATTCTTCTTCCTGTTGGGAAAATAGAGTGACCTGTGCCTGTCCCAACACCTAGATCTAGTCTCTCATTGGTTGCCCCTCTTCCCGTTCATCCTCAGGACAAATTGCAACCTGTAGGGAACAGGAGCTTAAAGGTGCTGATTCTCCAAGGAGGGAGATTGCTAGTAAAGTAGCTGGAATGGCGAACCCGAGCACAAGGAGATGAGAAATGAGGTGCGTTTTAGAAACCTTTCAAAATCACATGGTGTACCATCTTCTGGGTTTCTCATGCATGTTTTCGATGTAGGAAGATGCCCTTGAACCTGGAGATTTGGGACCCATGGGATGGGTACCACGCAGTATTACTTTAAAGGGTCTGCGTTTGCTCACCCAACCTCACCCAACCTCTCAGCCCCAAGAGTGTCCACCCTTATGTCTCATCCAGCTGTGGGTCTAGATATGGTCAATCCAGGTTGCATCACAGCCTCTGAACGAATTTTGTAAGAATGTCTCTCTCTTTCACTCTCTTTGTTTTACGGGTTTTTAAAAGTAATTTATTTTTATAATGGGGTTTAGCTGCTTTTCATGGCTCTGTTTATGCGGCTTTACACCCACTTGACTCACTTCCAGAGAGATATCAATATATAGGTTTTAAGATTCTTACTAGTCACATATATTCTTGTGCGGTGTATAGGGGGTGTTGAGTCCAGTTCACTGAGCAAGGAGTAGGTCTTGTCTATTACATATTGGGTGTATGGAACGGTATCTGAGCGAATTTGAAACCCTTGTTTTATGCATCACCCCACCTCACCTTTCCCGTTAAGCAGCCATAGTGTGTTTTCTAAACGTGTGACTCTGTTCTGTTTTGTAATTCAGTTCAAGTGTAGCGGTTTTTACATTCCCTCTATAAGTGATAGCTTATGATAAGTGTCTTTTTCCGTGTGACTTATTTCACTTAGAATCGTCGTACCTAACTCCACTCATCTTGCTTCTACTAGCCTTATAACATTGATTTCATGTCTGAGTGATATTCCATTGTACATAAGGACCACAACTTCTTTATCCATTTTTCTCTTTCCTGGGATATTTAAGGTGTCATGAAGTGGAGGTTCTTGTCAACAGAGCAGCCCTAAACTTTCGGGTGCCTGTGTCTTGCTGATTTTTAGTTTTTCCAATTTATATGCCCATGAGTGGACGTGCCCTATGCTCCCTAAGCTGTTTTTTTTCGATGTTTCAGGACACAACATACACTTCTCCAGAGTGGTTGTTGGCAATTTACATCCCGCCCATCAGTGTAGCAAGGCTGCCATTTCTCCATGGCCTGTCCTGCATTTCTCGTTTTGACACTTTTTGCAGCATGGCCCTTTTCACCGATGGGAAGCGAGACTTCTTTGTAGCGCTGATTTGCCTTTCCAGGTTGCTTGGTTGGCCAAAAAGGGCGTATGCGTTTTTTCCTGAATATATTCAGGAAAAAACGCATACGCCCTTTTTGGCCAAGGGCATCATTGTCGACGTTTTGCCGCTTTTCATGTGCTTTAAAGGCGATTCGTATCTACCTCCTGAAATCTGTTTCCTGCAATTCTGCCTTGCTTTCAATTCCTCTTCGTTGCCTTCCCTCAATATATTTGTGGACGAGAGTTATCATTTATAACTCTGCAGGTTTGTGAATTGCAGTGCCCCTGAGCTCCATTTTTCAACTGTCTTTTTTGGGAGCTGGCCGCAAAAGCACGGGATTGCCTCAGGCCCTATTCTGGTTCCCGGCGGCAGGCTGAGCCTGTGGTTAATTCTTCTTCCTGTTGGGAAAATAGAGTGACCTGTGCCTGTCCCAACACCTAGATCTAGTCTCTCATTGGTTGCCCCTCTTCCCGTTCATCCTCAGGACAAATTGCAACCTGTAGGGAACAGGAGCTTAAAGGTGCTGATTCTCCAAGGAGGGAGATTGCTAGTAAAGTAGCTGGAATGGCGAACCCGAGCACAAGGAGATGAGAAATGAGGTGCGTTTTAGAAACCTTTCAAAATCACATGGTGTACCATCTTCTGGGTTTCTCATGCATGTTTTCGATGTAGGAAGATGCCCTTGAACCTGGAGATTTGGGACCCATGGGATGGGTACCACGCAGTATTATTTTAAAGGGTCTGCGTTTGCTCACGCAACCTCACCCAACCTCTCAGGCCCAAGAGTGTCCACCCTTATGTCTCATCCAGCTGTGGGTCTAGATATGGTCAATCCAGGTTGCATCACAGCCTCTGAACGAATTTTGTAAGAATGTCTCTCTCTTTCACTCTCTTTGTTTTACGGGTTTTTAAAAGTAATTTATTTTTATAATGGGGTTTAGCTGCTTTTCATGGCTCTGTTTATGCGGCTTTACACCCCCTTGACTCACTTCCAGAGAGATATCAATATATAGGTTTTAAGATTCTTACTAGTCACATATATTCTTGTGCGGTGAATAGGGGGTGTTGAGTCCAGTTCACTGAGCAAGGAGTAGGTCTTGTCTATTACATATTGGGTGTATGGAACGGTATCTGAGCGAATTTGAAACCCTTGTTTTATGCATCACCCCACCTCACCTTTCCCGTTAAGCAGCCATAGTGTGTTTTCTAAACGTGTGACTCTGTTCTGTTTTGTAATTCAGTTCAAGTGTAGCGGTTTTTACATTCCCTCTATAAGTGATAGCTTATGATAAGTGTCTTTTTCTGTGTGACTTATTTCACTTAGAATCGTCGTACCTAACTCCACTCATCTTGCTTCTACTAGCCTTATAACATTGATTTCATGTCTGAGTGATATTCCATTGTACATAAGGACCACAACTTCTTTATCCATTTTTCTCTTTCCTGGGATATTTAAGGTGTCATGAAGTGGAGGTTCTTGTCAACAGAGCAGCCCTAAACTTTCGGGTGCCTGTGTCTTGCTGATTTTTAGTTTTTCCAATTTATATGCCCATGAGTGGACGTGCCCTATGCTCCCTAAGCTGTTTTTTTTTCGATGTTTCAGGACACAACGTACACTTCTCCAGAGTGGTTGTTGGCAATTTACATCCCGCCCATCAGTGTAGCAAGGCTGCCATTTCTCCATGGCCTGTCCTGCATTTCTCGTTTTGACACTTTTTGCAGCATGGCCCTTTTCAGCGATGGGAAGCGAGACTTCTTTGTAGCGCTGATTTGCCTTTCCAGGTTGCTTGGTTGGCCAAAAAGGGCGTATGCGTTTTTTCCTGAATATATTCAGGAAAAAACGCATACGCCCTTTTTGGCCAAGGGCATCATTGTCGACGTTTTGCCGCTTTTCATGTGCTTTAAAGGCGATTCGTATCTACCTCCTGAAATCTGTTTCCTGCAATTCTGCCTTGCTTTCAATTCCTCTTCGTTGCCTTCCCTCAATATATTTGTGGACGAGAGTTATCATTTATAACTCTGCAGGTTTGTGAATTGCAGTGCCCCTGAGCTCCATTTTTCAACTGTCTTTTTTGGGAGCTGGCCGCAAAAGCACGGGATTGCCTCAGGCCCTATTCTGGTTCCCGGCGGCAGGCTGAGCCTGTGGTTAATTCTTCTTCCTGTTGGGAAAATAGAGTGACCTGTGCCTGTCCCAACACCTAGATCTAGTCTCTCATTGGTTGCCCCTCTTCCCGTTCATCCTCAGGACAAATTGCAACCTGTAGGGAACAGGAGCTTAAAGGTGCTGATTCTCCAAGGAGGGAGATTGCTAGTAAAGTAGCTGGAATGGCGAACCCGAGCACAAGGAGATGAGAAATGAGGTGCGTTTTAGAAACCTTTCAAAATCACATGGTATACCATCTTCTGGGTTTCTCATGCATGTTTTCGATGTAGGAAGATGCCCTTGAACCTGGAGATTTGGGACCCTTGGGATGGGTACCACGCAGTATTACTTTAAAGGGTCTGCGTTTGCTCACCCAACCTCACCCAACCTCTCAGCCCCAAGAGTGTCCACCCTTATGTCTCATCCAGCTGTGGGTCTAGATATGGTCAATCCAGGTTGCATCACAGCCTCTGAACGAATTTTGTAAGAATGTCTCTCTCTTTCACTCTCTTTGTTTTACGGGTTTTTAAAAGTAATTTATTTTTATAATGGGGTTTAGCTGCTTTTCATGGCTCTGTTTATGCGGCTTTACACCCCCTTGACTCACTTCCAGAGAGATATCAATATATAGGTTTTAAGATTCTTACTAGTCACATATATTCTTGTGCGGTGAATAGGGGGTGTTGAGTCCAGTTCACTGAGCAAGGAGTAGGTCTTGTCTATTACATATTGGGTGTATGGAACAGTATCTGAGCGAATTAGAAACCCTTGTTTTATGCATCACCCCACCTCACCTTTCCCGTTAAGCAGCCATAGTGTGTTTTCTAAACGTGTGACTCTGTTCTGTTTTGTAATTCAGTTCAAGTGTAGCGGTTTTTACATTCCCTCTATAAGTGATAGCTTATGATAAGTGTCTTTTTCTGTGTGACTTCTTTCACTTAGAATCATCGTACCTAACTCCACTCATCTTGCTTCTACTAGCCTTATAACATTGATTTCATGTCTGAGTGATATTCCATTGTACATAAGGACCACAACTTCTTTATCCATTTTTCTCTTTCCTGGGATATTTAAGGTGTCATGAAGTGGAGGTTCTTGTCAACAGAGCAGCCGTAAACTTTCGGGTGCCTGTGTCTTGCTGATTTTTAGTTTTTCCAATTTATATGCCCATGAGTGGACGTGCCCTATGCTCCCTAAGCTGTTTTTTTTCGATGTTTCAGGACACAACGTACACTTCTCCAGAGTGGTTGTTGGCAATTTACATCCCGCCCATCAGTGTAGCAAGGCTGCCATTTCTCCATGGCCTGTCCTGCATTTCTCGTTTTGACACTTTTTGCAGCATGGCCCTTTTCACCGATGGGAAGCGAGACTTCTTTGTAGCGCTGATTTGCCTTTCCAGGTTGCTTGGTTGGCCAAAAAGGGCGTATGCGTTTTTTCCTGAATATATTCAGGAAAAAACGCATACGCCCTTTTTGGCCAAGGGCATCATTGTCGACGTTTTGCCGCTTTTCATGTGCTTTAAAGGCGATTCGTATCTACCTCCTGAAATCTGTTTCCTGCAAATCTGCCTTGCTTTCAATTCCTCTTCGTTGCCTTCCCTCAATATATTTGTGGACGAGAGTTATCATTTATAACTCTGCAGGTTTGTGAATTGCAGTGCCCCTGAGCTCCATTTTTCAACTGTCTTTTTTGGGAGCTGGCCGCAAAAGCACGGGATTGCCTCAGGCCCTATTCTGGTTCCGGGCGGCATTCTGAGCCTGTGGTTAATTCTTCTTCCTGTTGGGAAAATAGAGTGACCTGTGCCTGTCCCAACACCTAGATCTAGTCTCTCATTGGTTGCCCCTCTTCCCGTTCATCCTCAGGACAAATTGCAACCTGTAGGGAACAGGAGCTTAAAGGTGCTGATTCTCCAAGGAGGGAGATTGCTAGTAAAGTAGCTGGAATGGCGAACCCGAGCACAAGGAGATGAGAAATGAGGTGCGTTTTAGAAACCTTTCAAAATCACATGGTGTACCATCTTCTGGGTTTCTCATGCATGTTTTCGATGTAGGAAGATGCCCTTGAACCTGGAGATTTGGGACCCATGGGATGGGTACCACGCAGTATTACTTTAAAGGGTCTGCGTTTGCTCACGCAACCTCACCCAACCTCTCAGCCCCAAGAGTGTCCACCCTTATGTCTCATCCAGCTGTGGGTCTAGATATGGTCAATCCAGGTTGCATCACAGCCTCTGAACGAATTTTGTAAGAATGTCTCTCTCTTTCACTCTCTTTGTTTTACGGGTTTTTAAAAGTAATTTATTTTTATAATGGGGTTTAGCTGCTTTTCATGGCTCTGTTTATGCGGCTTTACACCCACTTGACTCACTTCCAGAGAGATATCAATATATAGGTTTTAAGATTCTTACTAGTCACGTATATTCTTGTGCGGTGAATAGGGGGTGTTGAGTCCAGTTCACTGAGCAAGGAGTAGGTCTTGTCTATTACATATTGGGTGTATGGAACGGTATCTGAGCGAATTTGAAACCCTTGTTTTATGCATCACCCCACCTCACCTTTCCCGTTAAGCAGCCATAGTGTGTTTTCTAAACGTGTGACTCTGTTCTGTTTTGTAATTCAGTTCAAGTGTAGCGGTTTTTACATTCCCTCTATAAGTGATAGCTTATGATAAGTGTCCTTTTCTGTGTGACTTATTTCACTTAGAATCGTCGTACCTAACTCCACTCATCTTGCTTCTACTAGCCTTATAACATTGATTTCATGTCTGAGTGATATTCCATTGTACATAAGGACCACAACTTCTTTATCCATTTTTCTCTTTCCTGGGATATTTAAGGTGTCATGAAGTGGAGGTTCTTGTCAACAGAGCAGCCCTAAACTTTCGGGTGCCTGTGTCTTGCTGATTTTTAGTTTTTCCAATTTATATGCCCATGAGTGGACGTGCCCTATGCTCCCTAAGCTGTGTTTTTTCGATGTTTCAGGACACAACGTACACTTCTCCAGAGTGGCTCTTGGCAATTTACATCCCGCCCATCAGTGTAGCAAGGCTGCCATTTCTCCATGGCCTGTCCTGCATTTCTCGTTTTGACACTTTTTGCAGCATGGCCCTTTTCACCGATGGGAAGCGAGACTTCTTTGTAGCGCTGATTTGCCTTTCCAGGTTGCTTGGTTGGCCAAAAAGGGCGTATGCGTTTTTTCCTGAATATATTCAGGAAAAAACGCATACACCCTTTTTGGCCAAGGGCATCATTGTCGACGTTTTGCCGCTTTTCATGTGATTTAAAGGCGATTCGTATCTACCTCCTGAAATCTGTTTCCTGCAAATCTGCCTTGCTTTCAATTCCTCTTCGTTGCCTTCCCTCAATATATTTGTGGACGAGAGTTATCATTTATAACTCTGCAGGTTTGTGAATTGCAGTGCCCCTGAGCTCCATTTTTCAACTGTCTTTTTTGGGAGCTGGCCGCAAAAGCACGGGATTGCCTCAGGCCCTATTCTGGTTCCGGGCGGCAGGCTGAGCCTGTGGTTAATTCTTCTTCCTGTTGGGAAAATAGAGTGACCTGTGCCTGTCCCAACACCTAGATCTAGTCTCTCATTGGTTGCCCCTCTTCCCGTTCATCCTCAGGACAAATTGCAACCTGTAGGGAACAGGAGCTTAAAGGTGCTGATTCTCCAAGGAGGGAGATTGCTAGTAAAGTAGCTGGAATGGCGAACCCGAGCACAAGGAGATGAGAAATGAGGTGCGTTTTAGAAACCTTTCAAAATCACATGGTGTACCATCTTCTGGGTTTCTCATGCATGTTTTCGATGTAGGAAGATGCCCTTGAACCTGGAGATTTGGGACCCATGGGATGGGTACCACGCAGTATTACTTTAAAGGGTCTGCGTTTGCTCACGCAACCACACCCAACCTCTCAGCCCCAAGAGTGTCCACCCTTATGTCTCATCCAGCTGTGGGTCTAGATATGGTCAATCCAGGTTGCATCACAGCCTCTGAACGAATTTTGTAAGAATGTCTCTCTCTTTCACTGTCTTTGTTTTACGGGTTTTTAAAAGTAATTTATTTTTATAATGGGGTTTAGCTGCTTTTCATCGCTCTGTTTATGCGGCTTTACACCCCCTTGACTCACTTCCAGAGAGATATCAATATATAGGTTTTAAGATTCTTACTAGTCACATATATTCTTGTGCGGTGAATAGGGGGTGTTGAGTCCAGTTCACTGAGCAAGGAGTAGGTCTTGTCTATTACATATTGGGTGTATGGAACGGTATCTGAGCGAATTTGAAACCCTTGTTTTATGCATCACCCCACCTCACCTTTCCCGTTAAGCAGCCATAGTGTGTTTTCTAAACGTGTGACTCTGTTCTGTTTTGTAATTCAGTTCAAGTGTAGCGGTTTTTACATTCCCTCTATAAGTGATAGCTTATGATAAGTGTCTTTTTCTGTGTGACTTATTTCACTTAGAATCGTCGTACCTAACTCCACTCATCTTGCTTCTACTAGCCTTATAACATTGATTTCATGTCTGAGTGATATTCCATTGTACATAAGGACCACAACTTCTTTATCCATTTTTCTCTTTCCTGGGATATTTAAGGTGTCATGAAGTGGAAGTTCTTGTCAACAGAGCAGCCCTAAACTTTCGGGTGCCTGTGTATTGCTGATTTTTAGTTTTTCCAATTTATATGCCCATGAGTGGACGTGCCCTATGCTCCCTAAGCTGTTTTTTTTCGATGTTTCAGGACACAACGTACACTTCTCCAGAGTGGCTGTTGGCAATTTACATCCCGCCCATCAGTGTAGCAAGGCTGCCATTTCTCCATGGCCTGTCCTGCATTTCTCGTTTTGACACTTTTTGCAGCATGGCCCTTTTCACCGATGGGAAGCGAGACTTTTTGTAGCGCTGATTTGCCTTTCCAGGTTGCTTGGTTGGCCAAAAAGGGCGTATGCGTTTTTTCCTGAATATATTCAGGAAAAAACGCATACGCCCTTTTTGGCCAAGGGCATCATTGTCGACGTTTTGCCGCTTTTCATGTGCTTTAAAGGCGATTCGTATCTACCTCCTGAAATCTGTTTCCTGCAATTCTGCCTTGCTTTCAAATCCTCTTCGTTGCCTTCCCTCAATATATTTGTGGACGAGAGTTATCATTTATAACTCTGCAGGTTTGTGAATTGCAGTGCCCCTGAGCTCCATTTTTCAACTGTCTTTTTTGGGAGCTGGCCGCAAAAGCACGGGATTGCCTCAGGCCCTATTCTGGTTCCGGGCGGCAGGCTGAGCCTGTGGTTAATTCTTCTTCCTGTTGGTAAAATAGAGTGACCTGTGCCTGTCCCAACACCTAGATCTAGTCTCTCATTGGTTGCCCCTCTTCCCGTTCATCCTCAGGACAAATTGCAACCTGTAGGGAACAGGAGCTTAAAGGTGCTGATTCTCCAAGTAGGGAGATTGCTAGTAAAGTAGCTGGAATGGCGAACCCGAGCACAAGGAGATGAGAAATGAGGTGCGTTTTAGAAACCTTTCAAAATCACATGGTGTACCATCTTCTGGGTTTCTCATGCATGTTTTCGATGTAGGAAGATGCCCTTGAACCTGGAGATTTGGGACCCATGGGATGGGTACCACGCAGTATTACTTTAAAGGGTCTGCGTTTGCTCACGCAACCACACCCAACCTCTCAGCCCCAAGAGTGTCCACCCTTATGTCTCATCCAGCTGTGGGTCTAGATATGGTCAATCCAGGTTGCATCACAGCCTCTGAACGAATTTTGTAAGAATGTCTCTCTCTTTCACTGTCTTTGTTTTACGGGTTTTTAAAAGTAATTTATTTTTATAATGGGGTTTAGCTGCTTTTCATCGCTCTGTTTATGCGGCTTTACACCCCCTTGACTCAGTTCCAGAGAGATATCAATATATAGGTTTTAAGATTCTTACTAGTCACATATATTCTTGTGCGGTGAATAGGGGGTGTTGAGTCCAGTTCACTGAGCAAGGAGTAGGTCTTGTCTATTACATATTGGGTGTATGGAACGGTATCTGAGCGAATTTGAAACCCTTGTTTTATGCATCACCCCACCTCACCTTTCCCGTTAAGCAGCCATAGTGTGTTTTCTAAACGTGTGACTCTGTTCTGTTTTGTAATTCAGTTCAAGTGTAGCGGTTTTTACATTCCCTCTATAAGTGATAGCTTATGATAAGTGTCTTTTTCTGTGTGACTTATTTCACTTAGAATCGTCGTACCTAACTCCACTCATCTTGCTTCTACTAGCCTTATAACATTGATTTCATGTCTGAGTGATATTCCATTGTACATAAGGACCACAACTTCTTTATCCATTTTTCTCTTTCCTGGGATATTTAAGGTGTCATGAAGTGGAGGTTCTTGTCAACAGAGCAGCCCTAAACTTTCGGGTGCCTGTGTCTTGCTGATTTTTAGTTTTCCCAATATATACGCCCATGAGAGGACGTGCCCTATGCTCCCTAAGCTGTGTTTTTTCGATGTTTCAGGACACACCGTACACTTCTCCAGAGTGGCTGTTGGCAATTTACATCCCGCCCATCAGCGTAGCAAGGCTGCCATTTCTCCATGGCCTGTCCTGCATTTCTGGTTTTGACACTTTTTGCAGCATGACCCTTTTGACCGATGGGAAGCGAGACTTCTTTGTAGCGCTGATTAGACTTTCCAGGTTGCTTGGTTGGCCAAACAGGGCGTATGCGTTTTTTCCTGAATATATTCAGGAAAAAACGCATACGCCCTGTTTGGCCAAGGGCATCATTGTCGACGTTTTGCCACTTTTCATGTGCTTTAAAGGCGATTCGAATCTACCTCCTGAAACCTGTTTGCTGAAATTCTGCCTTGCTTTCAAATCCTCTTCGTTGCCTTCCCTCAATATATCTGTGGATGAGAGTTATCATTTATAGCTCTGCGGGTTTGTGAATTGCAGTGTCCCTGAGCTCCATTTTTCAACTGGCTTTTTTGGGAGCTGGCCGCAAAAGCGCGGGATTGCCTCAGGCCCTATTCTGCTTCTGGCCGGCAGGCTGAGCCTGTGGTTAATTCTTCTTCCTGATGGGAAAATAGAGTGACCTGTGCCTGTCCCAACACATAGATCTAGTCTCTCATTGGTTGCCCCTCTTCCCGTTCATCCTCAGAACAAATTGCATCCTGTAGGGGACAGGAGCTTAAAGGTGCTGATTCTCCAAGTAGGGAGATTGCTAGTAAAGTAGCTGGAAAGGCGAACCCGAGCACAAGGAGATGAGAAATGAGGTGCGTATTAGAAACCTTTCAAAATCACAGGGTGTACCATCTTCTGGGTTTCTCATGCATGTTTTCGATGTAGGAAGATGCCCTTGAACCTGGAGATTTGGGACCCATGGACGGGTACCAGGCAGTATTACCTTAAAGGGTCTGCATTTGCTCACCCAACCTCACCCAACCATTCAGCCCCAAGAGTGTCCACCCTTATGTCTCATCCAGCTGTGGGTCTAGATATGGTCAATCCAGGTTGCATCACAGCCTCTGAACGAATTTTGTAAGAATTTCTCTCTCTTTCACTGTCTTTGTTTTACGGGTTTTTAAAAGTAATTTATTTTTATAATGGGGTTTAGCTTCTTTTCACGGCTGTGTTTATGCGGCTTTACACCCACTTGACTCACTTCCAGACAGATATCAATACATAGGTTTTAAGATTCTTAATAGTCACATATATTCTTGTGCGGTGAATAGGGGGTGTTGAGTCCAGTTCACTGAGAAAGGAGTAGGTCTTGTCTATTACATATTGGGTGTATGGAACGGTATCTGAGCGAATTTGAAACCCTTGTTTTATGCATCACCCCACCTCACCTTTCCCGTTAAGCAGCCATAGTGTGTTTTCTAAACGTGTGACTCTGTTCTGTTTTGTAATTCAGTTCAAGTGTAGCGGTTTTTACATTCCGTCTATAAGTGATAGCTTATGATAAGTGTCTTTTTCTGTGTGACTTATTTCACTTAGAATCATCGTACTTAAATCCTCTCATCTTGCTTCTACTAGCCTTATGACATTTTTTTCATGTCTGAGTGATATTCCATTGTACATAAGGACCACAACTTCTTTATCCATTTTTGTCTTTCCTGGGATATTTAAGGTGTCATGAAGTGGAGGTTCTTGTCAACAGAGCAGCCCTAAACTTTGGGGTGCCTGTGTCTTGCTGATTTTTAGTTTTCCCAATATATACGCCCATGAGAGGACGTGCCCTATGCTCCCTAAGCTGTGTTTTTTCGATGTTTCAGGACACACCGTACACTTCTCCAGAGTGGCTGTTGGCAATTTACATCCCGCCCATCAGCGTAGCAAGGCTGCCATTTCTCCATGGCTTGTCCTGCATTTCTGGTTTTGACACTTTTTGCAGCATGGCCCTTTTGACCGATGGGAAGCGAGACTTCTTTGTAGCGCTGATTAGCCTTTCCAGGTTGCTTGGTTGGCCAAACAGGGCGTATGCGTTTTTTCCTGAATATATTCAGGAAAAAACGCATACGCCCTGTTTGGCCAAGGACATCATTGTCGACGTTTTACCACTTTTCATGTGCTTTAAAGGCGATTCGAATCTACCTCCTGAAACCTGTTTCCTGCAATTCTGCCTTGCTTTCAAATCCTCTTCGTTGCCTTCCCTCAATATATCTGTGGATGAGAGTTATCATTTATAGCTCTGCGGGTTTGTGAATTGCAGTGTCCCTGAGCTCCATTTTTCAACTGGCTTTTTAGGGAGCTGGCCGCAAAAGCGCGGGATTGCCTCAGGCCCTATTATGTTTCTGGGCGGCAGGCTGAGCCTGTGGTTAATTCTTCTTCCCGATGGGAAAATAGAGTGAGCTGTGCCTGTCCCAACACCTATATCTAGTCTCTCATTGGTTGCCCCTCTTCCCGTTAATCCTCAGGACAAATTGCAACCTGTAGGGAACAGGAGCTTATAGGTGCTGATTCTCCAAGTAGGGAGATTGCTAGTAAACTAGCTGGAAAGGCGAACCCGAGCACAAGGAGATGAGAAATGAGGTGCGTATTAGAAACCTTTCAAAATCACACGGTGTACCATCTTCTGGGTTTCTCATGCATGTTTTCGATGTAGGAAGATGCCCTTGAACCTGGAGATTTGGGACCCATGGGATGGGTTCCAGGCAGTATTACTTTAAAGGGTCTGCGTTTGCTCACCCAACCTCACCCAACCTTTCAGCCCCAAGAGTGTCCACCCTTATGTCTCATCCAGCTGCGGGTCTAGATATGGTCAATCCAGGTTGCATCACAGCCTCTGAACGAATTTTGTAAGAATTTCTCTCTTTTTCAGTGTCTTTGTTTTACGGGTTTTTAAAAGTAATTTATTTTTATAATGGGGTTTAGCTGCTTTTCACGGCTGTGTTTATGCGGCTTTACACCCACTTGACTCACTTCCAGACAGATATCAATACATAGGTTTTAAGATTCTTACTAGTCACATATATTCTTGTGCGGTGAATAGGGGGTGTTGAGTCCAGTTCATTGAGCAAGGAGTAGGTCTTGTCTATTACATATTGGGTGTATGGAACGGTATCTGAGCGAATTTGAAACCCTTGTTTTATGCATCACCCCACCTCACCTTTCCCGTTAAGCAGCCATAGTGTGATTTCTAAACGTGTGACTCTGTTCTGTTTTGTAATTCAGTTCAAGTGTAGCGGTTTTTACATTCCCTCTATAAGTGATAGCTTATGATAAGTGTCTTTTTCTGTGTGACTTATTTCACTTAGAATCATCGTACCTAAATCCACTCATCTTGCTTCTACTAGCCTTATGACATTGATTTCATGTCTGAGTGATATTCCATTGTACATAAGGACCACAACTTCTTTATCCATTTTTGTCTTTCCTGGGATATTTAAGGTGTCATGAAGTGGAGGTTCTTGTCAACAGAGCAGCCCTAAACTTTGGGGTGCCTGTGTCTTGCTGATTTTTAGTTTTCCCAATATATACGCCCATGAGAGGACGTGCCCTATGCTTCCTAAGCTGTGTTTTTTCGATGTTTCAGGACACACCGTACACTTCTCCAGAGTGGCTGTTGGCAATTTACATCCCGCCCATCAGCGTAGCAAGGCTGCCATTTCTCCATGGCCTGTCCTGCATTTCTGGTTTTGACACTTTTTGCAGCATGGCCCTTTTGACCGATGGGAAGCGAGACTTCTTGTAGCGCTGATTAGCCTTTCCAGGTTGCTTGGTTGGCCAAACAGGGCGTATGCGTTTTTTCCTGAATATATTCAGGAAAAAACGCATACGCCCTGTTTGGCCAAGGGCATCATTGTCGACGTTTTACCACTTTTCATGTGCATTAAAGGCGATTCGACTCTACCTCCTGAAACCTGTTTCCTGCAATTCTGCCTTGCTTTCAAATCCTCTTCGTTGCCTTCCCTCAATATATCTGTGGATGAGAGTTATCATTTATAGCTCTGCGGGTTTGTGAATTGCAGTGTCCCTGAGCTCCATTTTTCAACTGGCTTTTTTGGGAGCTGGCCGCAAAAGCGCGGGATTGCCTCAGGCCCTATTCTGCTTCTGGGCGGCAGGCTGAGCCTGTGGTTAATTCTTCTTCCCGATGGGAAAATAGAGTGACCTGTGCCTGTCCCAACACCTAGATCTAGTCTCTCATTGGTTGCCCCTCTTCCCGTTCATCCTCAGGACAAATTGCAACCTGTAGGGAACAGGAGCTTAAAGGTGCTGATTCTCCAAGTAGGGAGATTGCTAGTAAAGTAGCTGGAAAGGCGAACCCGAGCACAAGGAGATGAGAAATGAGGTGCGTATTAGAAACCTTTCAAAATCACACGGTGTACCATCTTCTGGGTTTCTCATGCATGTTTTCGATGTAGGAAGATGCCCTTGAACCTGGAGATTTGGGACCCATGGGATGGGTACCAGGCAGTATTACTTTAAAGGGTCTGCGTTTGCTCACCCAACCTCACCCAACCTTTCAGCCCCAAGAGTGTCCACACTTATGTCTCATCCAGCTGCGGGTCTAGATATGGTCAATCCAGGTTGCATCACAGCCTCTGAACGAATTTTGTAAGAATTTCTCTCTCTTTCAGTGTCTTTGTTTTACGGGTTTTTAAAAGTAATTTATTTTTATAATGGGGTTTAGCTGCTTTTCACGGCTGTGTTTATGCGGCTTTACACCCACTTGACTCACTTCCAGACAGATATCAATACATAGGTTTTAAGATTCTTACTAGTCACATATATTCTTGTGCGGTGAATAGGGGGTGTTGAGTCCAGTTCACTGAGCAAGGAGTAGGTATTGTCTATTACATATTGGGTGTATGGAACGGTATCTGAGCGAATTTGAAACCCTTGTTTTATGCCTCACCCCACCTCACCTTTCCCGTTAAGCAGCCATAGTGTGTTTTCTAAACGTGTGACTCTGTTCTGTTTTGTAATTCAGTTCAAGTGTAGCGGTTTTTACATTCCCTCTATAAGTGATAGCCTTTGATAAGTGTCTTTTTCTGTGTGACTTATTTCACTTAGAATCGTCGTACCTAAATCCACTCATCTTGCTTCTACTAGCCTTATGACATTGATTTCATGTCTGAGTGATATTCCATTGTACATAAGGACCACAACTTCTTTATCCATTTTTCTCTTTCCTGGGATATTTAAGGTGTCATGAAGTGGAGGTTCTTGTCAACAGAGCAGCACTAAACTTTGGGGTGCCTGTGTCTTGCTTAATTTTATTTTTCCCAATTTATACGCCCATGAGAGGACGTGCCCTATGCTCCCTAAGCTGTGTTTTTTCGATGTTTCAGGACACACCGTACACTTCTCCAGAGTGGCTGTTGGCAATTTACATCCCGCCCATCAGCGTAGCAAGGCTGCCATTTCTCCATGGCCTGTCCTGCATTTCTGGTTTTGACACTTTTTGCAGCATGGCCCTTTTGACCGATGGGAAGCGAGACTTCTTTGTAGCGCTGATTAGCCTTTCCAGGTTGCTTGGTTGGCCAAACAGGGCGTATGCGTTTTTTCCTGAATATATTCAGGAAAAAACGCATACGCCCTGTTTGGTCAAGGGCATCATTGTCGACGTTTTGCCACTTTTCATGTGCTTTAAAGGTGATTCGAATGTACCTCCTGAAACCTGTTTCCTGCAATTCTGCCTTGCTTTCAAATCCTCTTCGTTGACTTCCCTCAATATATCTGTGGATGAGAGTTATCATTTATAGATCTGCGGGTTTCTGAATTGCAGTGTCCCTGAGCTCCATTTTTCAACTGGCTTTTTTGGGAGCTGGCCACAAATGCGCAGGATTGCCTCAGGCCCTATTCTGCTTCTGGGCGGCAGGCTGAGCCTGTGGTTAATTCTTCTTCCCGATGGGAAAATAGAGTGACCTGTGCCTGTCCCAACACCTAGATCTAGTCTCTAATTGGTTGCCCCTCTTCCCGTTCATCCTCAGGACAAATTGCAACCTGTAGGGAACAGGAGCTTAAAGGTGCTGATTCTCCAAGTAGGGAGATTGCTAGTAAAGTAGCTGGAAAGGCGAACCCGAGCACAAGGAGATGAGAAATGAGGTGCATATTAGAAACCTTTCAAAATCACACGGTGTACCATCTTCTTGGTTTCTCATGCATGTTTTCGATATAGGAAGATGCCCTTGAACCTGGAGATTTGGGACCCATGGGATGGGTACCAGGCAGTATTACTTTAAAGGGTCTGCGTTTGCTCACCCAACCTCACCCAACCTGTCAGCCCCAAGAGTGTCCAACCTTATGTCTCATCCAGCTGTGGGTCTAGATATGGTCAATCCAGGTTGCATCACAGCCTCGGAACGAATTTTGTAAGAATTTCTCTCTCTTTCACTGTCTTTGTTTTATGGGTTTTTAAAAGTAATTTATTTTTATAATGGGGTTTAGCTGCTTTTCACGGCTGTGTTTATGCGGCTTTACACCCACTTGACTCACTTCCAGACAGATATCAATACATAGGTTTTAAGATTCTTACTAGTCACATATATTCTTGTGCGGTGAATAGGGGGTGTTGAGTCCAGTTCACTGAGCAAGGAGTAGGTCTTGTCTATTACATATTGGGTGTATGGAACGGTATCTGAGCGAATTTGAAACCCTTGTTTTATGCCTCACCCCACCTCACATTTCCCGTTAAGCAGCCATAGTGTGTTTTCTAAACGTGTGACTCTGTTCTGTTTTGTAATTCAGTTCAAGTGTAGCGGTTTTTACATTCCCTCTATAAGTGATAGCTTATGATAAGTGTCTTTTTCTGTGTGACTTATTTCACTTAGAATTGTCGTACCTAAATCCACTCATCTTGCTTCTAATAGCCTTATGACATTGATTTCATGTCTGAGTGATATTCCATTGTACATAAGGACCACAACTTCTTTATCCATTTTTCTCTTTTCTGGGATATTTAAGGTGTCATGAAGAGGAGGTTCTTGTCAACAGAGCAGCCCTAAACTTAGGGGTGCCTGTCTCTTGCTGATTTTTAGTTTTCCCAATTTATACGCCCATGAGAGGACGTGCCCTATGCTCCCTAAGCTGTGTTTTTTCGATGTTTCTGGACACACCGTACACTTCTCCAGAGTGGCTCTTGGCAATTTACTTCCCGCCCATCAGCGTAGCAAGGCTGCCATTTCTCCATGGCCTGTCCTGCATTTCTGGTTTTGACACTGTTTGCAGCATGGCCCTTTTGACCGATGGGAAGCGAGACTACTTTGTAGCGCTGATTAGCCTTTCCAGGTTGCTTGGTTGGCCAACAGGGCGTATGCGTTTTTTCCTGAATATATTCAGGAAAAAACGCATACGCCCTGTTTGGCCAAGGGCATCATTGTTGACGTTTTGCCACTTCTCATGTGCTTTAAAGGTGATTCGAATGTACCTCCTGAAACCTGTTTCCTGCAATTCTGCCTTGCTTTCAAATCCTCTTCGTTGCCTTCCCTCAATATATCTGTGGATGAGAGTTATCATTTATAGCTCTGCGGGTTTGTGAATTGCAGTGTCCCTGAGCTCCATTTTTCAACTGGCTTTTTTGGGAGCTGGCCGCAAATGCGCAGGATTGCCTCAGGCACTATTCTGCTTCTGGGCGGCAGGCTGAGCCTGTGGTTAATTCTTCTTCCCGATGGGAAAATAGAGTGACCTGTGCCTGTCCCAATACCTAGATCTAGTCTCTCATTGGTTGCCCCTCTTCCCGTTCATCCTCAGGACAAATTGCAACCTGTAGGGAACAGGAGCTTAAAGGTGCTGATTCTCCAAGTAGGGAGATTGCTAGTAAAGTAGCTGGAAAGGCGAACCCGAGCACAAGGAGATGAGAAATGAGGTGCGTATTAGAAACCTTTGAAAATCACACGGTGTACCATCTTCTGGGTTTCTCATGCATGTTTTCGATGTAGGAAGATGCCCTTGAACCTGGAGATTTGGGACCCATGGGATGGGTACCAGGCAGTATTACTTTAAAGCGTCTGCGTTTGCTCACCCAACCTCACCCAACCTTTCAGCCCCAAGAGTGTCCACCCTTATGTCTCATCCAGGTGTGGGTCTAGATATGGTCAATCCAGGTTGCATCACAGCCTCTGAACGAATTTTGTAAGAATTTCTCTCTCTTTCACTGTCTTTGTTTTACGGGTTTTTAAAAGTAATTTATTTTTATAATGGGGTTTAGCTGCTTTTCACGGCTGTGTTTATGCGGCTTTACACCCACTTGACTCACTTCCAGACAGATATCAATACATAGGTTTTAAGATTCTTACTAGTCACATATATTCTTGTGCGGTGAATAGGGGGTGTTGAGTCCAGTTCACTGAGCAAGGAGTAGGTCTTGTCTATTACATATTGGGTGTATGGAACGGTATCTGAGCGAATTTGAAACCCTTGTTTTATGCATCACCCCACCTCACCTTTCCCGCTCAGCAGCCATAGTGTGTTTTCTAAACGTGTGACTCTGTTCTGTTTTGTAATTCAGTTCAATTGTAGCGGTTTTTACATTCCCTCTATAAGTGATACCTTATGATAAGTGTCTTTTTCTGTGTGACTTAGTTCACTTAGAATCGTCATAACTAAATCCACTCATCTTGCTTCTACTAGCCTTATGACTTTGATATCATGTCTGAGTGATATTCCTTTGTACATAAGGACGACAACTTCTTTATCCATTTTTCTCATTCCTGGGATATTTAAGGTGTCATGAAGTGGAGGTTCTTGTCAACAAAGCAGCCCTAAACATTGGGGTGCCTGTGTCTTGCTGACTTTTAGTTGTCCCAATTTATACGCCCATGAGTGGACGTGCCCTAAGCTCCCTAAGCTGTGTTTTTTCGATGTTTCAGGACACACCGTACACTTCTCCAGAGTGGCTGTTGGCAATTTACATCCCGCCCATCAGCGTAGCAAGGCTGCCATTTCTCCATGGCCTGTCCTGCATTTCTGGTTTTGACACATTTTGCAGCATGGCCCTTTTGACCGATGGGAAGCGAGACTTCTTTGTAGCGCTGATTTGCCTTTCCAGGTTGCTTGGTTGGCCAAAAAGGGCGTATGCGTTTTTTCCTGAATATATTCAGGAAAAAACGCATACGCCCTTTTTGGCCAAGGGCATCACTGTCGACGTTTTGCCACTTTTCATGTGCTTTAAAGGCGATTCGAATCTACCTCCTGAAACCTGTTTCCTGCAATTCTGCCTTGCTTTCAAATCCTCTTCGTTGACTTCCCTCAATATATTTGTGGACGAGAGTTATCATTTATAACTCAGCAGGTTTGTAAATTGCAGTGCCCCTGAGCTCCATTTTTCAACTGTCTTTTTTGGGAGCTGGCCTCAAAAGCACGGGATAGCCTCAGGCCCTATTCTGGTTCCCTGCGGCAGGATGAGCCTGTGTTTAATTCTTCTTCCTGATGGGAAAATAGAGTGAGCTGTGCCTGTCCCAACACCTAGATCTAGTCTCTCATTGGTTGCCCCTCTTCCCGTTCATCCTCAGGACAAATTGCAACCTGTAGGGAACAGGAGCTTAAATGTGCTGATTCTCCAAGTAGGGAGATTGCTAGTAAAGTAGCTGGAAAGGCGAACCCGAGCACAAGGAGATGAGAAATGAGGTGCGTATTAGAAACCTTTCAAAATCACACGGTGTACCATCTTCTGGGTTTCTCATGCATGTTTTCGATGTAGGAAGATGCCCTTGAACCTGGAGATTTGGGACCCATGGGATGGGTACCACGCAGTATTACTTTAAAGGGTCTGCGTTTGCTCACCCAACCTCACCCAACCTTTCAGCCCCAAGAGTGTCCACCCTTATGTCTCATCCAGCTGTGGGTCTAGATATGGTCAATCCAGGTTGCATCACAGCCTCTGAACGAATTTTGTAATAATTTCTCTCTCTTTCACTGTCTTTGTTTTACGGGTTTTTAAAAGTAATTTATTTTTACAATGGGATTTAGCTGCTTTTCACGGCTGTGTTTATGCGGCTTTACACCCACTTGACTCACTTCCAGACAGATATCAATACATAGGTTTTAAGATTCTTACTAGTCACATATATTCTTGTGCGGTGAATAGGGGGTGTTGAGTCCTGTTCACTGAGCAAGGAGTAGGTCTTGTCTATTACATACTGGGTGTATGGAACGGTATCTGAGCGAATTTGAAACCCTTGTTTTATGCCTCACCCCACCTCACCTTTCCCGTTAAGCAGCCATAGTGTGTTTTCTAAACGTGTGACACTGTTCTGATTTGTAATTCAGTTCAAGTGTAGCGGTTTTTACATTCCCTCTATAAGTGATAGCTTATGATAAGTGTCTTTTTCTGTGTGACTTATTTCACTTAGAATCGTCGTACCTAAATCCACTCATCTTGCTTCTACTAGCCTTATGACATTGATTTCATGTCTGAGTGATATTCCATTGTACATAAGGACCACAACTTCTTTATCCATTTTTCTCTTTCCTGGGATATTTAAGGTGTCATGAAGTGGAGGTTCTTGTCAACAGAGCAGCCCTAAACTTTGGGGTGCCTGTGTCTTGCTGATTTTTAGTTTTCCCAATTTATACGCCCATGAGTGGACGTGCCCTATGCTCCCTAACTGTGTTTTTTCGATGTTTCAGGACACACCGTACACTTCTTCAGAGTGGCTGTTGGCAATTTACATCCCGCCCATCAGCATAGCAAGGCTGCCATTTCTCCATGGCCTGTCCTGCATTTCTGGTTTTGACACTTTTTGCAGCATGACCCTTTTGACCGATGGGAAGCGAAACTTCTTTGTAGCGCTTATTTGCCTTTCCATGTTGCTTGGTTGGCCAAAAAGGGCGTATGCGTTTTTTCCTGAATATATTCAGGAAAAAACGCATACGCCCTTTTTGGCCAAGGGCATCATTGTCGACGTTTTGCCGCTTTTCATGTGCTTTAATGGCGATTCGAATCTACCTCCTGAAATCTGTTTCCTGCAATTCTGCCTTGTTTTCAAATCCTCTTCGTTGCCTTCCCTCAATATATTTGTGGACGAGAGTTATCATTTATAACTCTGCAGGTTTGTGAATTTCAGTGCCCATGTGCTCCATTTTTCAACTGGCTTTTTTGGGAGGTGGCCGCAGAAGCGCGGGATTGCCTCAGGCACTATTCTGCTTCCAGGCGGCAGGCTGAGCCTGTGGTTAATTCTTCTTCCTGATGGGAAAATAGAGTGACCTGTGCCTGTCCCAACACCTACATCTAGTCTCTCATTGGTTGCCCCTCTTCCCGTTCATCCTCAGGACAAATTGCAACCTGTAGGGAACAGGAGCTTAAAGGTGCTGATTCTCCAAGTAGGGAGATTGCTAGTAAAGTAGCTGAAATGGCGAACCCGAGCACAAGGAGATGAGAAATGAGGTGCGTTTTAGAAACCTTTCCCGATCACACGGTGTACCATCTTCTGGGATTCTCATGCATGTTTTCGATGCATGAAGATGCCCTTAAAACTGGAGATTTGGGACCCATGGGATGGGTACCACGCAGTATTAATTTAAACGGTCTGTGTTTCCTCACCCAAACTCACCAAACCTTTCAGCCCCAAGAGTGTCCACCCTTAGATCTCATCCAACTGTGGGTCTTGATATGTTCAATCCAGGTTGCATCACAGCCCCTGAACGAATTGTGTAAGAATTTCTCTCTCTTTCACTGTCTTTGTTTTACGGGTTTTTACAAGTAATTTATTTTTATAATGGGGTTTAGCTGCTTTTCACGGCTGTGTTTATGCGGCTTACACCCACTTGACTCACTTCCAGAGAGATATCAATACATAGGTTATAAGATTCTCACTAGTCAGATATATTCTTGTGCGGTGAATAGGGGGTGTTGAGTCCAGTTCACTGAGCAAGGAGTAGGTCTTGTCTATTACATATTGGGTGTATGGAATGGTATCTGAGCTAATTTAAAACCCTTTTTTTATGCATCACCCCACCTCACCTTTCCCGTTAAGCAGCCATAGTGTGTTTTCTAAACGTGTGACTCTGTTCTGATTTGTAATTCAGTTCAAGTGTAGCGGTTTTTATATTCCCTCTATAAGTGATAGCTTATGATAAGTGTCTTTTTCTGTGTGACTTATTTCACTTAGAATCGTCGTACCTAAATCCACTCATCTTGCTTCTAGTAGCCTTATGACATTGATTTCAATTCTGAGTGATATTCCATTGTACATAAGGACCACAACTTCTTTATCCATTTTTCTTTTTCCTGGGATATTTAGGTGTCATGAAGTGGAGGTTTTTGTCAACAGAGCAGCCCTAAACTTTGGGGTGCCTGTGTCTTGCTGATTTTTAGTTTTCCCAATTTATACGCCCATGAGAGGACGTGCCCTATGCTCCCTAAGCTGTGTTTTTTCGATGTTTCAGGACACACCGTACACTTCTCCAGAGTGGCTGTTGGCAATTTACATTCCGCCCATCAGCGTAGCAAGGCTGCCATTTCTCCATGGCCTGTCCTGCATTTCTGGTTTTGACACTTTTTGCAGCATGACCCTTTTGAGCGATGGGAAGCGAGACTTCTTTGTAGCGCTGATTTGCCTTTCCAGGTTGCTTGGTTGGCCAAAAAGGGCGTATGCGTTTTTTCCTGAATATATTCAGGAAAAAACGCATACGCCCTGTTTGGCCAAGGGCATCATTGTCGACGTTTTGCCGCTTTTCATGTGCTTTAAAGGCGATTCGAATCTACCTCCTGAAATCTGTTTCCTGCAATTCTGCCTTGCTTTCAAATCCTCTTCGTTGCCTTCCCTCAATATATCTGTGGATGAGAGTTATCATTTATAACTCTGCGGGTTTGTGAATTGCAGTGTCCCTGAGCTCCATTTTTCAACTCGCTTTTTTGGGAGCTGGCCGCAAAAGCGCGGGTTTGCCTCAGGCCCTATTCTGCTTTTGGTCCGCAGGCTGAGCCTGTGGTTAATTCTTCTTCCTGATGGGAAAATAGTGTGACCTGTGCCTGTCCCAACACCTTGATCTAGTCTCTCATTGGTTGCCCCTCTTCCCGTTCATCCTCAGGACAAATTGCAACCTGTAGGGAACAGGAGCTTAAAGTTGCTGATTCTCCAAGTAGGGAGATTGCTAGTAAAGTAGCTGGAAAGGCGAACCCTAGCACAAGGAGATGAGAAATGGGGTGCGTTTTAGAAACCTTTCAAAATCACATGGTGTACCATCTTCTGGGTTTCTCATGCTTGTTTTCGATGTAGGAAGATGCCCTTGAACCTGGAGATTTGGGACCCATGGGATGGGTACCACGCAGTATTACTTTAAAGGGTCTGAGTTTGCTCACCCAACCTCACCCAACCTCTCAGCCCCAAGAGTGTCCACCCTTATGTCTCATCCAGGTGTGGGTCTAGATATGGTCAATCCAGGTTGCATCACAGCCCCTGAACGAATTTTGTAAGAATTTCTCTCTCTTTCACTGTCTTTGTTTTACGGTTTTTTAATAGTAATTTATTTTTATAATGGGGTTTAGCTGCTTTTCACGGCTGTGTTTATGCGGCTTTACACCCACTTGGCTCACTTCCAGAGAGATATCAATACATAGGTTATAAGATTCTCACTAGTCAGATATATTCTTGTGCGGTGAATAGGGGGTGTTGAGTCCAGTTCACTTAGCAAGGAGCAGGCCTTGTCTATTACATATTGGGTGTATGGAACGGTATCTGAGCGAATTTGAAACCCTTGTTTTATGCATCACCCCACCTCACCTTTCCCGTTAAGCAGCCATAGTGTGTTTTCTAAACGTGTGAATCTGTTCCCTTTGTAATTCAGTTCAAGTGTAGCGGTTTTTACATTCCCTCTATAAGTGATAGCTTATGATAAGTGTCTTTTTCTGTGTGACTTAGTTCACTTAGAATCGTCATAACTAAATCCACTCATCTTGCTTCTACTAGCCTTATGACATTGATTTCATGTTTGAGTGATATTCCTTTGTACATAAGGACCACAACTTCTTTATCCATTTTTCTCTTTCCTGGGATATTTAAGGTGTCATGAAGTGGAGGTTCTTGTCAACATAGCAGCCCTAAACATTGGGGTGCCTGTGTCTTGCTGATTTTTAGTTTTCCCAATTTATACGCCCATGAGTGCATGTTCCCTATGCTCCCTAATCTGCTTTTTCGATGTTTCAGGACACACCGTACACTTCTCCAGAGTGGCTGTTGGCAATTTAAATCCCGCCCATCAGCGTAGCAAGGCTGCCATTTCTCCATGGCCTGTCCTGCATTTCTGGTTTTGACACTTTATGCAGCATGGCCCTTTTGACCGATGGGAAGCGAGACTTCTTTGTAGCGCTGATTTGCCTTTCCAGGTTGCTTGGTTGGCCAAAAAGGGCGTATCCGGTTTTTCCTGAATATATTCAGGAAAAAACGCATACGCCCTTTTTGGCCAAGGGCATCACTGTCGACGTTTTGCCACTTTTCATGTGCTTTAAAGGCGATTCGAATCTACCTCCTGAAACCTGTTTCCTGCAATTCTGCCTTGCTTTCAAATCCTCTTCGTTGCCTTCCCTCAATATATTTGTGGACGAGAGTTATCATTTATAACTCAGCAGGTTTGTGAATTGCAGTGCCCCTGAGCTCCATTTTTCAACTGTCTTTTTTGGGAGCTGGCCGCAAAATCACGGGATTGCCTCAGGCCCTATTCTGGTTCCCGGCGGCAGGCTGAACCTGTGTTTAATTCTTCTTCCTGATGGGAAAATAGAGTGACCTGTGCCTGTCCCAACACCTAGATCTAGTCTCTCATTGGTTGCCCGTTTTCCCGTTCATCCTCAGGACAAATTGCAACCTGTACGGAACAGGAGCTTAAAGGTGCTGATTCTCCAAGTAGGGAGATTGCTAGTAAAGTAACTGGAAAGGCGAACCCCAGCACAAGGAGATGAGAAATGTGGTTCATTTTGGAAACCTTTCAAAATCACACGGTGTACCATCTTCTGGGTTTCTCATGCATGTTTTCGATATAGGAAGATGCCCTTGAACCTGGAGATTTGGGACCCATGGGATGGGTACCACGCAGTATTACTTTAAAGGGTCTGCGTTTGCTCACCCAACCTCACCAAACCTCTCAGCCCCAAGAGTGTCCACCCTTATGTCTCATCCAGCTGTGGGTCTAGATATGGTCAATCCAGGTTGCATCACAGCCCCTGAACGAATTTTGTAAGAATTTCTCTCTCTTTCACTGTCTTTGTTTTACGGGTTTTTAAAAGTAATTTATTTTTATAATGGGGTTTAGCTGCTTTTCACGGCTGTGTTTAAGCGGCTTTACACCCACTTGACTCACTTCCAGACACGTATCAATACATACGTTTTAAGATTCTTACTAGTCACGTATATTCTTGTGCGGTGAATAGGGGGTGTTGTGTCCAGTTCACTGAGGAAGGAGTAGGTCTTTTCTATTACATATTGGGTGTATGGAACGGTATCTGAGCGAATTTGAAACCCTTGTTTTATGCATCACCCCACCTCACCTTTCTCGTTAAGCAGCCATAGTGTGTTTTCTACACGTGTGACTCTGTTCTGTTTTGTAATTCAGTTCAAGTGTAGCGGTTTTTACATTCCCTCTATAAGTGATAGCTTATGATAAGTGTCTTTTTCTGTGTGACTTATTTCACTTAGAATCGTCATACCTAAATCCACTCATCTTGCTTCTACTAGCCTTTTGACATTGATTTCATGTCTGAGTGATATTCCTTTGTACATAAGGACCACAACTTCTTTATCCATTTTTCTCTTTCCTGGGATATTTAAGGTGTCATGAAGTGGAGGTTCTTGTCAACAGAGCAGCCCTAAACTTTGGGGTGCCTGTGTCTTGCTGATTTTTAGTTTTCCCAATTTATACGCCCATGAGTGGACGTGCCCTATGCTCCCTAAGCTGTGTTTTTTCGATGTTTCAGGACACACCGTACACTTCTCCAGTGTGGCTGTTGGCAATTTACATCCCGCCCATCAACGTAGCAAGGCTGCCATTTCTCCATGGCCTGTCCTGCATTTCTGGTTTTGACACTTTTTGCAGCATGACCCTTTTGACCGATGGGAAGCGAAACTTCTTTGTAGCGCTGATTTGCCTTTCCAGGTTGCTTCGTTGGGCAAAAAGGGCGTATGCGTTTTTTCCTGAATATATTCAGGAAAAAACGCATACGCCCTTTTTGGCCAAGGGCATCATTGTCGACGTTTTTCCGCTTTTCATGTGCTTTAAAGGCGATTCGAATCTACCTCCTGAAATCTGTTTCCTGCAATTCTGACTTGCTTTCAAATCCTCTTCGTAGCCTTCCCTCAATATATCTGTCGATGACACTTATCTTTTATAACTCTGCGGGTTTGTGAATTGCAGTGTCCCTGAGCTCCATTTTTCAACTCGCTTTTTTGGGATCTGGCCGCAAAAGCGCGGGATTGCCTCAGGCCCTATTCTGGTTCCTGATGGCAGACTGAGCCTGTGGTTAATTCTTCTTCCTGATGGGAAAATAGAGTGACCTGTGCCTGTCCCAACACCTAGATCTAGTCTCTCATTGGTTGCCCCTCTTCCCGTTCATCCTCAGGACAAATTGCAACCTGTAGGGATCAGGAGCTTAAATGTGCTGATTCTCCAAGTAGGGAGATTGCTAGTAAAGTAGCTGGAAAGGAGAACCCTAGCACAAGGAGATGAGAAATGGGGTGCGTTTCAGAAACCTTTCAAAATCACATGGTGTACCATCTTCTGGGTTTCTCATGCATGTTTTCGATGCAGGAAGACGCCCTTGAAACTGGAAATTTGGGACCCATGGGATGGGTACCACACAGTATTACTTTAAAGGGTCTGCGTTTGCTCACCCAACCTCACCCAACCTCTCAGCCCCAAGAGTGTCCACCCTTATGTCTCATCCAGCTGTGGGTCTAGATATGGTCAATCCAGGTTGCATCACAGCCCCTGAACGAATTTTGTAAGAATTTCTCTCTCTTTCACTGTCTTTGTTTTACGGTTTTTTAATAGTAATTTATTTTTATAATGGGGTTTAGCTGCTTTTCACGGCTGTGTTTATGCGGCTTTACACCCACTTGGCTCACTTCCAGAGAGATATCAATACATAGGTTTTACGATTATTACTAGTCAGATATATTCTTGTGCGGTGAATAGGGGGTGTTGATTCCAGTTCACTGAGCAAGGAGTAGGCCTTGTCTATTACATATTGGGTGTATGGAACGGTATCTGAGCGAATTTGAAACCCTTGTTTTATGCATCACCCCACCTCACCTTTCCCGTTAAGCAGCCATAGTGTGTTTTCTAAACGTGTGACTCTGTTCCCTTTGTAATTCAGTTCAAGTGTAGCGGTTTTTACATTCCTTCTATAAGTGATAGCTTATGATAAGTGTCTTTTTCTGTGTGACTTAGTTCACTTAGAATCGTCATACCTAAATCCACTCATCTTGCTTCTACTAGCCTTATGACATTGATTTCATGTCTGAGTGATATTCCTTTGTACATAAGGACCACAACTTCTTTATCCATTTTTCTCTTTCCTGGGATATTTAAGGTGTCATGAAGTGGAGGTTCTTGTCAACATAGCAGCCCTAAACATTGGGGTGCATGTGTCTTGCTGATTTTTAGTTTTCCCAATTTATACGCCCATGAGTGCACGTGCCCTATGCCCCCTAAGCTGTTTTTTCGATGTTTCAGGACACACCGTACACTTCTCCAGAGTGGCTGTTGGCAATTTACTTCCCGCCCATCAGCGTAGCAAGGCTGCCATTTCTCCATGGCCTGTCCTGCATTCCTGGTTTTGACACTTTTTGCAGCATGGCCCTTTTGACCGATGGGAAGCGAGACTTCTTTGTAGCGCTGATTTCCTTTCCAGGTTGCTTGGTTGGCCAAAAAGGGCGTATCCGTTTTTTCCTGAATATATTCAGGAAAAAACGCATACGCCCTTTTTGGCCAAGGGCATCACTGTCGACGTTTTGCCACTTTTCATGTGCTTTAAAGGCGATTCGAATCTACCTCCTGAAACATGTTTCCTGCAATTCTGCCTTGCTTTCAAATCCTCTTCGTTGCCTTCCCTCAATATATTTGTTGACGAGAGTTACGATTTATAACTCTGCGGGTTTGTGAATGGCAGTGCCCCTGTGCTCCATTTTTCAACTGTCTGTTTTGGGAGCTGGCCGCAAAAGCACGGGATTGCCTCAGGCCCTATTCTGGTTCCCGGCGGCAGGCTGAACCTGTGTTTAATTCTTCTTCCTGATGGGAAAATAGAGTGACCTGTGCCTGCCCCAACACCTAGATCTAGTCTCTCATTGGTTACCCGTCTTCCCGTTCATCCTCAGGACAAATTGCAACCTGTAGGGAACAGGAGCTTAAAGGTGCTGATTCTCCAAGTAGAGAGATTGCTAGTAAAGTAGCTGGGAAGGCGAACCCCAGCACAAGGAGATGAGAAATGTGGTTCATTTTGGAAACCTTTCAAAATCACACGGTGTACCATCTTCTGGGTTTCTCATGCATGTTTTCGATGTAGGAAGATGCCCTTGAACCTGGAGATTTGGGACCCATGGGATGGGTACCACGCAGTATTACTTTAAAGGGTCTGCGTTTGCTCACCCAACCTCACCAAACCTCTCAGCCCCAAGAGTGTCCACCCTTATGTCTCATCCAGCTGTGGGTCTAGATATGGTCAATCCAGGTTGCATCACAGCCCCTGAACGAATTTTGTAAGAATTTCTCTCTCTTTCACTGTCTTTGTTTTACGGGTTTTTAAAAGTAATTTATTTTTATAATGGGGTTTAGCTGCTTTTCACGGCTGTGTTTAAGCGGCTTTACACCCACTTGACTCACTTCCAGACACGTATCAATACATACGTTTTAAGATTCTTACTAGTCACGTATATTCTTGTGCGGTGAATAGGGGGTGTTGTGTCCAGTTCACTGAGCAAGGAGTAGGTCTTTTCTATTACATATTGGGTGTATGGAACGGTATCTGAGCGAATTTGAAACCCTTGTTTTATGCATCACCCCACCTCACCTTTCCCGTTAAGCAGCCATAGTGTGTTTTCTACACGTGTGACTCTGTTCTGTTTTGTAATTCAGTTCAAGTGTAGCGGTTTTTACATTCCCTCTAAAAGTGATAGCTTATGATAAGTGTGTTTTTCTGTGTGACTTATTTCACTTAGAATCGTCATACCTAAATCCACTCATCTTGCTTCTAATAGCCTTTTGACATTGATTTCATGTCTGAGTGATATTCCTTTGTACATAAGGACCACAACTTCTTTATCCATTTTTCTCTTTCCTGGGATATTTAAGGTGTCATGAAGTGGAGGTTCTTGTCAACAGAGCAGCCCTAAACTTTGGGGTGCCTGTGTCTTGCTGATTTTTAGTTTTCCCAATTCATACGCCCATGAGTGGACGTGCCCTATGCTCCCTAAGCTGTGTTTTTTCGATGTTTCAGGACACACCGTACACTTCTCCAGTGTGGCTGTTGGCAGTTTACATGCCGCCCATCAGCGTAGCAAGGCTGCCATTTCTCCATGGCCTGTCCTGCATTTCTGGTTTTGACACTTTTTGCAGCATGACCCTTTTGACCCATGGGAAGCGAAACTTCTTTGTAGCGCTGATTTGCCTTTCCAGGTTGCTTGGTTGGGCAAAAAGGGCGTATGCGTTTTTTCCTGAATATATTCAGGAAAAAACGCATACGCCCTTTTTGGCCAAGGGCATCATTGTCGACCTTTTGCCGCTTTTCATGTGCTTTAAAGGCGATTCGAATCTACCTCCTGAAATCTGTTTCCTGCAATTCTGCCTTGCTTTCAAATCCTCTTCGTAGCCTTCCCTCAAAATATCTGTGGATGAGAGTTATCTTTTATAACTCTGCGGGTTTGTGAATTGCAGTGTCCCTGAGCTCCATTTTTCAACTCGCTTTTTTGGGAGCTGGCCGCAAAAGCGCGGGATTGCCTCAGGCCGTATTCTGGTTCCTGATGGCAGACTGAGCCTGTGGTTAATTCTTCTTCCTGATGGGAAAATAGAGTGACCTGTGCCTGTCCCAAAACCTAGATCTAGTCTCTCATTGGTTGCCCCTCTTCCCGTTCATCCTCAGGACAAATTGCAACCTGTAGGGATCAGGAGCTTAAATGTGCTGATTCTCCAAGTAGGGAGATTGCTAGTAAAGTAGCTGGAAAGGCGAACCCTAGCACAAGGAGATGAGAAATGGGGTGCGTTTCAGAAACCTTTCAAAATCACATGGTGTACCATCTTCTGGGTTTCTCATGCATGTTTTCGATGCAGGAAGACGCCCTTGAAACTGGAGATTTGGGACCCATGGGATGGGTACCACACAGTATTACTTTAAAGGGTCTGCGTTTGCTCACCCAACCTCACCCAACCTCTCAGCCCCAAGAGTGTCCACCCTTATGTCTCATCCAGCTGTGGGTCTAGATATCGTCAATCCAGGTTGCATCACAGCCCCTGAACGAATTTTGTAAGAAATTCTCTCTCTTTCACTGTCTTTGTTTTACGGTTTTTTAATAGTAATTTATTTTTATAATGGGGTTTAGCTGCTTTTCACGGCTGTGTTTATGCGGCTTTACACCCACTTGACTCACTTCCAGAGAGATATCAATACATAGGTTTTACGATTCTTACTAGTCACATATATTCTTGTGCGGTGAATAGGGGGTGTTGAGTCCAGTTCACTGAGCAAGGAGTAGGTCTTGTCTATTACATATTGGGTGTACGGAACGGTATCTGAGCGAATTTGAAACCCTTGTTTTATGCCTCACCCCACCTCACCTTTCCCGTTAAGCAGCCATAGTGTGATTTCTAAACGTGTGACTCTGTTCTGTTTTGTAATTCAGTTCAAGTGTAGCGGTTTTACATTCCCTCTATAAGTGATAGCTTATGATAAGTGTCTTTTTCTGTGTGACTTATTTCACTTAGAATCATCGTACCTAAATCCACTCATCTTGCTTCTACTAGCCTTATGACATTGATTTCATGTCTGAGTGATATTCCATTGTACATATGGACCACAACTTCTTTATCCATTTTTGTCTTTCCTGGGATATTTAAGGTGTCATGAAGTGGAGGTTCTTGTCAACAGAGCAGCACTAAACTTTGGGGTGCCTGTGTCTTGCTTAATTTTATTTTTCCCAATTTATACGCCCATGAGAGGACGTGCCCTATGCTCCCTAAGCTGTGTTTTTTCGATGTTTCAGGACACACCGTACACTTCTCCAGAGTGGCTGTTGGCAATTTACATCCCGCCCATCAGCGTAGCAAGGCTGCCATTTCTCCATGGCCTGTCCTGCATTTCTGGTTTTGACACTTTTTGCAGCATGGCCCTTTTGACCGATGGGAAGCGAGACTTCTTTGTAGCGCTGATTAGCCTTTCCAGGTTGCTTGGTTGGCCAAACAGGGCGTATGCGTTTTTTCCTGAATATATTCAGGAAAAAACGCATACGCCCTGTTTGGCCAAGGGCATCATTGTCGAAGTTTTGTCACTTTTCATGTGCTTTAAAGGTGATTCGAATGTACCTCCTGAAACCTGTTTCCTGCAATTCTGCCTTGCTTTCAAATCCTCTTCGTTGCCTTCCCTCAATATATCTGTGGATGAGAGTTATCATTTATAGATCTGCGGGTTTCTGAATTGCAGTGTCCCTGAGCTCCATTTTTCAACTGGCTTTTTTGGGAGCTGGCCACAAATGCGCAGGATTGCCTCAGGCCCTATTCTGCTTCTGGGCGGCAGGCTGAGCCTGTGGTTAATTCTTCTTCCCGATGGGAAAATAGAGTGAGCTGTGCCTGTCCCAACACCTATATCTAGTCTCTCATTGGTTGCCCCTCTTCCCGTTCATCCTCAGGACAAATTGCAACCTGTAGGGAACAGGAGCTTAAAGGTGCTGATTCTCCGAGTAGGGAGATTGCTAGTAAAGTAGCTGGAAAGGCGAACCCGAGCACAAGGAGATGAGAAATGAGGTGCATATTAGAAACCTTTCAAAATCACACGGTGTACCATCTTCTTGGTTTCTCATGCATGTTTTCGATATAGGAAGATGCCCTTGATCCTGGAGATTTGGGACCCATGGGATGGGTACCAGGCAGTATTACTTTAAAGGGTCTGCGTTTGCTCACCCAACCTCACCCAACCTGTCAGCCCCAAGAGTGTCCAACCTTATGTCTCATCCAGCTGTGGGTCTAGATATGGTCAATCCAGGTTGCATCACAGCCTCTGAACGAATTTTGTAAGAATTTCTCTCTCTTTCACTGTCTTTGTTTTATGGGTTTTTAAAAGTAATTTATTTTTATAATGGGGTTTAGCTGCTTTTCACGGCTGTGTTTATGCGGCTTTACACCTACTTGACTCACTTCCAGACAGATATCAATACATAGGTTTTAAGATTCTTACTAGTCACATATATTCTTGTGCGGTGAATAGGGGGTGTTGAGTCCAGTTCACTGAGCAAGGAGTAGGTCTTGTCTATTACATATTGGGTGTATGGAACGGTATCTGAGCGAATTTGAAACCCTTGTTTTATGCCTCACCCCACCTCACATTTCCCGTTAAGCAGCCATAGTTTGTTTTCTAAACGTGTGACTCTGTTCTGTTTTGTAATTCAGTTCAAGTGTAGCAGTTTTTACATTCCCTCTATAAGTGATAGCTTATGATAAGTGTCTTTTTCTGTGTGACTTATTTCACTTAGAATTGTCGTACCTAAATCCACTCATCTTGCTTCTACTAGCCTTATGACATTGATTTCATGTCTGAATGATATTCCATTGTACATAAGGACCACAACTTCTTTATCCATTTTTCTCTTTTCTGGGATATTTAAGGTGTCATGAAGTGGAGGTTCTTGTCAACAGAGCAGCCCTAAACTTTGGGGTGCCTGTGTCTTGCTGATTTTTAGTTTTCTCAATTTATACGCCCATGAGAGGACGTGCCCTATGCTCCCTAAGCTGTGTTTTTTCGATGTTTCTGGACACACCGTACACTTCTCCAGAGTGGCTCTTGGAAATTTACTTCCCGCCCATCAGCGTAGCAAGGCTGCCATTTCTCCATGGCCTGTCCTGCATTTCTGGTTTTGACACTTTTTGCATCATGGCCCTTTTGACCGATGGGAAGCGAGACTTCTTTGTAGCGCTGATTAGCGTTTCCAGGTTGCTTGGTTGGCCAAACAGGGCGTATGCGTTTTTTCCTGAATATATTCAGGAAAAAACGCATACGCCCTGTTTGGCCAAGGGCATCATTGTCGACGTTTTGCCACTTTTCATGTGCTTTAAAGGCGATTCGAATCTACCTCCTGAAACCTGTTTCCTGCAATTCTGCCTTGCTTTCAAATCCTCTTCGTTGCCTTCCCTCAATATATCTGTGGATGAGAGTTATCATTTATAGATCTGCGGGTTTCTGAATTGCAGTGTCCCTGAGCTTCAATTTTCAACTGGCTTTTTTGGGAGCTGGCCGCAAAAGCGCAGGATTGCCTCAGGCCCTATTCTGCTTCTGGCCGGCAGGCTGAGCCTGTGGTTAATTCTTCTTCCCGATGGGAAAATAGTGTGAGCTGTGCCTGTCCCAACAACTAGATCTAGTCTCTCATTGGTTGCCCCTCTTCCCTTTCATCCTCAGGACAAATTGCAACCTGTAGGGAACAGGAGCTTAAAGGTGCTGATTCTCCAAGTAGGGAGATTGCTAGTAAAGTAGCTGGAAAGGCGAACCCGAGCACAAGGAGATGAGAAATGAGGTGCGTATTAGAAACCTTTGAAAATCACACGGTGTACCATCTTCTGGGTTTCTCATGCATGTTTTCGATGTAGGAAGATGCCCTTGAACCTGGAGATTTGGGACCCATGGGATGGGTACCAGGCAGTATTACTTTAAAGGGTCTGCGTTTGCTCACCCAACCTCACCCAACCTTTCAGCCCCAAGAGTGTCCACCCTTATGTCTCATCCAGCTGTGGATCTAGATATGGTCAATCCAGGTTGCATCACAGCCTCTGAACGAATTTTGTAACAATTTCTCTCTCTTTCACTGTCTTTGTTTTACCGGTTTTTAAAAGTAATTTATTTTTATAATGGGGTTTAGCTGCTTTTCACGGCTGTGTTTATGCGGCTTTACACCCACTTGACTCACTTCCAGACAGATATCAATACATAGGTTTTAAGATTCTTACTAGTCACATATATTCTTGTGCGGTGAATAGGGGGTGTTGAGTCCAGTTCACTGAGCAAGGAGTAGGTCTTGTCTATTACATATTGGGTGTACGGAACGGTATCTGAGCGAATTTGAAACCCTTGTTTTATGCCTCACCCCACCTCACATTTCCCGTTAAGCAGCCATAGTGTGTTTTCTAAACGTGTGACTCTGTTCTGTTTTGTAATTCAGTTCAAGTGTAGCGGTTTTTACATTCCCTCTATAAGTGATAGCTTATGATAAGTGTCTTTTTCTGTGTGACTTATTTCACTTAGAATCATCGTACCTAAATCCACTCATCTTGCTTCTACTAGCCTTATGACATTGATTTCATGTCTGAGTGATATTCCATTGTACATAAGGACCACAACTTCTTTATCCATTTTTCTCTTTTCTGGGATATTTAAGGTGTCATGAAGTGGAGGTTCTTGTCAACAGAGCAGCCCTAAACTTTGGGGTGCCTGTGTCTTGCTGATTTTTAGTTTTCCCAATTTATACGCCCATGAGAGGACGTGCCCTATGCTCCCTAAGCTGTGTTTTTTCGATGTTTCTGGACACACCGTACACTTCTCCAGAGTGGCTCTTGGCAATTTACTTCCCGCCCATCAGCGTAGCAAGGCTGCCATTTCTCCATGGCCTGTCCTGCATTTCTGGTTTTGACACTTTTTGCATCATGGCCCTTTTGACCGATGGGAAGCGAGACTTCTTTGTAGCGCTGATTAGCCTTTCCAGGTTGCTTGGTTGGCCAAACAGGGCGTATGCGTTTTTTCCTGAATATATTCAGGAAAAAACGCATACGCCCTGTTTGGCCAAGGGCATCATTGTCGACGTTTTGCCACTTTTCATGTGCTTTAAAGGCGATTCGAATCTACCTCCTGAAACCTGTTTCCTGCAATTCTGCCTTGCTTTCAAATCCTCTTCGTTGCCTTCCCTCAATATATCTGTGGATGAGAGTTATCATTTATAGATCTGCGGGTTTCTGAATTGCAGTGTCCCTGAGCTTCAATTTTCAACTGGCTTTTTTGGGAGCTGGCCGCAAAAGCGCAGGATTGCCTCAGGCCCTATTCTGCTTCTGGCCGGCAGGCTGAGCCTGTGGTTAATTCTTCTTCCCGATGGGAAAATAGTGTGAGCTGTGCCTGTCCCAACAACTAGATCTAGTCTCTCATTGGTTGCCCCTCTTCCCGTTCATCCTCAGGACAAATTGCAACCTTTAGGGAACAGGAGCTTAAAGGTGCTGATTCTCCAAGTAGGGAGATTGCTAGTAAAGTAGCTGGAAAGGCGAACCCGAGCACAAGGAGATGAGAAATGAGGTGCGTATTAGAAACCTTTGAAAATCACACGGTGTACCATCTTCTGGGTTTCTCATGCATGTTTTCGATGTAGGAAGATGCCCTTGAACCTGGAGATTTGGGACCCATGGGATGGGTACCAGGCAGTATTACTTTAAAGGGTCTGCGTTTGCTCACCCAACCTCACCCAACCTTTCAGCCCCAAGAGTGTCCACCCTTATGTCTCATCCAGCTGTGGATCTAGATATGGTCAATCCAGGTTGCATCACAGCCTCTGAACGAATTTTGTAAGAATTTCTCTCTCTTTCACTGTCTTTGTTTTACCGGTTTTAAAAAGTAATTTATTTTTATAATGGGGTTTAGCTGCTTTTCACGGCTGTGTTTATGCGGCTTTACACCCACTTGACTCACTTCCAGACAGATATCAATACATAGGTTTTAAGATTCTTACTAGTCACATATATTCTTGTGCGGTGAATAGGGGGTGTTGAGTCCAGTTCACTGAGCAAGGAGTAGGTCTTGTCTATTACATATTGGGTGTACGGAACGGTATCTGAGCGAATTTGAAACCCTTGTTTTATGCCTCACCCCACCTCACATTTCCCGTTAAGCAGCCATAGTGTGTTTTCTAAACGTGTGACTCTGTTCTGTTTTGTAATTCAGTTCAAGTGTAGCGGTTTTTACATTCCCTCTATAAGTGATAGCTTATGATAAGTGTCTTTTTCTGTGTGACTTATTTCACTTAGAATCATCGTACCTAAATCCACTCATCTTGCTTCTACTAGCCTTATGACATTGATTTCATGTCTGAGTGATATTCCATTGTACATAAGGACCACAACTTCTTTATCCATTTTTCTCTTTTCTGGGATATTTAAGGTGTCATGAAGTGGAGGTTCTTGTCAACAGAGCAGCCCTAAACTTTGGGGTGCCTGTGTCTTGCTGATTTTTAGTTTTCCCAATTTATACGCCCATGAGAGGACGTGCCCTATGCTCCCTAAGCTGTGTTTTTTCGATGTTTCTGGACACACCGTACACTTCTCCAGAGTGGCTCTTGGCAATTTACTTCCCGCCCATCAGCGTAGCAAGGCTGCCATTTCTCCATGGCCTGTCCTGCATTTCTGGTTTTGACACTTTTTGCATCATGGCCCTTTTGACCGATGGGAAGCGAGACTTCTTTGTAGCGCTGATTAGCCTTTCCAGGTTGCTTGGTTGGCCAAACAGGGCGTATGCGTTTTTTCCTGAATATATTCAGGAAAAAACGCATACGCCCTGTTTGGCCAAGGGCATCATTGTCGACGTTTTGCCACTTTTCATGTGCTTTAAAGGCGATTCGAATCTACCTCCTGAAACCTGTTTCCTGCAATTCTGCCTTGCTTTCAAATCCTCTTCGTTGCCTTCCCTCAATATATCTGTGGATGAGAGTTATCATTTATAGATCTGCGGGTTTCTGAATTGCAGTGTCCCTGAGCTTCAATTTTCAACTGGCTTTTTTGGGAGCTGGCCGCAAAAGCGCAGGATTGCCTCAGGCCCTATTCTGCTTCTGGCCGGCAGGCTGAGCCTGTGGTTAATTCTTCTTCCCGATGGGAAAATAGTGTGAGCTGTGCCTGTCCCAACAACTAGATCTAGTCTCTCATTGGTTGCCCCTCTTCCCGTTCATCCTCAGGACAAATTGCAACCTGTAGGGAACAGGAGCTTAAAGGTGCTGATTCTCCAAGTAGGGAGATTGCTAGTAAAGTAGCTGGAAAGGCGAACCCGAGCACAAGGAGATGAGAAATGAGGTGCGTATTAGAAACCTTTGAAAATCACACGGTGTACCATCTTCTGGGTTTCTCATGCATGTTTTCGATGTAGGAAGATGCCCTTGAACCTGGAGATTTGGGACCCATGGGATGGGTACCAGGCAGTATTACTTTAAAGGGTCTGCGTTTGCTCACCCAACCTCACCCAACCTTTCAGCCCCAAGAGTGTCCACCCTTATGTCTCATCCAGCTGGGGATCTAGATATGGTCAATCCAGGTTGCATCACAGCCTCTGAACGAATTTTGTAAGAATTTCTCTCTCTTTCACTGTCTTTGTTTTACCGGTTTTTAAAAGTAATTTATTTTTATAATGGGGTTTAGCTGCTTTTCACGGCTTTGTTTATGCGGCTTTACACCCACTTGACTCACTTCCAGACAGATATCAATACATAGGTTTTAAGATTCTTACTAGTCACATATATTCTTGTGCGGTGAATAGGGGGTGTTGAGTCCAGTTCACTGAGCAAGGAGTAGGTCTTGTCTATTACATATTCGGTGTACGGAACGGTATCTGAGCGAATTTGAAACCCTTGTTTTATGCCTCACCCCACCTCACATTTCCCGTTAAGCAGCCATAGTGTGTTTTCTAAACGTGTGACTCTGTTCTGTTTTGTAATTCAGTTCAAGTGTAGCGGTTTTTACATTCCCTCTATAAGTGATAGCTTATGATAAGTGTCTTTTTCTGTGTGACTTATTTCACTTAGAATCATCGTACCTAAATCCACTCATCTTGCTTCTACTAGCCTTATGACATTGATTTCATGTCTGAGTGATATTCCATTGTACATAAGGACCACAACTTCTTTATCCATTTTTCTCTTTCCTGGGATATTTAAGGTGTCATGAAGTGGAGGTTCTTGTCAACAGAGCAGCCCTAAACTTTGGGGTGCCTGTGTCTTGCTGATTTTTAGTTTTCCCAATTTATACGCCCATGAGAGGACGTGCCCTATGCTCCCTAAGCTGTGTTTTTTCGATGTTTCAGGACACACCGTACACTTCTCCAGAGTGGCTGTTGGCAATTTACATCCCGCCCATCAGCGTAGCAAGGCTGCCATTTCTCCATGGCTTGTCCTGCATTTCTGGTTTTGACACTTTTTGCAGCATGGCCCTTTTGACCGATGGGAAGCGAGACTTCTTTGTAGCGCTGATTAGCCTTTCCAGGTTGCTTGGTTGGCCAAACAGGGCGTATGCGTTTTTTCCTGAATATATTCAGGAAAAAACGCATACGCCCTGTTTGGCCAAGGGCATCATTGTCGACGTTTTACCACTTTTCATATGCTTTAAAGGCGATTTGAATCTACCTCCTGAAACCTGTTTCCTGCAATTCTGCCTTGCTTTCAAATCCTCTTCGTTGCCTTCCCTCAATATATTTGTGGATGAGAGTTATCATTTATAGCTCTGCGGGTTTGTGAATTGCAGTGTCCCTGAGCTCCATTTTTCAACTGGCTTTTTTGGGAGCTGGCCGCAAAAGCGGGGGATTGCCTCAGGCCCTATTATGCTTCTGGGCGGCAGGCTGAGCCTGTGGTTAATTCTTCTTCCCGATGGGAAAATAGAGTGACCTGTGCCTGTCCCAACACCTAGATCTAGTCTCTCATTGGTTGCCCCTCTTCCCGTTCATCCTCAGGACACATTGCAACCTGTAGGGAACAGGAGCTTAAAGGTGCTGATTCTCCAAGGAGGGAGATTGCTAGTAAAGTAGCTGGAAAGGCGAACCCGAGCACAAGGAGATGAGAAATGAGGTGCGTATTAGAAACCTTTGAAAATCACACGGTGTACCATCTTCTAGGTTTCTCATGCATGTTTTCGATGTAGGAAGATGCCCTTGAACCTGGAGATTTGGGACCCATGGGATGGGTACCAGGCAGTATTACTTTAAAGGGTCTGCGTTTGCTCACCCAACCTCACCCAACCTTTCAGCCCCAAGAGTGTCCACCCTTATGTCTCATCCAGCTGTGGGTCTAGATATGGTCAATCCAGGTTGCATCACAGCCTCTGAACGAATTTTGTAAGAATTTCTCTCTCTTTCACTGTCTTTGTTTTACGGGTTTTTAAAAGTAATTTATTTTTATAATGGGGTTTAGCTGCTTTTCACGGCTGTGTTTATGCGGCTTTACACCCACTTGACTCACTTCCAGACAGATATCAATACATAGGTTTTAAGATTCTTACTAGTCACATATATTCTTGTGCGGTGAATAGGGGGTGTTGATTCCTGTTCACTGAGCAAGGAGTAGGTCTTGTCTATTACATATTGGGTGTATGGAACGGTATCTGAGCGAATTTGAAACCCTTGTTTTATGCCTCACCCCACCTCACCTTTCCCGTTAAGCAGCCATAGTGTGTTTTCTAAACGTGTGACTCTGTTCTGTTTTGTAATTGAGTTCAAGTGTAGCGGTTTTTACAATCCCTCTATAAGTGATAGCTTATGATAAGTGTCTTTTTCTGTGTGACTTATTTCACTTAGAATCGTCGTACCTAAATCCACTCATCTTGCTTCTACTAGCCTTATGACTTTGATTTCATGTCTGAGTGATATTCCATTGTACATAAGGACCACAACTTCTTTATCCATTTTTCTCTTTCCTGGGATATTTAAGGTGTCATGAAGTGGAGGTTCTTGTCAACAGAGCAGCCCTAAACTTTGGGGTGCCTGTGTCTTGCTGATTTTTAGTTTTCCCAATTTATACGCCCATGAGAGGACGTGCCCTATGCTCCCTAAGCTGTGTTTTTTCGATGTTTCAGGACACACCGTACACTTCTCCAGAGTGGCTGTTGGCAATTTACATCCCGCCCATCAGCGTAGCAAGGCTGCCATTTCTCCATGGCCTGTCCTGCATTTCTGGTTTTGACACTTTTTGCAGCATGGCCCTTTTGACCGATGGGAAGCGAGACTTCTTTGTAGCGCTGATTAGCCTTTCCAGGTTGCTTGGTTGGCCAAACAGGGCGTATGCGTTTTTTCCTGAATATATTCAGGAAAAAACGCATACGCCCTGTTTGGCCAAGGGCATCATTGTCGACGTTTTACCACTTTTCATGTGCTTTAAAGGCGATTTGAATCTACCTCCTGAAACCTGTTTCCTGCAATTCTGCCTTGCATTCAAATCCTCTTCGTTGCCTTCCCTCAATATATTTGTGGATGAGAGTTATCATTTATAGCTCTGCGGGTTTGTGAATTGCAGTGTCCCTGAGCTCCATTTTTCAACTGGCTTTTTTGGGAGCTGGCCGCAAAAGCGCGGGATTGCCTCAGGCCCTATTATGCTTCTGGGCGGCAGGCTGAGCCTGTGGTTAATTCTTCTTCCCGATGGGAAAATAGAGTGACCTGTGCCTGTCCCAACACCTAGATCTAGTCTCTTATTGGTTGCCCCTCTTCCCGTTCATCCTCAGGACACATTGCAACCTGTAGGGAACAGGAGCTTAAAGGTGCTGATTCTCCAAGTAGGGAGATTGCTAGTAAAGTAGCTGGAAAGGCGAACCCGAGCACAAGGAGATGAGAAATGAGGTGCGTATTAGAAACCTTTGAAAATCACACGGTGTACCATCTTCTGGGTTTCTCATGCATGTTTTCGATGTAGGAAGATGCCCTTGAACCTGGAGATTTGGGACCCATGGGATGGGTACCAGGCAGTATTACTTTAAAGGGTCTGCGTTTGCTCACCCAACCTCACCCAACCTTTCAGCCCCAAGAGTGTCCACCCTTATGTCTCATCCAGCTGTGGGTCTAGATATGGTCAATCCAGGTTGCATCACAGCCTCTGAACGAATTTTGTAACAATTTCTCTCTCTTTCACTGTCTTTGTTTTACGGGTTTTTAAAAGTAATTTATTTTTATAATGGGGTTTAGCTGCTTTTCACGGCTGTGTTTATGCGGCTTTACACCCACTTGACTCACTTCCAGACAGATATCAATACATAGGTTTTAAGATTCTTACTAGTCACATATATTCTTGTGCGGTGAATAGGGGGTGTTGATTCCTGTTCACTGAGCAAGGAGTAGGTCTTGTCTATTACATATTGGGTGTATGGAACGGTATCTGAGCGAATTTGAAACCCTTGTTTTATGCCTCACCCCACCTCACCTTTCCCGTTAAGCAGCCATAGTGTGTTTTCTAAACGTGTGACTCTGTTCTGTTTTGTAATTGAGTTCAAGTGTAGCGGTTTTTACATTCCCTCTATAAGTGATAGCTTATGATAAGTGTCTTTTTCTGTGTGACTTATTTCACTTAGAATCGTCGTACCTAAATCCACTCATCTTGCTTCTACTAGCCTTATGACATTGATTTCATGTCTGAGTGATATTCCATTGTACATAAGGACCACAACTTCTTTATCCATTTTTCTCTTTCCTGGGATATTTAAGGTGTCATGAAGTGGAGGTTCTTGTCAACAGAGCAGCCCTAAACTTTGGGGTGCCTGTGTCTTGCTGATTTTTAGTTTTCCCAATTTATACGCCCATGAGAGGACGTGCCCTATGCTCCTAGAGCTGTGTTTTTTCGATGTTTCAGGACACACCTTACACTTCTCCAGAGTGGCTGTTGGCAATTTACATCCCGCCCATCAGCGTAGCAAGGCTGCCATTTCTCCAGGGCCTGTCCTGCATTTCTGGTTTTGACACTTTTTGCAGCATGGCCCTTTTGCCCGATGGGAAGCGAGACTTCTTTGTAGCGCTGATTAGCCTTTCCAGGTTGCTTGGTTGGCCAAACAGGGCGTATGCGTTTTTTCCTGAATATATTCAGGGAAAAACGCATACGCCCTGTTTGGCCAAGGGCATCATTGTCGACGTTTTACCACTTTTCATGTGCTTTAAAGGCGATTCGAATCTACATCCTGAAACCTGTTTCCTGCAATTCTGCCTTGCTTTCAAATCCTCTTCGTTGCCTTCCCTCAATATATCTGTGGATGAGAGTTATCATTTATAGCTCTGCGGGTTTGTGAATTGCAGTGTCCCTGAGCTCCATTTTTCAACTGGCTTTTTTGGGAGCTGGCCGCAAAAGCGCGGGATTGCCTCAGGCCCTATTCTGCTTCTGGGCGGCAGGCTGAGCCTGTGGTTAATTCTTCTTCCCGATGGGAAAATAGAGTGACCTGTGCCTGTCCCAACACCTAGATCTAGTCTCTCATTGGTTGCCCCTCTTCCCGTTCATCCTCAGGACACATTGCAACCTGTAGGGAACAGGAGCTTAAAGGTGCTGATTCTCCAAGTAGGGAGATTGCTAGTAAAGTAGCTGGAAAGGCGAACCCGAGCACAAGGAGATGAGAAATGAGGTGCGTATTAGAAACCTTTCAAAATCACACGGTGTACCATCTTCTGGGTTTCTCATGCATGTTTTCGATGTAGGAAGATGCCCTTGAACCTGGAGATTTGGGACCCATGGGATGGGTACCAGGCAGTATTACTTTAAAGGGTCTGCGTTTGCTCACCCAACCTCACCCAACCTTTCAGCCCCAAGAGTGTCCACCCTTATGTCTCATCCAGCTGTGGGTCTAGATATGGTCAATCCAGGTTGCATCACAGCCTCTGAACGAATTTTGTAAGAATTTCTCTCTCTTTCACTGTCTTTGTTTTACGGGTTTTTAAAAGTAATTTATTTTTATAATGGGGTTTAGCTGCTTTTCACGGCTGTGTTTATGCGGCTTTACACCCACTTGACTCACTTCCAGACAGATATCAATACATAGGTTTTAAGATTCTTACTAGTCACATATATTCTTGTGCGGTGAATAGGGGGTGTTGAGTCCAGTTCACTGAGCAAGGAGTAGGTCTTGTCTATTACATATTGGGTGTATGGAACGGTATCTGAGCGAATTTGAAACCCTTGTTTTATGCCTCACCCCACCTCACATTTCCCGTTAAGCAGCCATAGTGTGTTTTCTAAACGTGTGACTCTGTTCTGTTTTGTAATTCAGTTCAAGTGTAGCGGTTTTTACATTCCCTCTATAAGTGATAGCTTATGATAAGTGTCTTTTTCTGTGTGACTTATTTCACTTAGAATTGTCGTACCTAAATCCACTCATCTTGCTTCTACTAGCCTTATGACATTGATTTCATGTCTGAATGATATTCCATTTTACATAAGGACCACAACTTCTTTATCCATTTTTCTCTTTTCTGGGATATTTAAGGTGTCATGAAGTGGAGGTTCTTGTCAACAGAGCAGCCCTAAACTTTGGGGTGCCTGTGTCTTGCTGATTTTTAGTTTTCCCAATTTATACGCCCATGAGAGGACGTGCCCTATGCTCCCTAAGCTGTGTTTTTTCGATGTTTCTGGACACACCGTACACTTCTCCAGAGTGGCTCTTGGCAATTTACTTCCCGCCCATCAGCGTAGCAAGGCTGCCATTTCTCCATGGCCTGTCCTGCATTTCTGGTTTTGACACTTTTTGCATCATGGCCCTTTTGACCGATGGGAAGCGAGACTTCTTTGTAGCGCTGATTAGCCTTTCCAGGTTGCTTGGTTGGCCAAACAGGGCGTATGCGTTTTTTCCTGAATATATTCAGGAAAAAACGCATACGCCCTGTTTGGCCAAGGGCATCATTGTCGACGTTTTGCCACTTTTCATGTGCTTTAAAGGCGATTCGAATCTACCTCCTGAAACCTGTTTCCTGCAATTCTGCCTTGCTTTCAAATCCTCTTCGTTGCCTTCCCTCAATATATCTGTGGATGAGAGTTATCATTTATAGATCTGCGGGTTTCTGAATTGCAGTGTCCCTGAGCTTCAATTTTCAACTGGCTTTTTTGGGAGCTGGCCGCAAAAGCGCAGGATTGCCTCAGGCCCTATTCTGCTTCTGGCCGGCAGGCTGAGCCTGTGGTTAATTCTTCTTCCCGATGGGAAAATAGTGTGAGCTGTGCCTGTCCCAACAACTAGATCTAGTCTCTCATTGGTTGCCCCTCTTCCCGTTCATCCTCAGGACAAATTGCAACCTGTAGGGAACAGGAGCTTAAAGGTGCTGATTCTCCAAGTAGGGAGATTGCTAGTAAAGTAGCTGGAAAGGCGAACCCGAGCACAAGGAGATGAGAAATGAGGTGCGTATTAGAAACCTTTGAAAATCACACGGTGTACCATCTTCTGGGTTTCTCATGCATGTTTTCGATGTAGGAAGATGCCCTTGAACCTGGAGATTTGGGACCCATGGGATGGGTACCAGGCAGTATTATTTTAAAGGGTCTGCGTTTGCTCACCCAACCTCACCCAACCTTTCAGCCCCAAGAGTGTCCACCCTTATGTCTCATCCAGCTGTGGATCTAGATATGGTCAATCCAGGTTGCATCACAGCCTCTGAACGAATTTTGTAAGAATTTCTCTCTCTTTCACTGTCTTTGTTTTACCGGTTTTTAAAAGTAATTTATTTTTATAATGGGGTTTAGCTGCTTTTCACGGCTGTGTTTATGCGGCTTTACACCCACTTGACTCACTTCCAGACAGATATCAATACATAGGTTTTAAGATTCTTACTAGTCAGATATATTCTTGTGCGGTGAATAGGGGGTGTTGAGTCCAGTTCACTGAGCAAGGAGTAGGTCTTGTCTATTACATATTGGGTGTACGGAACGGTATCTGAGCGAATTTGAAACCCTTGTTTTATGCCTCACCCCACCTCACCTTTCCCGTTAAGCAGCCATAGTGTGTTTTCTAAACGTGTGACTCTGTTCTGTTTTGTAATTGAGTTCAAGTGTAGCGGTTTTTACAATCCCTCTATAAGTGATAGCTTATGATAAGTGTCTTTTTCTGTGTGACTTATTTCACTTAGAATCGTCGTACCTAAATCCACTCATCTTGCTTCTACTAGCCTTATGACATTGATTTCATGTCTGAGTGATATTCCATTGTACATAAGGACCACAACTTCTTTATCCATTTTTCTCTTTCCTGGGATATTTAAGGTGTCATGAAGTGGAGGTTCTTGTCAACAGAGCAGCCCTAAACTTTGGGGTGCCTGTGTCTTGCTGATTTTTAGTTTTCCCAATTTATACGCCCATGAGAGGACGTGCCCTATGCTCCCTAAGCTGTGTTTTTTCGATGTTTCAGGACACACCGTACACTTCTCCAGAGTGGCTGTTGGCAATTTACATCCCGCCCATCAGCGTAGCAAGGCTGCCATTTCTCCATGGCCTGTCCTGCATTTCTGGTTTTGACACTTTTTGCAGCATGGCCCTTTTGACCGATGGGAAGCGAGACTTCTTTGTAGCGCTGATTAGCCTTTCCAGGTTGCTTGGTTGGCCAAACAGGGCGTATGCGTTTTTTCCTGAATATATTCAGGAAAAAACGCATACGCCCTGTTTGGCCAAGGGCATCATTGTCGACGTTTTACCACTTTTCATGTGCTTTAAAGGCGATTTGAATCTACCTCCTGAAACCTGTTTCCTGCAATTCTGCCTTGCTTTCAAATCCTCTTCGTTGCCTTCCCTCAATATATTTGTGGATGAGAGTTATCATTTATAGCTCTGCGGGTTTGTGAATTGCAGTGTCCCTGAGCTCCATTTTTCAACTGGCTTTTTTGGGAGCTGGCCGCAAAAGCGCGGGATTGCCTCAGGCCCTATTATGCTTCTGGGCGGCAGGCTGAGCCTGTGGTTAATTCTTCTTCCCGATGGGAAAATAGAGTGACCTGTGCCTGTCCCAACACCTAGATCTAGTCTCTTATTGGTTGCCCCTCTTCCCGTTCATCCTCAGGACACATTGCAACCTGTAGGGAACAGGAGCTTAAAGGTGCTGATTCTCCAAGTAGGGAGATTGCTAGTAAAGTAGCTGGAAAGGCGAACCCGAGCACAAGGAGATGAGAAATGAGGTGCGTATTAGAAACCTTTGAAAATCACACGGTGTACCATCTTCTGGGTTTCTCATGCATGTTTTCGATGTAGGAAGATGCCCTTGAACCTGGAGATTTGGGACCCATGGGATGGGTACCAGGCAGTATTACTTTAAAGGGTCTGCGTTTGCTCACCCAACCTCACCCAACCTTTCAGCCCCAAGAGTGTCCACCCTTATGTCTCATCCAGCTGTGGGTCTAGATATGGTCAATCCAGGTTGCATCACAGCCTCTGAACGAATTTTGTAACAATTTCTCTCTCTTTCACTGTCTTTGTTTTACGGGTTTTTAAAAGTAATTTATTTTTATAATGGGGTTTAGCTGCTTTTCACGGCTGTGTTTATGCGGCTTTACACCCACTTGACTCACTTCCAGACAGATATCAATACATAGGTTTTAAGATTCTTACTAGTCACATATATTCTTGTGCGGTGAATAGGGGGTGTTGATTCCTGTTCACTGAGCAAGGAGTAGGTCTTGTCTATTACATATTGGGTGTATGGAACGGTATCTGAGCGAATTTGAAACCCTTGTTTTATGCCTCACCCCACCTCACCTTTCCCGTTAAGCAGCCATAGTGTGTTTTCTAAACGTGTGACTCTGTTCTGTTTTGTAATTGAGTTCAAGTGTAGCGGTTTTTACATTCCCTCTATAAGTGATAGCTTATGATAAGTGTCTTTTTCTGTGTGACTTATTTCACTTAGAATCGTCGTACCTAAATCCACTCATCTTGCTTCTACTAGCCTTATGACATTGATTTCATGTCTGAGTGATATTCCATTGTACATAAGGACCACAACTTCTTTATCCATTTTTCTCTTTCCTGGGATATTTAAGGTGTCATGAAGTGGAGGTTCTTGTCAACAGAGCAGCCCTAAACTTTGGGGTGCCTGTGTCTTGCTGATTTTTAGTTTTCCCAATTTATACGCCCATGAGAGGACGTGCCCTATGCTCCCTAAGCTGTGTTTTTTCGATGTTTCAGGACACACCTTACACTTCTCCAGAGTGGCTGTTGGCAATTTACATCCCGCCCATCAGCGTAGCAAGGCTGCCATTTCTCCAGGGCCTGTCCTGCATTTCTGGTTTTGACACTTTTTGCAGCATGGCCCTTTTGCCCGATGGGAAGCGAGACTTCTTTGTAGCGTTGATTAGCCTTTCCAGGTTGCTTGGTTGGCCAAACAGGGCGTATGCGTTTTTTCCTGAATATATTCAGGAAAAAACGCATACGCCCTGTTTGGCCAAGGGCATCATTGTCGACGTTTTACCACTTTTCATGTGCTTTAAAGGCGATTCGAATCTACATCCTGAAACCTGTTTCCTGCAATTCTGCCTTGCTTTCAAATCCTCTTCGTTGCCTTCCCTCAATATATCTGTGGATGAGAGTTATCATTTATAGCTCTGCGGGTTTGTGAATTGCAGTGTCCCTGAGCTCCATTTTTCAACTGGCTTTTTTGGGAGCTGGCCGCAAAAGCGCGGGATTGCCTCAGGCCCTATTCTGCTTCTGGGCGGCAGGCTGAGCCTGTGGTTAATTCTTCTTCCCGATGGGAAAATAGAGTGACATGTGCCTGTCCCAACACCTAGATCTAGTCTCTCATTGGTTGCCCCTCTTCCCGTTCATCCTCAGGACACATTGCAACCTGTAGGGAACAGGAGCTTAAAGGTGCTGATTCTCCAAGTAGGGAGATTGCTAGTAAAGTAGCTGGAAAGGCGAACCCGAGCACAAGGAGATGAGAAATGAGGTGCATATTAGAAACCTTTCAAAATCACACGGTGTACCATCTTCTTGGTTTCTCATGCATGTTTTCGATATAGGAAGATGCCCTTGATCCTGGAGATTTGGGACCCATGGGATGGGTACCAGGCAGTATTACTTTAAAGGGTCTGCGTTTGCTCACCCAACCTCACCCAACCTGTCAGCCCCAAGAGTGTCCAACCTTATGTCTCATCCAGCTGTGGGTCTAGATATGGTCAATCCAGGTTGCATCACAGCCTCTGAACGAATTTTGTAAGAATTTCTCTCTCTTTCACTGTCTTTGTTTTATGGGTTTTTAAAAGTAATTTATTTTTATAATGGGGTTTATCTGCTTTTCACGGCTGTGTTTATGCGGCTTTACACCTACTTGACTCACTTCCAGACAGATATCAATACATAGGTTTTAAGATTCTTACTAGTCACATATATTCTTGTGCGGTGAATAGGGGGTGTTGAGTCCAGTTCACTGAGCAAGGAGTAGGTCTTGTCTATTACATATTGGGTGTATGGAACGGTATCTGAGCGAATTTGAAACCCTTGTTTTATGCCTCACCCCACCTCACATTTCCCGTTAAGCAGCCATAGTGTGTTTTCTAAACGTGTGACTCTGTTCTGTTTTGTAATTCAGTTCAAGTGTAGCGGTTTTTACATTCCCTCTATAAGTGATAGCTTATGATAAGTGTCTTTTTCTGTGTGACTTATTTCACTTAGAATTGTCGTACCTAAATCCACTCATCTTGCTTCTACTAGCCTTATGATATTGATTTCATGTCTGAGTGATATTCCATTTTACATAAGGACCACAACTTCTTTATCCATTTTTCTCTTTTCTGGGATATTTAAGGTGTCATGAAGAGGAGGTTCTTGTCAACAGAGCAGCCCTAAACTTTGGGGTGCCTGTGTCTTGCTGATTTTTAGTTTTCCCAATTTATACGCCCATGAGAGGACGTGCCCTATGCTCCCTAAGCTGTGTTTTTTCGATGTTTCTGGACACACCGTACACTTCTCCAGAGTGGCTGTTGGCAATTTACTTCCCGCCCATCAGCGTAGCAAGGCTGCCATTTCTCCATGGCCTGTCCTGCATTTCTGGTTTTGACACTTTTTGCAGCATGGCCCTTTTGACCGATGGGAAGCGAGACTTCTTTGTAGCGCTGATTAGCCTTTCCAGGTTGCTTGGTTGGCCAAACAGGGCGTATGCGTTTTTTCCTGAATATATTCAGGAAAAAACGCATACGCCCTGTTTGGCCAAGGGCATCATTGTCGACGTTTTACCACTTTCCATGTGCTTTAAAGGCGATTCGAATCTACCTCCTGAAACTTGTTTCCTGCAATTCTGCCTTGCTTTCAAATCCTCTTCGTTGCCTTCCCTCAATATATCTGTGGATGAGAGTTATCATTTATAGATCTGCGGGTTTCTGAATTGCAGTGTCCCTGAGCTTCAATTTTCAACTGGCTTTTTTGGGAGCTGGCCGCAAAAGCGCAGGATTGCCTCAGGCCCTATTCTGCTTCTGGCCGGCAGGCTGAGCCTGTGGTTAATTCTTCTTCCCGATGGGAAAATAGTGTGAGCTGTGCCTGTCCCAACACCTAGATCTAGTCTCTCATTGGTTGCCCCTCTTCCCGTTCATCCTCAGGACAAATTGCAACCTGTAGGGAACAGGAGCTTAAAGGTGCTGATTCTCCAAGTAGGGAGATTGCTAGTAAAGTAGCTGGAAAGGCGAACCCGAGCACAAGGAGATGAGAAATGAGGTGCGTATTAGAAACCTTTCAAAATCACACGGTGTACCATCTTCTGGGTTTCTCATGCATGTTTTCGATGTAGGAAGATGCCCTTGAACCTGGAGATTTGGGACCCATGGGATGGGTACCAGGCAGTATTACTTTAAAGGGTCTGCGTTTGCTCACCCAACCTCACCCAACCTTTCAGCCCCAAGAGTGTCCACCCTTATGTCTCATCCAGCTGTGGGTCTAGATATGGTCAATCCAGGTTGCATCACAGCCTCTGAACGAATTTTGTAAGAATTTCTCTCTCTTTCACTGTCTTTGTTTTACGGGTTTTTAAAAGTAATTTATTTTTATAATGGGTTTTAGCTGCTTTTCACGGCTGTGTTTATGCGGCTTTACACCCACTTGACTCACTTCCAGACAGATATCAATACATAGGTTTTAAGATTCTTACTAGTCACATATATTCTTGTGCGGTGAATAGGGGGTGTTGAGTCCAGTTCACTGAGCAAGGAGTAGGTCTTGTCTATTACATATTGGGTGTATGGAACGGTATCTGAGCGAATTTGAAACCCTTGTTTTATGCCTCACCCCACCTCACATTTCCCGTTAAGCAGCCATAGTGTGTTTTCTAAACGTGTGACTCTGTTCTGTTTTGTAATTCAGTTCAAGTGTAGCGGTTTTTACATTCCCTCTATAAGTGATAGCTTATGATAAGTGTCTTTTTCTGTGTGACTTATTTCACTTAGAATTGTCGTACCAAAATCCACTCATCTTGCTTCTACTAGCCTTATGACATTGATTTCATGTCTGAATGATATTCCATTTTACATAAGGACCACAACTTCTTTATCCATTTTTCTCTTTTCTGGGATATTTAAGATGTCATGAAGTGGAGGTTCTTGTCAACAGAGCAGCCCTAAACTTTGGGGTGCCTGTGTCTTGCTGATTTTTAGTTTTCCCTATTTATACGCCCATGAGAGGACGTGCCCTATGCTCCCTAAGCTGTGTTTTTTCGATGTTTCTGGACACACCGTACACTTCTCCAGAGTGGCTCTTGGCAATTTACTTCCCGCCCATCAGCGTAGCAAGGCTGCCATTTCTCCATGGCCTGTCCTGCATTTCTGGTTTAGACACTTTTTGCATCATGGCCCTTTTGACCGATGGGAAGCGAGACTTCTTTGTAGCGCTGATTAGCCTTTCCAGGTTGCTTGGTTGGCCAAACAGGGCGTATGCGTTTTTTCCTGAATATATTCAGGAAAAAACGCATACGCCCTGTTTGGCCAAGGGCATCATTGTCGACGTTTTGCCACTTTTCATGTGCTTTAAAGGCGATTCGAATCTACCTCCTGAAACCTGTTTCCTGCAATTCTGCCTTGCTTTCAAATCCTCTTCGTTGCCTTCCCTCAATATATCTGTGGATGAGAGTTATCATTTATAGATCTGCGGGTTTCTGAATTGCAGTGTCCCTGAGCTTCAATTTTCAACTGGCTTTTTTGGGAGCTGGCCGCAAAAGCGCAGGATTGCCTCAGGCCCTATTCTGCTTCTGGCCGGCAGGCTGAGCCTGTGGTTAATTCTTCTTCCCGATGGGAAAATAGTGTGAGCTGTGCCTGTCCCAACAACTAGATCTAGTCTCTCATTGGTTGCCCCTCTTCCCGTTCATCCTCAGGACAAATTGCAACCTGTAGGGAACAGGAGCTTAAAGGTGCTGATTCTCCAAGTAGGGAGATTGCTAGTAAAGTAGCTGGAAAGGCGAACCCGAGCACAAGGAGATGAGAAATGAGGTGCGTATTAGAAACCTTTGAAAATCACACGGTGTACCATCTTCTGGGTTTCTCATGCATGTTTTCGATGTAGGAAGATGCCCTTGAACCTGGAGATTTGGGACCCATGGGATGGGTACCAGGCAGTATTATTTTAAAGGGTCTGCGTTTGCTCACCCAACCTCACCCAACCTTTCAGCCCCAAGAGTGTCCACCCTTATGTCTCATCCAGCTGTGGGTCTAGATATGGTCAATCCAGGTTGCATCACAGCCTCTGAACGAATTTTGTAAGAATTTCTCTCTCTTTCACTGTCTTTGTTTTACCGGTTTTTAAAAGTAATTTATTTTTATAATGGGGTTTAGCTGCTTTTCACGGCTGTGTTTATGCGGCTTTACACCCACTTGACTCACTTCCAGACAGATATCAATACATAGGTTTTAAGATTCTTACTAGTCACATATATTCTTGTGCGGTGAATAGGGGGTGTTGAGTCCAGTTCACTGAGCAAGGAGTAGGTCTTGTCTATTACATATTGGGTGTACGGAACGGTATCTGAGCGAATTTGAAACCCTTGTTTTATGCCTCACCCCACCTCACATTTCCCGTTAAGCAGCCATAGTGTGTTTTCTAAACGTGTGACTCTGTTCTGTTTTGTAATTCAGTTCAAGTGTAGCGGTTTTTACATTCCCTCTATAAGTGATAGCTTATGATAAGTGTCTTTTTCTGTGTGACTTATTTCACTTAGAATCATCGTACCTAAATCCACTCATCTTGCTTCTACTAGCCTTATGACATTGATTTCATGTCTGAGTGATATTCCATTGTACATAAGGACCACAACTTCTTTATCCATTTTTCTCTTTCCTGGGATATTTAAGGTGTCATGAAGTGGAGGTTCTTGTGAACAGAGCAGCCCTAAACTTTGGGGTGCCTGTGTCTTGCTGATTTTTAGTTTTCCCAATTTATACGCCCATGAGAGGACGTGCCCTATGCTCCCTAAGCTGTGTTTTTTCGATGTTTCAGGACACACCGTACACTTCTCCAGAGTGGCTGTTGGCAATTTACATCCCGCCCATCAGCGTAGCAAGGCTGCCATTTCTCCATGGCCTGTCCTGCATTTCTGGTTTTGACACTTTTTGCAGCATGGCCCTTTTGACCGATGGGAAGCGAGACTTCTTTGTAGCGCTGATTAGCCTTTCCAGGTTGCTTGGTTGGCCAAACAGGGCGTATGCGTTTTTTCCTGAATATATTCAGGAAAAAACGCATACGCCCTGTTTGGCCAAGGGCATCATTGTCGACGTTTTACCACTTTTCATATGCTTTAAAGGCGATTTGAATCTACCTCCTGAAACCTGTTTCCTGCAATTCTGCCTTGCTTTCAAATCCTCTTCGTTGCCTTCCCTCAATATATTTGTGGATGAGAGTTATCATTTATAGCTCTGCGGGTTTGTGAATTGCAGTGTCCCTGAGCTCCATTTTTCAACTGGGTTTTTTGGGAGCTGGCCGCAAAAGCGCGGGATTGCCTCAGGCCCTATTATGCTTCTGGGCGGCAGGCTGAGCCTGTGGTTAATTCTTCTTCCCGATGGGAAAATAGAGTGACCTGTGCCTGTCCCAACACCTAGATCTAGTCTCTCATTGGTTGCCCCTCTTCCCGTTCATCCTCAGGACACATTGCAACCTGTAGGGAACAGGAGCTTAAAGGTGCTGATTCTCCAAGGAGGGAGATTGCTAGTAAAGTAGCTGGAAAGGCGAACCCGAGCACAAGGAGATGAGAAATGAGGTGCGTATTAGAAACCTTTGAAAATCACACGGTGTACCATCTTCTAGGTTTCTCATGCATGTTTTCGATGTAGGAAGATGCCCTTGAACCTGGAGATTTGGGACCCATGGGATGGGTACCAGGCAGTATTACTTTAAAGGGTCTGCGTTTGCTCACCCAACCTCACCCAACCTTTCAGCCCCAAGAGTGTCCACCCTTATGTCTCATCCAGCTGTGGGTCTAGATATGGTCAATCCAGGTTGCATCACAGCCTCTGAACGAATTTTGTAAGAATTTCTCTCTCTTTCACTGTCTTTGTTTTACGGGTTTTTAAAAGTAATTTATTTTTATAATGGGGTTTAGCTGCTTTTCACGGCTGTGTTTATGCGGCTTTACACCCACTTGACTCACTTCCAGACAGATATCAATACATAGGTTTTAAGATTCTTACTAGTCACATATATTCTTGTGCGGTGAATAGGGGGTGTTGAGTCCAGTTCACTGAGCAAGGAGTAGGTCTTGTCTATTACATATTGGGTGTATGGAACGGTATCTGAGCGAATTTGAAACCCTTGTTTTATGCCTCACCCCACCTCACATTTCCCGTTAAGCAGCCATAGTGTGTTTTCTAAACGTGTGACTCTGTTCTGTTTTGTAATTGAGTTCAAGTGTAGCGGTTTTTACATTCCCTCTATAAGTGATAGCTTATGATAAGTGTCTTTTTCTGTGTGACTTATTTCACTTAGAATCGTCGTACCTAAATCCACTCATCTTGCTTCTACTAGCCTTATGACATTGATTTCATGTCTGAGTGATATTCCATTGTACATAAGGACCACAACTTCTTTATCCATTTTTCTCTTTCCTGGGATATTTAAGGTGTCATGAAGTGGAGGTTCTTGTCAACAGAGCAGCCCTAAACTTTGGGGTGCCTGTGTCTTGCTGATTTTTAGTTTTCCCAATTTATACGCCCATGAGAGGACGTGCCCTATGCTCCCTAAGCTGTGTTTTTTCGATGTTTCAGGACACACCGTACACTTCTCCAGAGTGGCTGTTGGCAATTTACATCCCGCCCATCAGCGTAGCAAGGCTGCCATTTCTCCATGGCCTGTCCTGCATTTCTGGTTTTGACACTTTTTGCAGCATGGCCCTTTTGACCGATGGGAAGCGAGACTTCTTTGTAGCGCTGATTAGCCTTTCCAGGTTGCTTGGTTGGCCAAACAGGGCGTATGCGTTTTTTCCTGAATATATTCAGGAAAAAACGCATACGCCCTGTTTGGCCAAGGGCATCATTGTCGACGTTTTACCACTTTTCATGTGCTTTAAAGGCGATTTGAATCTACCTCCTGAAACCTGTTTCCTGCAATTCTGCCTTGCTTTCAAATCCTTTTCGTTGCCTTCCCTCAATATATTTGTGGATGAGAGTTATCATTTATAGCTCTGCGGGTTTGTGAATTGCAGTGTCCCTGAGCTCCATTTTTCAACTGGCTTTTTTGGGAGCTGGCCGCAAAAGCGCGGGATTGCCTCAGGCCCTATTATGCTTCTGGGCGGCAGGCTGAGCCTGTGGTTAATTCTTCTTCCCGATGGGAAAATAGAGTGACCTGTGCCTGTCCCAACACCTAGATCTAGTCTCTCATTGGTTGCCCCTCTTCCCGTTCATCCTCAGGACACATTGCAACCTGTAGGGAACAGGAGCTTAAAGGTGCTGATTCTCCAAGGAGGGAGATTGCTAGTAAAGTAGCTGGAAAGGCGAACCCGAGCACAAGGAGATGAGAAATGAGGTGCGTATTAGAAACCTTTGAAAATCACACGGTGTACCATCTTCTGGGTTTCTCATGCATGTTTTCGATGTAGGAAGATGCCCTTGAACCTGGAGATTTGGGACCCATGGGATGGGTACCAGGCAGTATTACTTTAAAGGGTCTGCGTTTGCTCACCCAACCTCACCCAACCTTTCAGCCCCAAGAGTGTCCACCCTTATGTCTCATCCAGCTGTGGGTCTAGATATGGTCAATCCAGGTTGCATCACAGCCTCTGAACGAATTTTGTAACAATTTCTCTCTCTTTCACTGTCTTTGTTTTACGGGTTTTTAAAAGTAATTTATTTTTATAATGGTGTTTAGCTGCTTTTCACGGCTGTGTTTATGCGGCTTTACACCCACTTGACTCACTTCCAGACAGATATCAATACATAGGTTTTAAGATTCTTACTAGTCACATATATTCTTGTGCGGTGAATAGGGGGTGTTGATTCCTGTTCACTGAGCAAGGAGTAGGTCTTGTCTATTACATATTGGGTGTATGGAACGGTATCTGAGCGAATTTGAAACCCTTGTTTTATGCCTCACCCCACCTCACCTTTCCCGTTAAGCAGCCATAGTGTGTTTTCTAAACGTGTGACTCTGTTCTGTTTTGTAATTGAGTTCAAGTGTAGCGGTTTTTACATTCCCTCTATAAGTGATAGCTTATGATAAGTGTCTTTTTCTGTGTGACTTATTTCACTTAGAATCGTCGTACCTAAATCCACTCATCTTGCTTCTACTAGCCTTATGACATTGATTTCATGTCTGAGTGATATTCCATTGTACATAAGGACCACAACTTCTTTATCCATTTTTCTCTTTCCTGGGATATTTAAGGTGTCATGAAGTGGAGGTTCTTGTCAACAGAGCAGCCCTAAACTTTGGGGTGCCTGTGTCTTGCTGATTTTTAGTTTTCCCAATTTATACGCCCATGAGAGGACGTGCCCTATGCTCCTAGAGCTGTGTTTTTTCGATGTTTCAGGACACACCTTACACTTCTCCAGAGTGGCTGTTGGCAATTTACATCCCGCCCATCAGCGTAGCAAGGCTGCCATTTCTCCAGGGCCTGTCCTGCATTTCTGGTTTTGACACTTTTTGCAGCATGGCCCTTTTGCCCGATGGGAAGCGAGACTTCTTTGTAGCGCTGATTAGCCTTTCCAGGTTGCTTGGTTGGCCAAACAGGGCGTATGCGTTTTTTCCTGAATATATTCAGGAAAAAACGCATACGCCCTGTTTGGCCAAGGGCATCATTGTCGACGTTTTACCACTTTTCATGTGCTTTAAAGGCGATTCGAATCTACATCCTGAAACCTGTTTCCTGCAATTCTGCCTTGCTTTCAAATCCTCTTCGTTGCCTTCCCTCAATATATCTGTGGATGAGAGTTATCATTTATAGCTCTGCGGGTTTCTGAATTGCAGTGTCCCTGAGCTCCATTTTTCAACTGGCTTTTTTGGGAGCTGGCCGCAAAAGCGCGGGATTGCCTCAGGCCCTATTCTGCTTCTGGGCGGCAGGCTGAGCCTGTGGTTAATTCTTCTTCCCGATGGGAAAATAGAGTGACCTGTGCCTGTCCCAACACCTAGATCTAGTCTCTCATTGGTTGCCCCTCTTCCCGTTCATCCTCAGGACACATTGCAACCTGTAGGGAACAGGAGCTTAAAGGTGCTGATTCTCCAAGTAGGGAGATTGCTAGTAAAGTAGCTGGAAAGGCGAACCCGAGCACAAGGAGATGAGAAATGAGGTGCATATTAGAAACCTTTCAAAATCACACGGTGTACCATCTTCTTGGTTTCTCATGCATGTTTTCGATATAGGAAGATGCCCTTGATCCTGGAGATTTGGGACCCATGGGATGGGTACCAGGCAGTATTACTTTAAAGGGTCTGCGTTTGCTCACCCAACCTCACCCAACCTGTCAGCCCCAAGAGTGTCCAACCTTATGTCTCATCCAGCTGTGGGTCTAGATATGGTCAATCCAGGTTGCATCACAGCCTCTGAACGAATTTTGTAAGAATTTCTCTCTCTTTCACTGTCTTTGTTTTATGGGTTTTTAAAAGTAATTTATTTTTATAATGGGGTTTAGCTGCTTTTCACGGCTGTGTTTATGCGGCTTTACACCTACTTGACTCACTTCCAGACAGATATCAATACATAGGTTTTAAGATTCTTACTAGTCACATATATTCTTGTGCGGTGAATAGGGGGTGTTGAGTCCAGTTCACTGAGCAAGGAGTAGGTCTTGTCTATTACATATTGGGTGTATGGAACGGTATCTGAGCGAATTTGAAACCCTTGTTTTATGCCTCACCCCACCTCACATTTCCCGTTAAGCAGCCATAGTGTGTTTTCTAAACGTGTGACTCTGTTCTGTTTTGTAATTCAGTTCAAGTGTAGCGGTTTTTACATTCCCTCTATAAGTGATAGCTTATGATAAGTGTCTTTTTCTGTGTGACTTATTTCACTTAGAATTGTCGTACCTAAATCCACTCATCTTGCTTCTACTAGCCTTATGACATTGATTTCATGTCTGAGTGATATTCCATTTTACATAAGGACCACAACTTCTTTATCCATTTTTCTCTTTTCTGGGATATTTAAGGTGTCATGAAGAGGAGGTTCTGGTCAACAGAGCAGCCCTAAACTTTGGGGTGCCTGTGTCTTGCTGATTTTTAGTTTTCCCAATTTATACGCCCATGAGAGGACGTGCCCTATGCTCCCTAAGCTGTGTTTTTTCGATGTTTCTGGACACACCGTACACTTCTCCAGAGTGGCTGTTGGCAATTTACTTCCCGCCCATCAGCGTAGCAAGGCTGCCATTTCTCCATGGCCTGTCCTGCATTTCTGGTTTTGACACTTTTTGCAGCATGGCCCTTTTGACCGATGGGAAGCGAGACTTCTTTGTAGCGCTGATTAGCCTTTCCAGGTTGCTTGGTTGGCCAAACAGGGCGTATGCGTTTTTTCCTGAATATATTCAGGAAAAAACGCATACGCCCTGTTTGGCCAAGGGCATCATTGTCTACCTTTTGCCACTTTCCATGTGCTTTAAAGGCGATTCGAATCTACCTCCTGAAACTTGTTTCCTGCAATTCTGCCTTGCTTTCAAATCCTCTTCGTTGCCTTCCCTCAATATATCTGTGGATGAGAGTTATCATTTATAGATCTGCGGGTTTCTGAATTGCAGTGTCCCTGAGCTTCAATTTTCAACTGGCTTTTTTGGGAGCTGGCCGCAAAAGCGCAGGATTGCCTCAGGCCCTATTCTGCTTCTGGCCGGCAGGCTGAGCCTGTGGTTAATTCTTCTTCCCGATGGGAAAATAGTGTGAGCTGTGCCTGTCCCAACACCTAGATCTAGTCTCTCATTGGTTGCCCCTCTTCCCGTTCATCCTCAGGACACATTGCAACCTGTAGGGAACAGGAGCTTAAAGGTGCTGATTCTCCAAGTAGGGAGATTGCTAGTAAAGTAGCTGGAAAGGCGAACCCGAGCACAAGGAGATGAGAAATGAGGTGCGTATTAGAAACCTTTCAAAATCACATGGTGTACCATCTTCTGGGTTTCTCATGCATGTTTTCGATGTAGGAAGATGCTCTTGAACCTGGAGATTTGGGACCCATGGGATGGGTACCAGGCAGTATTATCTTAAAGGGTCTGCGTTTGCTCACCCAACCTCACCCAAACTTTCAGCCCCAAGAGTGTCCACCCTTATGTCTCACCCAGCTGTGGGTCTAGATATGGTCAATCCAGGTTGCATCACAGCCTCTGAACGAATTTTGTAAGAATTCCTCTCTCTTTCACTGTCTTTGTTTTACGGGTTTTTAAAAGTAATTTATTTTTAAAATGGGGTTTAGCTGCTTTTCACGGCTGTGTTTATGCGGCTTTACACCCACTTGACTCACTTCCAGACAGATATCAATACATAGGTTTTAAGATTCTTACTAGTCACATATATTCTTGTGCGGTGAATAGGGGGTGTTGAGTCCAGTTCACTGAGCAAGGAGTAGGTCTTGTCTATTACATATTGGGTGTATGGAACGGTATCTGAGCGAATTTGAAACCCTTGTTTTATGCATCACCCCACCTCACCTTTCCCGTTAAGCAGCCATAGTGTGTTTTCTAAACGTGTGACTCTGTTCTGTTTTGTAATTCAGTTCAAGTGTAGCGGTTTTTACATTCCCTCTATAAGTGATAGCCTTTGATAAGTGTCTTTTTCTGTGTGACTTATTTCACTTAGAATCGTCGTACCTAAATCCACTCATCTTGCTTCTACTAGCCTTATGACATTGATTTCATGTCTGAGTGATATTCCATTGTACATAAGGACCACAACTTCTTTATCCATTTTTCTCTTTCCTGGGATATTTAAGGTGTCATGAAGTGGAGGTTCTTGTCAACAGAGCAGCCCTAAACTTTGGGGTGCCTGTGTCTTGCTGATTTTTAGTTTTCCCAATTTATACGCCCATGAGAGGACGTGCCCTATGCTCCCTAAGCTGTGTTTTTTCGATGTTTCAGGACACACCGTACACTTCTCCAGAGTGGCTGTTGGCAATTTACATCCCGCCCATCAGCGTAGCAAGGCTGCCATTTCTCCATGGCCTGTCCTGCATTTCTGGTTTTGACACGTTTTGTAGCATGGCCCTTTTGACCGATGGGAAGCGAGAATTCTTTGTAGCGCTGATTAGCCTTTCCAGGGTGCTTGGTTGGCCAAACAGGGCGTATGCGTTTTTTCCTGAATATATTCAGGAAAAAACGCATACGCCCTGTTTGGCCAAGGGCATCATTGTCGACGTTTTACCACTTTTCATGTGCTTTAAAGGCGATTTGAATCTACCTCCTGAAACCTGTTTCCTGCAATTCTGCCTTGCTTTCAAATCCTGTTCGTTGCCTTCCCTCAATATATTTGTGGATGAGAGTTATCATTTATAGCTCTGCGGGTTTGTGAATTGCAGTGTCCCTGAGCTCCATTTTTCAACTGGCTTTTTTTGGAGCTGGCCGCAAAAGCGGGGGATTGCCTCAGGCCCTATTATGCTTCTGGGCGGCAGGCTGAGCCTGTGGTTAATTCTTCTTCCCGATGGGAAAATAGAGTGACCTGTGCCTGTCCCAACACCTAGATCTAGTCTCTCATTGGTTGCCCCTCTTCCCGTTCATCCTCAGGACACATTGCAACCTGTAGGGAACAGGAGCTTAAAGGTGCTGATTCTCCAAGTAGGGAGATTGCTAGTAAAGTAGCTGGAAAGGCGAACCCGAGCACAAGGAGATGAGAAATGAGGTGTGTATTAGAAACCTTTGAAAATCACACGGTGTACCATCTTCTGGGTTTCTCATGCATGTTTTCGATGTAGGAAGATGCCCTTGAACCTGGAGATTTGGGACCCATGGGATGGGTACCAGGCAGTATTACTTTAAAGGGTCTGCGTTTGCTCACCCAACCTCACCCAAACTTTCAGCCCCAAGAGTGTCCACCCTTATGTCTCATCCAGCTGTGGGTCTAGATATGGTCAATCCAGGTTGCATCACAGCCTCTGAACGAATTTTGTAAGAATTTCTCTCTCTTTCACTGTCTTTGTTTTACGGCTTTTTAAAAGTAATTTATTTTTATAATGGGGTTTAGCTGCTTTTCACGGCTGTGTTTATGCGGCTTTACACCCACTTGACTCACTTCCAGACAGATATCAATACATAGGTTTTAAGATTCTTACTAGTCACATATATTCTTGTGCGGTGAATAGGGGGTGTTGAGTCCAGTTCACTGAGCAAGGAGTAGGTCTTGTCTATTACATATTGGGTGTATGGAACGGTATCTGAGCGAATTTGAAACCCTTGTTTTATGCCTCACCCCACCTCACATTTCCCGTTAAGCAGCCATAGTGTGTTTTCTAAACGTGTGACTCTGTTCTGTTTTGTAATTCAGTTCAAGTGTAGCGGTTTTTACATTCCCTCTATAAGTGATAGCTTATGATAAGTGTCTTTTTCTGTGTGACTTATTTCACTTAGAATTGTCGTACCTAAATCCACTCATCTTGCTTCTACTAGCCTTATGACATTGATTTCATGTCTGAATGATATTCCATTTTTCATAAGGACCACAACTTCTTTATCCATTTTTCTCTTTTCTGGGATATTTAAGGTGTCATGAAGTGGAGGTTCTTGTCAACAGAGCAGCCCTAAACTTTGGGGTGCCTGTGTCTTGCTGATTTTTAGTTTTCCCAATTTATACGCCCATGAGAGGACGTGCCCTATGCTCCCTAAGCTCTGTTTTTTCGATGTTTCTGGACACACCGTACACTTCTCCAGAGTGGCTCTTGGCAATTTACTTCCCGCCCATCAGCGTAGCAAGGCTGCCATTTCTCCATGGCCTGTCCTGCATTTCTGGTTTTGACACTTTTTGCATCATGGCCCTTTTGACCGATGGGAAGCGAGACTTCTTTGTAGCGCTGATTAGCCTTTCCAGGTTGCTTGGTTGGCCAAACAGGGCGTATGCGTTTTTTCCTGAATATATTCAGGAAAAAACGCATACGCCCTGTTTGGCCAAGGGCATCATTGTCGACGTTTTGCCACTTTTCATGTGCTTTAAAGGCGATTCGAATCTACCTCCTGAAACCTGTTTCCTGCAATTCTGCCTTGCTTTCAAATCCTCTTCGTTGCCTTCCCTCAATATATCTGTGGATGAGAGTTATCATTTATAGATCTGCGGGTTTCTGAATTGCAGTGTCCCTGAGCTTCAATTTTCAACTGGCTTTTTTGGGAGCTGGCCGCAAAAGCGCAGGATTGCCTCAGGCCCTATTCTGCTTCTGGCCGGCAGGCTGAGCCTGTGGTTAATTCTTCTTCCCGATGGGAAAATAGTGTGAGCTGTGCCTGTCCCAACAACTAGATCTAGTCTCTCATTGGTTGCCCCTCTTCCCGTTCATCCTCAGGGCAAATTGCAACCTGTAGGGAACAGGAGCTTAAAGGTGCTGATTCTCCAAGTAGGGAGATTGCTAGTAAAGTAGCTGGAAAGGCGAACCCGAGCACAAGGAGATGAGAAATGAGGTGCGTATTAGAAACCTTTGAAAATCACACGGTGTACCATCTTCTGGGTTTCTCATGCATGTTTTCGATGTAGGAAGATGCCCTTGAACCTGGAGATTTGGGACCCATGGGATGGGTACCAGGCAGTATTACTTTAAAGGGTCTGCGTTTGCTCACCCAACCTCACCCAACCTTTCAGCCCCAAGAGTGTCCACCCTTATGTCTCATCCAGCTGTGGATCTAGATATGGTCAATCCAGGTTGCATCACAGCCTCTGAACGAATTTTGTAAGAATTTCTCTCTCTTTCACTGTCTTTGTTTTACCGGTTTTTAAAAGTAATTTATTTTTATAATGGGGTTTAGCTGCTTTTCACGGCTGTGTTTATGCGGCTTTACACCCACTTGACTCACTTCCAGACAGATATCAATACATAGGTTTTAAGATTCTTACTAGTCACATATATTCTTGTGCGGTGAATAGGGGGTGTTGAGTCCAGTTCACTGAGCAAGGAGTAGGTCTTGTCTATCACATATTGGGTGTATGGAACGGTATCTGAGCGAATTTGAAACCCTTGTTTTATGCCTCACCCCACCTCACATTTCCCGTTAAGCAGCCATAGTGTGTTTTCTAAACGTGTGACTCTGTTCTGTTTTGTAATTCAGTTCAAGTGTAGCGGTTTTTACATTCCCTCTATAAGTGATAGCTTATGATAAGTGTCTTTTTCTGTGTGACTTATTTCACTTAGAATTGTCGTACCTAAATCCACTCATCTTGCTTCTACTAGCCTTATGACATTGATTTCATGTCTGAATGATATTCCATTTTACATAAGGACCACAACTTCTTTATCCATTTTTCTCTTTTCTGGGATATTTAAGGTGTCATGAAGTGGAGGTTCTTGTCAACAGAGCAGCCCTAAACTTTGGGGTGCCTGTGTCTTGCTGATTTTTAGTTTTCCCAATTTATACGCCCATGAGAGGACGTGCCCTATGCTCCCTAAGCTGTGTTTTTTCGATGTTTCTGGACACACCGTACACTTCTCCAGAGTGGCTCTTGGCAATTTACTTCCCGCCCATCAGCGTAGCAAGGCTGCCATTTCTCCATGGCCTGTCCTGCATTTCTGGTTTTGACACTTTTTGCATCATGGCCCTTTTGACCGATGGGAAGCGAGACTTCTTTGTAGCGCTGATTAGCCTTTCCAGGTTGCTTGGTTGGCCAAACAGGGCGTATGCGTTTTTTCCTGAATATATTCAGGAAAAAACGCATACGCCCTGTTTGGCCAAGGGCATCATTGTCGACCTTTTGCCACTTTTCATGTGCTTTAAAGGCGATTCGAATCTACCTCCTGAAACCTGTTTCCTGCAATTCTGCCTTGCTTTCAAATCCTCTTCGTTGCCTTCCCTCAATATATCTGTGGATGAGAGTTATCGTTTATAACTCTGCGGGTTTGTGAATTGCAGTGTCCCTGAGCTCCATTTTTCAACTCGCTTTTTTGGGAGCTGGCCGCAAAAGCGCGGGATTGCCTCAGGCCCTATTCTGCTTCTGGGCTGCAGGCTGAGCCTGTGGTTAATTCTTCTTCCTGATGGGAAAATAGAGTGAGCTGTGCCTGTCCCAACACCTAGATCTAGTGTCTCATTGGTTGCCCCTCTTCCCGTTCATCCTCAGGACAAATTGCAACCTGTAGGGAACAGGAGCTTAAAGGTGCTGATTCTCCAAGTAGGGAGATAGCTAGTAAAGTAGCTGGAATGGCGAACCCGAGCACAAGGAGATGAGAAATGAGGTGCGTATTAGAAACCTTTCAAAATCACACGGTGTACCATCTTCTGGGTTTCTCATGCATGTTTTCGATGTAGGAAGATGCCCTTGAACCTGGAGATTTGGGACCCATGGGATGGGTACCAGGCAGTATTACTTTAAAGGGTCTGCGTTTGCTCACCCAACATCACCCAACCTTTCAGCCCCAAGAGTGTCCACCCTTATGTCTCATCCAGCTGTGGGTCTAGATATGGTCAATCCAGGTTGCATCACAGCCTCTGAACGAATTTTGTAAGAATTTCTCTCTCTTTCACTGTCTTTGTTTTACGGGTTTTTAAAAGTAATTTATTTTTATAATGGGGTTTAGCTGCTTTTCACGGCTGTGTTTATGCGGCTTTACACCCACTTGACTCACTTCCAGACAGATATCAATACATAGGTTTTAAGATTCTTACTAGTCACATATATTCTTGTGCGGTGAATAGGGGGTGTTGAGTCCAGTTCACTGAGCAAGGAGTAGGTCGTGTCTATTACATATTGGGTGTATGGAACGGTATCTGAGCTAATTTGAAACCCTTGTTTTAGGCATCACACCACCTCACCTTTCCCGTTAAGCAGCCATAGTGTGTTTTCTAAACGTGTGACTCTGTTCTCTTTTGTAATTCAGTTCAAGTGTAGCGGTTTTTACATTCCCTCTATAAGAGATAGCTTATGATAAGTGTCTTTTTCTGTGTGACTTATTTCACTTAGAGTCGTTGTACCTAAATCCACTCATCATGCTGCTACTAGCCTTAGGACATTGATTTCATGGCTGAGTGATACTCCATTGTACATAAGGACCACAACTTCTTTATCCATTTTTCTCTTTCCTGGGATATTTAAGGTGTCATGAAGTGGAGGTTCTTGTCAACAGAGCAGCCCTAAACTTTGGGGTGCCTGAGTCTTGCTGATTTTTAGTTTTCCCAATTTATACGCCCATGAGTGGAAGTGCCCTATGCTCCCTAAGCTGTGTTTTTTCGATGTTTCAGGACACACCGTACACTTCTCCAGAGTGGCTGCTGGCAATTTACATCCCGCCCATCAGCGTAGCAAGGCTCCCATTTCTCCATGGCCTGTCCTGCATTTCTGGTTTTGACACTTTTTTCAGCATGGCCCTTTTGACTGATGGGAAGCGAGACTTCTTTGTAGCGCTGATTTGCCTTTCCAGGTTGCTTGGTTGGCCAAAAAGGGCGTATGCGTTTTTTCCTGAATATATTCAGGAAAAAACGCATACGCCCTTTTTGGCCAAGGGCATCATTGTCGACCTTTTGCCGCTTTTCATGTGCTTTAAAGCCAATTCGAATCTACCTCCTGAAACCTGTTTCCTGCGATTCTGCCTTGCTTTCAAATCCTCTTTGTTGCCTTCCCTCAATATATTTGTGGACGAGAGTTATCATTTATAACTCTGCAGGTTTGTGAATTGCAGTGCCCCTGAGTTCCATTTTTCAACTTGCTTTTTTGGGAGCTGGCGTCAAATCGCGGGATTGCCTCAGGCACTATTCTGGTTCCGGGCGGCAGGCTGAGCCTGTGGTTAATTCTTCTTCCTGATGGGAAAATAGAGTGACCTGTGCCTGTCCCAACACCTAGATCTGGTCTCTCATTGGTTGCCCCTCTTCCCGTTCACCCTCAGGACAAATTGCAACCTGTACAGAACAGGAGGTTAAAGGTGCTGATTCTCCAAGTAGGGAGATTGCTAGTAAAGTAGCTGGAATGGCGAACCCGAGCACAAGGAGATGAGAAATGAGGTGCGTTTTAGAAACCTTTCCCGATCACACGGTGTACCATCTTCTGGGTTTCTCATGCATGTTTTTGATGCAGGAAGATGCCCTTGAAACTGGAGATTTGGGACCCATGGGATGGGTACCACGCAGTATTACTTTAAAGGGTCTGCGTTTGCTCATCCAACCTCACCCAACCTCTCAGCCCCAAGAGTGTCCACCCTTATGTCTCATCCAGCTGTGTGTCTAGATATGGTCAATCCAGGTTGCATCACAGCCCCTGACCGAATTTTGGAAGAATTTCTCTCTCTTTCACTGTCTTTGTTTTACGGGTTTTTAAAAGTAATTCATTTTTATAATGGGGTTTAGCTGCTTTTCACGGCTGTGTTTATGCGGCTTTACACCCACTTGACACACTTCCAGAGAGATATCAATACATAGGTTTTAAGATTCTTACTAGTCAGATATAGAGTTGTGCGGTGAATAGGGGGTGTTGAGTCCAGTTCACTGAGCAAGGAGTAGGTCGTGTCTATTACATATTGGGTGTGTGGAACGGTATCTGAGCTAATTTGAAACCCTTGTTTTATGCATCACACCACCTCACCTTTCCCGTTAAGCAGCCATAGTGTGTTTTCTAAATGTGTGACTCTCTTCTGATTTGTAATTCAGTTCAAGTGTAGCGGTTTTTACATTCCCTCTATAAGTGATAGCTTTTGATAAGTGTCTTTTTCTGTGTGACTTATTTCACTTAGAATCGTCGTACCTAAGTCCACCCATCTTGCTTCTACTAGCCTTATGACATTGATTTCATGCCTGAGTGATATTCCATTGTACATAAGGACCACAACTTCTTTATCCATTTTTCTCTTTCCTGGGATATTTAAGGTGTCATGAAGTGGAGGTTCTTGTCAACAGAGCAGCCCTAAACTTTGGGGTGCCTGTGTTTTGCTGATTTTTAGTTTTCCCAATTTATATGCCCATGAGTGGAAGTGCCCTATGCTCCCTAAGCTCTGTTTTTTCGATGTTTCAGGACACACCGTACACTTCTCCAGAGTGGCTGTTGGCAATTTACATCCCGCCCATCAGCGTAGCAAGGCTCCCATTTCTCCATGGCCTGTCCTGCATTTGTGGTTTTGACACTTTTTTCAGCATGGCCCTTTTGACCGATGGGAAGTGAGACTTCTTTGTAGCGCTGATTTGCCTTTCCAGGTTGCTTGGTTGGCCAAAAAGGGCGTATGCGTTTTTTCCTGAATATATTCAGGAAAAAACGCATACGCCCTTTTTGGCCAAGGGCATCATTGTCGACCTTTTGCCGCTTTTCATGTGCTTTAAAGCCAATTCGAATCTACCTCCTGAAACCTGTTTCCTGCAATTCTGCCTTGCTTTCAAATCCTCTTTGTTACCTTCCCTCAATATATTTGTGGACGAGAGTTATCATTTATAACAATGCAGGTTTGTGAATTGCAGGGCCCCTGAGCTCCATTTTTCAACTTGCTTTTTTGGGAGCTGGCGTCAAATCGCGGGATTGCCTCAGGCACTATTCTGGTTCCCGGCGGCAGGCTGAGCCTGTGGTTAATTCTTCTTCCTGATGGGAAAATAGAGTGACCTGTGCCTGTCCCAACACCTAGATCTAGTCTCTCATTGCTTGCCCCTCTTCCCGTTCATCCTCAGGACAAATTGCAACGTGTAGGGAACAGGAGGTTAAAGGTGCTGTTTCTCCAAATAGGGAGATTGCTAGTAAAGTATCTGGAATGGTGAACCCGAACACAAGGAGATGAGAAATGAGGTGCGTTTTAGAAACCTTTCAAAATCACACGGTGTACCATCTTCTGGGTTTCTCATGCATGTTTTCGATGTAGGAAGATGTCCTTGAAACTGGAGATTTGGGACCCATGGGATGGGTACCACGCAGTATTACTTTAAAGGGTCTGCGTTTGCTCACCCAACCTCTCAGCCCCAAGAGTGTCCACCCTTATGTCTCATCCAGCTGTGGGTCTAGATATGGTCAATGCAGGTTGCATCACAGCCTCTGAACGAATTTTGTAAGAATTTCTCTCTCTTTCACTGTCTTTGTTTTACGGGTTTTTAAAAGTAATTTATTTCTATAATGGGGTTTAGCTGCTTTTCACGGCTGTGTTTATGCGGCTTTACACCCACTTGACTCACTTCCAGACAGATATCAATACATAGGTTTTAAGATTCTTACTAGTCAGATATATTCTTGTGCGGTGAATAGGGGGTGTTGAGTCCAGTTCACTGAGCAAGGAGTAGGTCTTGTCTATTACATATTGGGTGTATGGAACGGTATCTGAGCGAATTTGAAACCCTTGTTTTGTGCATCACCCCACCTCACCTTTCCCGTTAAGCAGCCATTGTGTGTTTTCTAAATGTGTGACTCTGTTCTGTTTTGTAATTCAGTTCAAGTTTAGCGGTTTTTACATTCCCTCTATAAGTGATAGCTTATGATAAGTGTCTTTTTCTGTGTGACTTATTTCACTTAGAATCGTCGTGCCTAAATCCACTCATCTTGCTTCTACTAGCCTTATGACATTGATTTCATGTCTGAGTGATATTCCATTGTACATAAAGACCACAACTTCTTTATCCATTTTTCTCTTTCCTGGGATATTTAAGGTGTCATGAAGTGGAGGTTCTTGTCAACAGAGCAGCCCTAAACTTTGGGGTGCCTGTGTCTTGCTGATTTTTAGTTTTCCCAATTTATACGCCCATGAGTGGACGTGCCCTATGCTCCCTAAGCTGTGTTTTTTCGATGTTTCAGGACACACCGTACACTTCTCCAGAGTGGCTGTTGGCAATTTACATCCCGCCCATCAGCGTAGAAAGGCTGCCATTTCTCCATGGCCTGTCCTGCATTTCTGGTTTTGACACTTTTTGCAGCATGACCCTTTTGACCGATGGGAAGCGAGACTTCTTTGTAGCGCTGATTTGCCTTTCCAGGTTGCTTGGTTGGCCAAAAAGGGCGTATGCGTTTTTTCCTGAATATATTCAGGAAAAAACGCATACGCCCTTTTTGGCCAAGGGCATCATTGTCGACGTTTTGCCGCTTTTCATGTGCTTTAAAGGCAATTCAAATCTACCTCTGAAATCTGTTTCCTGCAATTCTGCCTTGCTTTCAAATCCTCTTCGTTGCCTTCCCTCAATATGTCTGTGGATGAGAGTTATCATTTATAACGCTGCGGGTTTGTGAATTGCAGTGTCCCTGAGCTCCATTTTTCAACTCACTTTTTTGGGAGCTGGCCGCAAAAGCGCGGGATTAGCTCAGGCCGTATTCTGCTTCTGGGCTGCAGGCTGAGCCTGTGGTTAATTCTTCTTCCTGATGGGAAAATAGAGTGACCTGTGCCTGTCCCAACACCTAGATCTAGTCTCTGATTGGTTGCCCCTCTTCCCGTTCATCCTCAGGACAAATTGCCACCTGTAGGGAACAGGAGCTTAAAGGTGCTGATTCTCCAAGTAGGGAGATTGCTAGTAAAGTAGCTGGAAAGGCGAACCCGAGCACAAGGAGATGAGAAATGAGGTGCGTATTAGAAACATTTCAAAATCACACGGTGTACCATCTTCTGGGTTTCTCATGCATGTTTTCGATGTAGGAAGATGCCCTTGAAACTAGAGATTTGGGACCCATGGGATGGGTACCACGCAGTATTTATTTAAAGGGTCTGCGTTTGCTCACCCAACCTCACCCAACCTTTCAGCCCCAAGAGTGTCCACCCTTATGACTCATCCACCTGTGGGTCTAGATATGGTCAATCCAGGTTGCATCACAGCCTCTGAACGAATTTTGTAAGAATTTCTCTCTCTTTCACTGTCTTTGTTTTACGGGTTTTTAAAATTAATTTATTTTTATAATGGGGTTTAGCTGCTTTTCACGGCTGTGTTTATGCGGCTTTACACCCACTTGACTCACTTCAAGACAGATATCAATACATAGGTTTTAAGATTCTTACTAGTCACATATATTCTTGTGCGGTGAATAGGGGGTGTTGAGTCCAGTTCACTGAGCAAGGAGTAGGTCTTGTCTATTACATATTGGGTGTATGGAACGGTATCTGAGCGAATTTGAAACCCTTGTTTTATGCATCACCCCACCTCACCTTTCCCGTTAAGCAGCCATAGTGTGTTTTTTAAACGTGTGACTCTGTTCTGTTTTGTAATTCAGTTCAAGTGTAGCGGTTTTTACATTCCCTCTATAAGTGATAGCTTATGATAAGTGTCTTTTTCTGTGTGACTTATTTCACTTAGAATCGTCGTACCTAAATCCACTCATCTTGCTTCTACTAGCCTTATGGCATTGATTTCATGTCTGAGTGATATACCATTGTACATAAGGACCACAACTTCTTTATCCATTTTTCTCTTTCCTGGGATATTTAAGGTGTCATGAAGTGGAGGTTCTTGTCAACAGAGCAGCCCTAAACTTTGGGGTGCCTGTGTCTTGCTGATTTTTAGTTTTCTCAATTTATACGCCCATGAGTGGACGTGCCCTATGCTCCCTAAGCTGTGTTTTTTCGATGTTTCAGGACACACCGTACACTTCTCCAGAGTGGCTGTTGGCAATTTACATCCCGCCCATCAGCGTAGCAAGGCTGCCATTTCTCCATGGCCTGTCCTGCATTTCTGGTTTTGACACTTTTTGCAGCATGGCCCTTTTGACCGATGGGAAGCGAGACTTCCTTGTAGCGCTGATTTGCCTTTCCAGGTTGCTTGGTTGGCCAAAAAGGGCGTATGCGTTTTTTCCTGAATATATTCAGGAAAAAACGCATACGCCCTTTTTGGCCAAGGGCATCATTGTCGATGTTTTGCCACTTTTCATGTGCTTTAAAGGCGATTCGAATCTACCTCCTGAAACCTGTTTCCTGCAATTCTGCCTTGCTTTCAAATCCTCTTCGTTGCCTTCCCTCAATATATCTGTGGATGAGAGTTATCGTTTATAACTCTGCGGGTTTGTGAATTGCAGTGTCCCTGAGCTCCATTTTTCAACTCGCTTTTTTGGGAGCTGGCCGCAAAAGCGCGGGATTGCCTCAGGCCCTATTCTGCTTCTGGGCTGCAGGCTGAGCCTGTGGTTAATTCTTCTTCCTGATGGGAAAATAGAGTGAGCTGTGCCTGTCCCAACACCTAGATCTAGTCTCTCATTGGTTGCCCCTCTTCCCGTTCATCCTCAGGACAAATTGCAACCTGTAGGGAACAGGAGCTTAAAGGTGCTGATTCTCCAAGTAGGGAGATAGCTAGTAAAGTAGCTGGAATGGCGAACCCGAGCACAAGGAGATGAGAAATGAGGTGCGTATTAGAAACCTTTCAAAATCACACGGTGTACCATCTTCTGGGTTTCTCATGCATGTTTTCGATGTAGGAAGATGCCCTTGAACCTGGAGATTTGGGACCCATGGGATGGGTACCAGGCAGTATTACTTTAAAGGGTCTGCGTTTGCTCACCCAACATCACCCAACCTTTCAGCCCCAAGAGTGTCCACCCTTATGTCTCATCCAGCTGTGGGTCTAGATATGGTCAATCCAGGTTGCATCACAGCCTCTGAACGAATTTTGTAAGAATTTCTCTCTCTTTCACTGTCTTTGTTTTACGGGTTTTTAAAAGTAATTTATTTTTATAATGGGGTTTAGCTGCTTTTCACGGCTGTGTTTATGCGGCTTTACACCCACTTGACTCACTTCCAGACAGATATCAATACATAGGTTTTAAGATTCTTACTAGTCACATATATTCTTGTGCGGTGAATAGGGGCTGTTGAGTCCAGTTCACTGAGCAAGGAGTAGGTCTTGTCTATTACATATTGGGGGTATGGAACGGTATCTGAGCGAATTTGAAACCCTTGTTTTATGCATCACCCCACCTCACCTTTCCCGTTAAGCAGCCATAGTGTGTTTTCTAAACGTGTGACTCTGTTCTGTTTTGTAATTCAGTTCAAGTGTAGCGGTTTTTACATTCCCTCTATAAGTGATAGCTTATGATAAGTGTCTTTTTCTGTGTGACTTATTTCACTTAGAATCGTCGTACCTAAATCCACTCATCTTGCTTCTACTAGCCTTATGACATTGATTTCATGTCTGAGTGATATTCCATTGTACATAAGGACCACAAGTTCTTTATCCATTTTTCTCTTTCCTGGGATATTTAAGGTGTCATGAAGTGGAGGTTCTTGTCAACAGAGCAGCCCTAAACTTTGGGGTGCCTGTGTCTTGCTGATTTTTAGTTTTCCCAATTTATACGACCATGAGTGGACGTGCCCTATGCTCCCTAAGCTGTGTTTTTTCGATTTTTCAGGACACACCGTACACTTCTTCAGAGTGGCTGTTGGCAATTTACATCCCGCCCATCAGCGTAGCAAGGCTGCCATTTCTCCATGGCCTGTCCTGCATTTCTGGTTTTGACACTTTTTGCAGCATGACCCTTTTGACCGATGGGAAGCGAGAGTTCTTTGTAGCGCTGATTTGCCTTTCCAGGTTGCTTGGTTGGCCAAAAAGGGCGTATGCGTTTTTTCCTGAATATATTCAGGAAAAAACGCATACGCCCTTTTTGGCCAAGGGCATCATTGTCGATGTTTTGCCACTTTTCATGTGCTTTAAAGGCGATTCGAATCTACCTCCTGAAACCTGTTTCCTGCAATTCTGCCTTGCTTTCAAATCCTCTTCGTTGCCTTCCCTCAATATATCTGTGGATGAGAGTTATCGTTTATAACTCTGCGGGTTTGTGAATTGCAGTGTCCCTGAGCTCCATTTTTCAACTCGCTTTTTTGGGAGCTGGCCGCAAAAGCGCGGGATTGCCTCAGGCCCTATTCTGCTTCTGGGCTGCAGGCTGAGCCTGTGGTTAATTCTTCTTCCTGATGGGAAAATAGAGTGAGCTGTGCCTGTCCCAACACCTAGATCTAGTCTCTCATTGGTTGCCCCTCTTCCCGTTCATCCTCAGGACAAATTGCAACCTGTAGGGAACAGGAGCTTAAAGGTGCTGATTCTCCAAGTAGGGAGATAGCTAGTAAAGTAGCTGGAATGGCGAACCCGAGCACAAGGAGATGAGAAATGAGGTGCGTATTAGAAACCTTTCAAAATCACACGGTGTACCATCTTCTGGGTTTCTCATGCATGTTTTCGATGTAGGAAGATGCCCTTGAACCTGGAGATTTGGGACCCATGGGATGGGTACCAGGCAGTATTACTTTAAAGGGTCTGCGTTTGCTCACCCAACATCACCCAACCTTTCAGCCCCAAGAGTGTCCACCCTTATGTCTCATCCAGCTGTGGGTCTAGATATGGTCAATCCAGGTTGCATCACAGCCTCTGAACGAATTTTGTAAGAATTTCTCTCTCTTTCACTGTCTTTGTTTTACGGGTTTTTAAAAGTAATTTATTTTTATAATGGGGTTTAGCTGCTTTTCACGGCTGTGTTTATGCGGCTTTACACCCACTTGACTCACTTCCAGACAGATATCAATACATAGGTTTTAAGATTCTTACTAGTCACATATATTCTTGTGCGGTGAATAGGGGCTGTTGAGTCCAGTTCACTGAGCAAGGAGTAGGTCTTGTCTATTACATATTGGGGGTATGGAACGGTATCTGAGCGAATTTGAAACCCTTGTTTTATGCATCACCCCACCTCACCTTTCCCGTTAAGCAGCCATAGTGTGTTTTCTAAACGTGTGACTCTGTTCTGTTTTGTAATTCAGTTCAAGTGTAGCGGTTTTTACATTCCCTCTATAAGTGATAGCTTATGATAAGTGTCTTTTTCTGTGTGACTTATTTCACTTAGAATCGTCGTACCTAAATCCACTCATCTTGCTTCTACTAGCCTTATGACATTGATTTCATGTCTGAGTGATATTCCATTGTACATAAGGACCACAACTTCTTTATCCATTTTTCTCTTTCCTGGGATATTTAAGGTGTCATGAAGTGGAGGTTCTTGTCAACAGAGCAGCCCTAAACTTTGGGGTGCCTGTGTCTTGCTGATTTTTAGTTTTCCCAATTTATACGACCATGAGTGGACGTGCCCTATGCTCCCTAAGCTGTGTTTTTTCGATTTTTCAGGACACACCGTACACTTCTTCAGAGTGGCTGTTGGCAATTTACATCCCGCCCATCAGCGTAGCAAGGCTGCCATTTCTCCATGGCCTGTCCTGCATTTCTGGTTTTGACACTTTTTGCAGCATGACCCTTTTGACCGATGGGAAGCGAGAGTTCTTTGTAGCGCTGATTTGCCTTTCCAGGTTGCTTGGTTGGCCAAAAAGGGCGTATGCGTTTTTTCCTGAATATATTCAGGAAAAAACGCATACGCCCTTTTTGGCCAAGGGCATCATTGTCGACGTTTTGCCGCTTTTCATGTGCTTTAAAGGCGATTCGAATCTACCTCCTGAAATCTGTTTCCTGCAATTCTGCCTTGTTTTCAAATCCTCTCCGTTGCCTTCCCTCAATATATCTGTGGATGAGAGTTATCATTTATAACTCTGCGGGTTTGTGAATTGCAGTGTCCCTCAGCTCCATTTTTCAACTGGCTTTTTTGGGAGCTGGCCGCAAAAGCGCGGGATTGCCTCAGGCCCTATTCTGCTTCTGGGGGGCAGGCTGAGCCTGTGGTTAATTCTTCTTCCCGATGGGAAAATAGAGTGACCTGTGCCTGTCCCAACACCTAGATCTAGTGTCTCATTGGTTGCCCCTCTTCCCGTTCATCCTCAGTACAAATTGCAACCTGTAGGGTACAGGAGCTTAAAGGTGCTGATTCTCCAAGTAGGGAGATTGCTAGTAAAGTAGCTGGAAAGGCGAACCCGAGCACAAGGAGATGAGAAATGAGGTGCGTATTAGAAACCTTTCAAAATCACACGGTGTACCATCTTCTGGGATTCTCATGCATGTTTTCGATGTAGGAAGATGCCCTTGAACCTGGAGATTTGGGACCCATGGGATGGGTACCAGGCAGTAGTACTTTAAAGGGTCTGCGTTTGCTCACCCAACCTCACCCAAACTTTCAGCCTTAAGAGTGTCCACCCTTATGTCTCATCCAGCTGTGTGTCTAGATATGGTCAATCCAGGTTGCATCACAGCCCCTGACCGAATTTTGGAAGAATTTCTCTCTCTTTCACTGTCTTTGTTTTACGGGTTTTTAAAAGTAATTCATTTTTATAATGGGGTTTAGCTGCTTTTCACGGCTGTGTTTATGCGGCTTTACACCCACTTGACACACTTCCAGAGAGATATCAATACATAGGTTTTAAGATTCTTACTAGTCAGATATAGAGTTGTGCGGTGAATAGGGGGTGTTGAGTCCAGTTCACTGAGCAAGGAGTAGGTCGTGTCTATTACATATTGGGTGTATGGAACGGTATCTGAGCTAATTTGAAACCCTTGTTTTAGGCATCACACCACCTCACCTTTCCCGTTAAGCAGCCATAGTGTGTTTTCTAAACGTGTGACTCTGTTCTCTTTTGTAATTCAGTTCAAGTGTAGCGGTTTTTACATTCCCTCTATAAGTGATAGCTTATGATAAGTGTCTTTTTCTGTGTGACTTATTTCACTTAGAATCGTCGTACCTAAATCCACTCATCTTGCTTCTACTAGCCTTATGACATTGATTTCATGTCTGAGTTATATTCCATTGTACATAAGGACCACAACTTCTTTATCCATTTTTCTCTTTCCTGGGATATTTAAGGTGTCATGAAGTGGAGGTTCTTGTCAACAGAGCAGCCCTAAACTTTGGGGTGCCTGAGTCTTGCTGATTTTTAGTTTTCCCAATTTATACGCCCATGAGTGGAAGTGCCCTATGCTCCCTAAGCTGTGTTTTTTCGATGTTTCAGGACACACCGTACACTTCTCCAGAGTGGCTGCTGGCAATTTACATCCCGCCCATCAGCGTAGCAAGGCTCCCATTTCTCCATGGCCTGTCCTGCATTTCTGGTTTTGACACTTTTTTCAGCATGGCCCTTTTGACTGATGGGAAGCGAGACTTCTTTGTAGCGCTGATTTGCCTTTCCAGGTTGCTTGGTTGGCCAAAAAGGGCGTATGCGTTTTTTCCTGAATATATTCAGGAAAAAACGCATACGCCCTTTTTGGCCAAGGGCATCATTGTCGACCTTTTGCCGCTTTTCATGTGCTTTAAAGCCAATTCGAATCTACCTCCTGAAACCTGTTTCCTGCGATTCTGCCTTGCTTTCAAATCCTCTTTGTTGCCTTCCCTCAATATATTTGTGGACGAGAGTTATCATTTATAACTCTGCAGGTTTGTGAATTGCAGTGCCCCTGAGTTCCATTTTTCAACTTGCTTTTTTGGGAGCTGGCGTCAAATCGCGGGATTGCCTCAGGCACTATTCTGGTTCCGGGCGGCAGGCTGAGCCTGTGGTTAATTCTTCTTCCTGATGGGAAAATAGAGTGACCTGTGCCTGTCCCAACACCTAGATCTGGTCTCTCATTGGTTGCCCCTCTTCCCGTTCACCCTCAGGACAAATTGCAACCTGTACAGAACAGGAGGTTAAAGGTGCTGATTCTCCAAGTAGGGAGATTGCTAGTAAAGTAGCTGGAATGGCGAACCCGAGCACAAGGAGATGAGAAATGAGGTGCGTTTTAGAAACCTTTCCCGATCACACGGTGTACCATCTTCTGGGTTTCTCATGCATGTTTTTGATGCAGGAAGATGCCCTTGAAACTGGAGATTTGGGACCCATGGGATGGGTACCACGCAGTATTACTTTAAAGGGTCTGCGTTTGCTCATCCAACCTCACCCAACCTCTCAGCCCCAAGAGTGTCCACCCTTATGTCTCATCCAGCTGTGTGTCTAGATATGGTCAATCCAGGTTGCATCACAGCCCCTGACCGAATTTTGGAAGAATTTCTCTCTCTTTCACTGTCTTTGTTTTACGGGTTTTTAAAAGTAATTCATTTTTATAATGGGGTTTAGCTGCTTTTCACGGCTGTGTTTATGCGGCTTTACACCCACTTGACACACTTCCAGAGAGATATCAATACATAGGTTTTAAGATTCTTACTAGTCAGATATAGAGTTGTGCGGTGAATAGGGGGTGTTGAGTCCAGTTCACTGAGCAAGGAGTAGGTCGTGTCTATTACATATTGGGTGTGTGGAACGGTATCTGAGCTAATTTGAAACCCTTGTTTTATGCATCACACCACCTCACCTTTCCCGTTAAGCAGCCATAGTGTGTTTTCTAAATGTGTGACTCTCTTCTGATTTGTAATTCAGTTCAAGTGTAGCGGTTTTTACATTCCCTCTATAAGTGATAGCTTTTGATAAGTGTCTTTTTCTGTGTGACTTATTTCACTTAGAATCGTCGTACCTAAGTCCACCCATCTTGCTTCTACTAGCCTTATGACATTGATTTCATGCCTGAGTGATATTCCATTGTACATAAGGACCACAACTTCTTTATCCATTTTTCTCTTTCCTGGGATATTTAAGGTGTCATGAAGTGGAGGTTCTTGTCAACAGAGCAGCCCTAAACTTTGGGGTGCCTGTGTTTTGCTGATTTTTAGTTTTCCCAATTTATATGCCCATGAGTGGAAGTGCCCTATGCTCCCTAAGCTCTGTTTTTTCGATGTTTCAGGACACACCGTACACTTCTCCAGAGTGGCTGTTGGCAATTTACATCCCGCCCATCAGCGTAGCAAGGCTCCCATTTCTCCATGGCCTGTCCTGCATTTGTGGTTTTGACACTTTTTTCAGCATGGCCCTTTTGACCGATGGGAAGTGAGACTTCTTTGTAGCGCTGATTTGCCTTTCCAGGTTGCTTGGTTGGCCAAAAAGGGCGTATGCGTTTTTTCCTGAATATATTCAGGAAAAAACGCATACGCCCTTTTTGGCCAAGGGCATCATTGTCGACCTTTTGCCGCTTTTCATGTGCTTTAAAGCCAATTCGAATCTACCTCCTGAAACCTGTTTCCTGCAATTCTGCCTTGCTTTCAAATCCTCTTTGTTACCTTCCCTCAATATATTTGTGGACGAGAGTTATCATTTATAACAATGCAGGTTTGTGAATTGCAGGGCCCCTGAGCTCCATTTTTCAACTTGCTTTTTTGGGAGCTGGCGTCAAATCGTGGGATTGCCTCAGGCACTATTCTGGTTCCCGGCTGCAGGCTGAGCCTGTGCTTAATTCTTCTTCCTGATGGGAAAATAGAGTGACCTGTGCCTGTCCCAACACCTAGATCTGGTCTCTCATTGGTTGCCCCTCTTCCCGTTTATCCTCAGGACAAATTGCAACCTGTACAGAACAGGAGGTTAAAGGTGCTGATTCTCCAACTAGGGAGATTGCTAGTAAAGTAGCTGGAATGGCGAACCCGAGCACAAGAAGATGAGAAATGAGGTGCGTTTTAGAAACCTTTCAAAATCACACGGTGTACCATCTTCTGGGTTTCTCATGCATGTTTTCGATGTAGGATGATGCCCTTGAACCTGGAGATTTGGGACTCATGGGATGGGTACCTCGCCATATTCCTTTAAAGGGTCTGCGTTTGCTCACCCAACCTCACCCAACCTCTCAGCCCCAAGAGTGTCCACCCTTATGTCTCATCCAGCTGTGTGTCTAGATATGGTCAATCCAGTTTGCATCACAGCCCCTGACCGAATTTTGGAAGAATTTCTCTCTCTTTCACTGTCTTTGTTTTACGGGTTTTTAAAAGTAATTTATTTTTATAATGGGGTTTAGCTGCTTTTCACGGCTGTGTTTATGCGGCTTTACACCCACTTGACTCACTTCCAGACAGATATCAATACATAGGTTTTAAGATTCTTACTACTCACATATAGTCTTGTGCGGTGAATAGGGCGTGTTGTGTCCACTTCACTGAGCAAGGAGTAGGTCTTGTCTATTACATATTGGGTGTATGGAACGGTATCTGAGCGAATTTGAAACCCTTGTTTTATGCATCACCCCACCTCACCTTTCCCGGTAAGCAGCCATAGTGTGTTTTCTAAACGTGTGACTCTGTTCTGTTTTGTAATTCAGTTCAAGTGTAGCGGTTTTTACATTCCCTCTATAAGTGATAGCTTATGATAAGTGTCTTTTTCTGTGTGACTTATTTCACTTAGAATCGTCGTACCTAACTCCACTCATCTTGCTTCTACTAGCCTTATGACATTGATTTCATGTCTGAGAGATATTCCATTGTACATAAGGACGACAACTTCTTTATCCATTTTTCTCTTTCCTGGGATATTTAAGGTGTCATGAAGGGGAGGTTCTTGTCAACAGAGCAGCCCTAAACTCTGGGGTACCTGTGTCTTGCTGATTTTTAGTTTTCCCAATTTATACGCCCATGAGTGGACGTTCCCTATGCTCCCTAAGCTCTGTTTTTTCGATGTTTCAGGACACACCGTACACTTCTCCAGAGTGACTGTTGGCAATTTACATCCCGCCCATCAGCGTAGCAAGGCTGCCATTTCTCCATGGCCTGTCCTGCATTTCTGGTTTTGACACTTTTTCAGCATGGCCCTTTTGACCGATGGGAAGCGAGACTTCTTTGTAGCGCTGATTTGCCTTTCCAGGTTGCTTGGTTGGCCAAAAAGGGCGTATGCGTTTTTTCCTGAATATATTCAGGAAAAAACGCATACGCCCTTTTTGGCCAAGGGCATCATTGTCGACGTTTTGCCACTTTTCATGTGCTTTAAAGGCGATTCGAATCTACCTCCTGAAACCTGTTTCCTGCAATTCTGCCTTGCTTTCAAATCCTCTTCGTTGCCTTCCCTCAATATACTTGGGGACGAGAGTTATCATTTATAACTCTGCAGGTTTGTGAATTGCAGTGCCCCTGAGCTCCATTTTGCAACTCGCTTTTTTGGGAGCTGGCCGCAAAAGCGCGGGATTGCCTCAGGCCCTATTCTGGTTCTGGGCGGCAGGCTGAGCCTGTGGTTAATTCTTCTTCCTGATGGGAAAATAGAGTGACCTGTGCCTGTCCCAACACCTAGATCTAGTCTCTCATTGGTTGCCCCTCTTCCCGTTCATCCTCAGGACAAATTGCAACGTGTAGGGAACAGGAGGTTAAAGGTGCTGATTCTCCAAGTAGGGAGATTGCTAGTAAAGTATCTGGAATGGTGAACCCGAACACAAGGAGATGAGAAATGAGGTGCGTTTTAGAAACCTTTCAAAATCACACGGTGTACCATCTTCTGGGTTTCTCATGCATGTTTTCGATGTAGGAAGATGCCCTTGAACCTGGAGATTTGGGACCCATGGGATGGGTACCACGCAGTATTACTTTAAAGGGTCTGCGTTTGCTCACCCAACCTCTCAGCCCCAAGAGTGTCCACCCTTATGTCTCATCCAGCTGTGGGTCTAGATATGGTCAATGCAGGTTGCATCACAGCCTCTGAACGAATTTTGTAAGAATTTCTCTCTCTTTCACTGTCTTTGTTTTACGGGTTTTTAAAAGTAATTTATTTCTATAATGGGGTTTAGCTGCTTTTCACGGCTGTGTTTATGCGGCTTTACACCCACTTGACTCACTTCCAGACAGATATCAATACATAGGTTTTAAGATTCTTACTAGTCAGATATATTCTTGTGCGGTGAATAGGGGGTGTTGAGTCCAGTTCACTGAGCAAGGAGTAGGTCTTGTCTATTACATATTGGGTGTATGGAACGGTATCTGAGCGAATTTGAAACCCTTGTTTTGTGCATCACCCCACCTCACCTTTCCCGTTAAGCAGCCATTGTGTGTTTTCTAAATGTGTGACTCTGTTCTGTTTTGTAATTCAGTTCAAGTGTAGCGGTTTTTACATTCCCTCTATAAGTGATAGCTTATGATAAGTGTCTTTTTCTGTGTGACTTATTTCACTTAGAATCGTCGTGCCTAAATCCACTCATCTTGCTTCTACTAGCCTTATGACATTGATTTCATGTCTGAGTGATATTCCATTGTACATAAAGACCACAACTTCTTTATCCATTTTTCTCTTTCCTGGGATATTTAAGGTGTCATGAAGTGGAGGTTCTTGTCAACAGAGCAGCCCTAAACTTTGGGGTGCCTGTGTCTTGCTGATTTTTAGTTTTCCCAATTTATACGCCCATGAGTGGACGTGCCCTATGCTCCCTAAGCTGTGTTTTTTCGATGTTTCAGGACACACCGTACACTTCTCCAGAGTGGCTGTTGGCAATTTACATCCCGCCCATCAGCGTAGAAAGGCTGCCATTTCTCCACGGCCTGTCCTGCATTTCTGGTTTTGACACTTTTTGCAGCATGACCCTTTTGACCGATGGGAAGCGAGACTTCTTTGTAGCGCTGATTTGCCTTTCCAGGTTGCTTGGTTGGCCAAAAAGGGCGTATGCGTTTTTTCCTGAATATATTCAGGAAAAAACGCATACGCCCTTTTTGGCCAAGGGCATCATTGTCGACGTTTTGCCGCTTTTCATGTGCTTTAAAGGCAATTCAAATCTACCTCTGAAATCTGTTTCCTGCAATTCTGCCTTGCTTTCAAATCCTCTTCGTTGCCTTCCCTCAATATGTCTGTGGATGAGAGTTATCATTTATAACGCTGCGGGTTTGTGAATTGCAGTGTCCCTGAGCTCCATTTTTCAACTCACTTTTTTGGGAGCTGGCCGCAAAAGCGCGGGATTAGCTCAGGCCGTATTCTGCTTCTGGGCTGCAGGCTGAGCCTGTGGTTAATTCTTCTTCCTGATGGGAAAATAGAGTGACCTGTGCCTGTCCCAACACCTAGATCTAGTCTCTGATTGGTTGCCCCTCTTCCCGTTCATCCTCAGGACAAATTGCCACCTGTAGGGAACAGGAGCTTAAAGGTGCTGATTCTCCAAGTAGGGAGATTGCTAGTAAAGTAGCTGGAAAGGCGAACCCGAGCACAAGGAGATGAGAAATGAGGTGCGTATTAGAAACATTTCAAAATCACACGGTGTACCATCTTCTGGGTTTCTCATGCATGTTTTCGATGTAGGAAGATGCCCTTGAAACTAGAGATTTGGGACCCATGGGATGGGTACCACGCAGTATTTATTTAAAGGGTCTGCGTTTGCTCACCCAACCTCACCCAACCTTTCAGCCCCAAGAGTGTCCACCCTTATGACTCATCCACCTGTGGGTCTAGATATGGTCAATCCAGGTTGCATCACAGCCTCTGAACGAATTTTGTAAGAATTTCTCTCTCTTTCACTGTCTTTGTTTTACGGGTTTTTAAAATTAATTTATTTTTATAATGGGGTTTAGCTGCTTTTCACGGCTGTGTTTATGCGGCTTTACACCCACTTGACTCACTTCAAGACAGATATCAATACATAGGTTTTAAGATTCTTACTAGTCACATATATTCTTGTGCGGTGAATAGGGGGTGTTGAGTCCAGTTCACTGAGCAAGGAGTAGGTCTTGTCTATTACATATTGGGTGTATGGAACGGTATCTGAGCGAATTTGAAACCCTTGTTTTATGCATCACCCCACCTCACCTTTCCCGTTAAGCAGCCATAGTGTGTTTTTTAAACGTGTGACTCTGTTCTGTTTTGTAATTCAGTTCAAGTGTAGCGGTTTTTACATTCCCTCTATAAGTGATAGCTTATGATAAGTGTCTTTTTCTGTGTGACTTATTTCACTTAGAATCGTCGTACCTAAATCCACTCATCTTGCTTCTACTAGCCTTATGGCATTGATTTCATGTCTGAGTGATATACCATTGTACATAAGGACCACAACTTCTTTATCCATTTTTCTCTTTCCTGGGATATTTAAGGTGTCATGAAGTGGAGGTTCTTGTCAACAGAGCAGCCCTAAACTTTGGGGTGCCTGTGTCTTGCTGATTTTTAGTTTTCTCAATTTATACGCCCATGAGTGGACGTGCCCTATGCTCCCTAAGCTGTGTTTTTTCGATGTTTCAGGACACACCGTACACTTCTCCAGAGTGGCTGTTGGCAATTTACATCCCGCCCATCAGCGTAGCAAGGCTGCCATTTCTCCATGGCCTGTCCTGCATTTCTGGTTTTGACACTTTTTGCAGCATGGCCCTTTTGACCGATGGGAAGCGAGACTTCCTTGTAGCGCTGATTTGCCTTTCCAGGTTGCTTGGTTGGCCAAAAAGGGCGTATGCGTTTTTTCCTGAATATATTCAGGAAAAAACGCATACGCCCTTTTTGGCCAAGGGCATCATTGTCGATGTTTTGCCACTTTTCATGTGCTTTAAAGGCGATTCGAATCTACCTCCTGAAACCTGTTTCCTGCAATTCTGCCTTGCTTTCAAATCCTCTTCGTTGCCTTCCCTCAATATATCTGTGGATGAGAGTTATCGTTTATAACTCTGCGGGTTTGTGAATTGCAGTGTCCCTGAGCTCCATTTTTCAACTCGCTTTTTTGGGAGCTGGCCGCAAAAGCGCGGGATTGCCTCAGGCCCTATTCTGCTTCTGGGCTGCAGGCTGAGCCTGTGGTTAATTCTTCTTCCTGATGGGAAAATAGAGTGAGCTGTGCCTGTCCCAACACCTAGATCTAGTCTCTCATTGGTTGCCCCTCTTCCCGTTCATCCTCAGGACAAATTGCAACCTGTAGGGAACAGGAGCTTAAAGGTGCTGATTCTCCAAGTAGGGAGATAGCTAGTAAAGTAGCTGGAATGGCGAACCCGAGCACAAGGAGATGAGAAATGAGGTGCGTATTAGAAACCTTTCAAAATCACACGGTGTACCATCTTCTGGGTTTCTCATGCATGTTTTCGATGTAGGAAGATGCCCTTGAACCTGGAGATTTGGGACCCATGGGATGGGTACCAGGCAGTATTACTTTAAAGGGTCTGCGTTTGCTCACCCAACATCACCCAACCTTTCAGCCCCAAGAGTGTCCACCCTTATGTCTCATCCAGCTGTGGGTCTAGATATGGTCAATCCAGGTTGCATCACAGCCTCTGAACGAATTTTGTAAGAATTTCTCTCTCTTTCACTGTCTTTGTTTTACGGGTTTTTAAAAGTAATTTATTTTTATAATGGGGTTTAGCTGCTTTTCACGGCTGTGTTTATGCGGCTTTACACCCACTTGACTCACTTCCAGACAGATATCAATACATAGGTTTTAAGATTCTTACTAGTCACATATATTCTCGTGCGGTGAATAGGGGGTGTTGAGTCCAGTTCACTGAGCAAGGAGTAGGTCGTGTCTATTACATATTGGGTGTATGGAACGGTATCTGAGCTAATTTGAAACCCTTGTTTTAGGCAACACACCACCTCACCTTTCCCGTTAAGCAGCCATAGTGTGTTTTCTAAACGTGTGACTCTGTTCTCTTTTGTAATTCAGTTCAAGTGTAGCGGTTTTTACATTCCCTCTATAAGAGATAGCTTATGATAAGTGTCTTTTTCTGTGTGACTTATTTCACTTAGAGTCGTTGTACCTAAATCCACTCATCATGCTGCTACTAGCCTTAGGACATTGATTTCATGGCTGAGTGATACTCCATTGTACATAAGGACCACAACTTCTTTATCCATTTTTCTCTTTCCTGGGATATTTAAGGTGTCATGAAGTGGAGGTTCTTGTCAACAGAGCAGCCCTAAACTTTGGGGTGCCTGAGTCTTGCTGATTTTTAGTTTTCCCAATTTATACGCCCATGAGTGGAAGTGCCCTATGCTCCCTAAGCTGTGTTTTTTCGATGTTTCAGGACACACCGTACACTTCTCCAGAGTGGCTGCTGGCAATTTACATCCCGCCCATCAGCGTAGCAAGGCTCCCATTTCTCCATGGCCTGTCCTGCATTTCTGGTTTTGACACTTTTTTCAGCATGGCCCTTTTGACTGATGGGAAGCGAGACTTCTTTGTAGCGCTGATTTGCCTTTCCAGGTTGCTTGGTTGGCCAAAAAGGGCGTATGCGTTTTTTCCTGAATATATTCAGGAAAAAACGCATACGCCCTTTTTGGCCAAGGGCATCATTGTCGACCTTTTGCCGCTTTTCATGTGCTTTAAAGCCAATTCGAATCTACCTCCTGAAACCTGTTTCCTGCGATTCTGCCTTGCTTTCAAATCCTCTTTGTTGCCTTCCCTCAATATATTTGTGGACGAGAGTTATCATTTATAACTCTGCAGGTTTGTGAATTGCAGTGCCCCTGAGTTCCATTTTTCAACTTGCTTTTTTGGGAGCTGGCGTCAAATCGCGGGATTGCCTCAGGCACTATTCTGGTTCCGGGCGGCAGGCTGAGCCTGTGGTTAATTCTTCTTCCTGATGGGAAAATAGAGTGACCTGTGCCTGTCCCAACACCTAGATCTGGTCTCTCATTGGTTGCCCCTCTTCCCGTTCACCCTCAGGACAAATTGCAACCTGTACAGAACAGGAGGTTAAAGGTGCTGATTCTCCAAGTAGGGAGATTGCTAGTAAAGTAGCTGGAATGGCGAACCCGAGCACAAGGAGATGAGAAATGAGGTGCGTTTTAGAAACCTTTCCCGATCACACGGTGTACCATCTTCTGGGTTTCTCATGCATGTTTTTGATGCAGGAAGATGCCCTTGAAACTGGAGATTTGGGACCCATGGGATGGGTACCACGCAGTATTACTTTAAAGGGTCTGCGTTTGCTCATCCAACCTCACCCAACCTCTCAGCCCCAAGAGTGTCCACCCTTATGTCTCATCCAGCTGTGTGTCTAGATATGGTCAATCCAGGTTGCATCACAGCCCCTGACCGAATTTTGGAAGAATTTCTCTCTCTTTCACTGTCTTTGTTTTACGGGTTTTTAAAAGTAATTCATTTTTATAATGGGGTTTAGCTGCTTTTCACGGCTGTGTTTATGCGGCTTTACACCCACTTGACACACTTCCAGAGAGATATCAATACATAGGTTTTAAGATTCTTACTAGTCAGATATAGAGTTGTGCGGTGAATAGGGGGTGTTGAGTCCAGTTCACTGAGCAAGGAGTAGGTCGTGTCTATTACATATTGGGTGTGTGGAACGGTATCTGAGCTAATTTGAAACCCTTGTTTTATGCATCACACCACCTCACCTTTCCCGTTAAGCAGCCATAGTGTGTTTTCTAAATGTGTGACTCTCTTCTGATTTGTAATTCAGTTCAAGTGTAGCGGTTTTTACATTCCCTCTATAAGTGATAGCTTTTGATAAGTGTCTTTTTCTGTGTGACTTATTTCACTTAGAATCGTCGTACCTAAGTCCACCCATCTTGCTTCTACTAGCCTTATGACATTGATTTCATGCCTGAGTGATATTCCATTGTACATAAGGACCACAACTTCTTTATCCATTTTTCTCTTTCCTGGGATATTTAAGGTGTCATGAAGTGGAGGTTCTTGTCAACAGAGCAGCCCTAAACTTTGGGGTGCCTGTGTTTTGCTGATTTTTAGTTTTCCCAATTTATATGCCCATGAGTGGAAGTGCCCTATGCTCCCTAAGCTCTGTTTTTTCGATGTTTCAGGACACACCGTACACTTCTCCAGAGTGGCTGTTGGCAATTTACATCCCGCCCATCAGCGTAGCAAGGCTCCCATTTCTCCATGGCCTGTCCTGCATTTGTGGTTTTGACACTTTTTTCAGCATGGCCCTTTTGACCGATGGGAAGTGAGACTTCTTTGTAGCGCTGATTTGCCTTTCCAGGTTGCTTGGTTGGCCAAAAAGGGCGTATGCGTTTTTTCCTGAATATATTCAGGAAAAAACGCATACGCCCTTTTTGGCCAAGGGCATCATTGTCGACCTTTTGCCGCTTTTCATGTGCTTTAAAGCCAATTCGAATCTACCTCCTGAAACCTGTTTCCTGCAATTCTGCCTTGCTTTCAAATCCTCTTTGTTACCTTCCCTCAATATATTTGTGGACGAGAGTTATCATTTATAACAATGCAGGTTTGTGAATTGCAGGGCCCCTGAGCTCCATTTTTCAACTTGCTTTTTTGGGAGCTGGCGTCAAATCGCGGGATTGCCTCAGGCACTATTCTGGTTCCCGGCGGCAGGCTGAGCCTGTGCTTAATTCTTCTTCCTGATGGGAAAATAGAGTGACCTGTGCCTGTCCCAACACCTAGATCTGGTCTCTCATTGGTTGCCCCTCTTCCCGTTTATCCTCAGGACAAATTGCAACCTGTACAGAACAGGAGGTTAAAGGTGCTGATTCTCCAACTAGGGAGATTGCTAGTAAAGTAGCTGGAATGGCGAACCCGAGCACAAGAAGATGAGAAATGAGGTGCGTTTTAGAAACCTTTCAAAATCACACGGTGTACCATCTTCTGGGTTTCTCATGCATGTTTTCGATGTAGGATGATGCCCTTGAACCTGGAGATTTGGGACTCATGGGATGGGTACCTCGCCATATTCCTTTAAAGGGTCTGCGTTTGCTCACCCAACCTCACCCAACCTCTCAGCCCCAAGAGTGTCCACCCTTATGTCTCATCCAGCTGTGTGTCTAGATATGGTCAATCCAGTTTGCATCACAGCCCCTGACCGAATTTTGGAAGAATTTCTCTCTCTTTCACTGTCTTTGTTTTACGGGTTTTTAAAAGTAATTTATTTTTATAATGGGGTTTAGCTGCTTTTCACGGCTGTGTTTATGCGGCTTTACACCCACTTGACTCACTTCCAGACAGATATCAATACATAGGTTTTAAGATTCTTACTACTCACATATAGTCTTGTGCGGTGAATAGGGCGTGTTGTGTCCACTTCACTGAGCAAGGAGTAGGTCTTGTCTATTACACATTGGGTGTATGGAACGGTATCTGAGCGAATTTGAAACCCTTGTTTTATGCATCACCCCACCTCACCTTTCCCGGTAAGCAGCCATAGTGTGTTTTCTAAACGTGTGACTCTGTTCTGTTTTGTAATTCAGTTCAAGTGTAGCGGTTTTTACATTCCCTCTATAAGTGATAGCTTATGATAAGTGTCTTTTTCTGTGTGACTTATTTCACTTAGAATCGTCGTACCTAAATCCACTCATCTTGCTTCTACTAGCCTTATGACATTGATTTCATGTCTGAGTGATATTCCATTGTACATAAGGACCACAACTTCTTTATCCATTTTTCTCTTTCCTGGGATATTTAAGGTGTCATGAAGTGGAGGTTCTTGTCAACAGAGCAGCCCTAAACTTTGGGGTGCCTGTGTCTTGCTGATTTTGAGTTTTCCCAATTTATACGCCCATGAGTGCACGTGCCCTATGCTCCCTAACTGTGTTTTTTCGATGTTTCAGGACACACCGTACACTTCTTCAGAGTGGCTGTTGGCAATTTACATCCCGCCCATCAGCGTAGCAAGGCTGCCATTTCTCCATGGCCTGTCCTGCATTTCTGGTTTTGACTCTTTTTGCAGCATGACCCTTTTGACCGATGGGAAGCGAAACTTCTTTGTAGCGCTTATTTGCCTTTCCATGTTGCTTGGTTGGCCAAAAAGGGCGTATGCGTTTTTTCCTGAATATATTCAGGAAAAAACGCATACGCCCTTTTTGGCCAAGGGCATCATTGTCGACGTTTTGCCGCTTTTCATGTGCTTTAATGGCGATTCGAATCTACCTCCTGAAATCTGTTTCCTGCAATTCTGCCTTGCTTTCAAATACTCTTCGTTGCCTTCCCTCAATATATTTGTGGACGAGAGTTATCATTGATAACTCTGCAGGTTTGTGAATTTCAGTGCCCATGTGCTCCATTTTTCAACTGGCTTTTTTGGGAGGTGGCCGCAGAAGCGCGGGATTGCCTCAGGCACTATTCTGCTTCCCGGCGGCAGGCTGAGCCTGTGGTTAATTCTTCTTCCTGATGGGAAAATAGAGTGAACTGTGCCTGTCCCAACACCTACATCTAGTCTCTCATTGGTTGCCCCTCTTCCCGTTCATCCTCAGGACAAATTGCAACTTGTACAGAACAGGAGGTTAAAGGTGCTGATTCTCCAAGAAGGGAGATTGCTAGTAAAGTAGCTGAAATGGCGAACCCGAGCACAAGGACATGAGAAATGAGGTGCGTTTTAGAAAACTTTCCCGATCACACGGTGTACCATCTTCTGGGATTCTCATGCATGTTTTCGATGCATGAAGATGCCCTTAAAACTGGAGATTTGGGACCCATGGGATGGGTACCACGCAGTATTAATTTAAACGGTCTGTGTTTCCTCACCCAAACTCACCAAACCTTTCAGCCCCAAGAGTGTCCACCCTTAGATCTCATCCAACTGTGGGTCTTGATATGTTCAATCCAGGTTGCATTACAGCCTCTGAACGAATTTTGTAAGAATTTCTCTCTCTTTCACTGTCTTTGTTTTACGGGTTTTTACAAGTAATTTATTTTTATAATGGGGTTTAGCTGCTTTTCACGGCTGTGTTTATGCGGCTTACACCCACTTGACTCACTTCCAGAGAGATATCAATACATAGGTTATAAGATTCTCACTAGTCAGATATATTCTTGTGCGGTGAATAGGGGGTGTTGAGTCCAGTTCACTGAGCAAGGAGTAGGTCTTGTCTATTACATATTGGGTGTATGGAATGGTATCTGAGCTAATTTAAAACCCTTTTTTTATGCATCACCCCACCTCACCTTTCCCGTTAAGCAGCCATAGTGTGTTTTCTAAACGTGTGACTCTGTTCTGATTTGTAATTCAGTTCAAGTGTAGCGGTTTTTTCATTCCCTCTATAAGTGATAGCTTACGATAAGTGTCTTTTTCTGTGTGACTTATTTCACTTAGAATCGTCGTACCTAAATCCACTCATCTTGCTTCTAGTAGCCTTATGACATTGATTTCATGTCTGAGTGATATTCCATTGTACATAAGGACCACAACTTCTTTATCCATTTTTCTCTTTCCTGGGATATTTAGGTGTCATGAAGTGGAGGTTCTTGTCAACAGAGCAGCCCTAAACTTTGGGGTGCCTGTGTCTTGCTGATTTTTAGTTTTCCCAATTTATACGCCCATGAGTGGACGTGCCCTATGCTCCCTAAGCTGTGTTTTTTCGATGTTTCAGGACACACCGTACACTTCTCCAGAGTGGCTGTTGGCAATTTACATCCCGCCCATCAGCGTAGCAAGGCTGCCATTTCTCCATGGCCTGTCCTGCATTTCTGGTTTTGACACTTTTTGCAGCATGACCCTTTTGACCGATGGGAAGCGAGACTTCTTTGTAGCGCTGATTTGCCTTTCCAGGTTGCTTGGTTGGCCAAATATGGCGTATGCGTTTTTTCCTGAATATATTCAGGAAAAAACGCATACGCCCTTTTTGGCCAAGGGCATCATTGTCGACGTTTTGCCGCTTTTCATGTGCTTTAAAGGCGATTCGAATCTACCTCCTGAAATCTGTTTCCTGCAATTCTGCCTTGCTTTCAAATCCTCTTCGTTGCCTTCCCTCAATATATCTGTGGATGAGAGTTATCATTTATAACTCTGCGGGTTTGTGAATTGCAGTGTCCCTGAGCTCCATTTTTCAACTCGCTTTTTTGGGAGCTGGCCACAAAAGCGCGGGATTGCCTCAGGCCCTATTCTGCTTCTGGTCGGCAGGCTGAGCCTGTGTTTAATTCTTCTTCCTGATGGGAAAATAGAGTGACCTGTGCCTGTCCCAACACCTAGATCTAGTCTCTCATTGGTTGCCCCTCTTCCCGTTCATCCTCAGGACAAATTGCAACCTGTAGGGAACAGGAGCTTAAAGTTGCTGATTCTCCAAGTAGGGAGATTGCTAGTAAAGTAGCTGGAAAGGCGAACCCGAGCACAAGGAGATGAGAAATGGGGTGCGTTTTAGAAACCTTTCAAAATCACACGGTGTACCTTATTCTGGGTTTCTCATGCATGTTTTCGATGTAGGAAGATGCCCTTGAACCTGGAGATTTGGGACCCATGGGATGGGTACCACGCAGTATTACTTTAAAGGTTCTGCGTTTGCTCACCCAACCTCACCCAACCTCTCAGCCCCAAGAGTGTCCACCCTTATGTCTCATCCAGCTGTGGGTCTAGATATGGTCAATCCAGGTTGCATCAAAGCCCCTGAACGAATTATGTAAGAATTTCTCTCTCTTTCACTGTCTTTCTTTTACGGGTTTTTAAAAGTAATTTATTTTTATAATGGGGTTTAGCTGCCTTTCACGGCTGTGTTTATGCGGCTTTACACCCACTTGACTCACTTCCAGAGAGATATCAATACATAGGTTTCACGATTCTTACTAGTCAGACATATTATTGTGCGGTGAATAGGGGGTGTTGAGTCCAGTTCACTGAGCAAGGAGTAGGTCTTGTCTATTACATATTGGGTGTATGGAACGGTATCTGAGTGAATTTGAAACCCTTGTTTTATGCATCACCCCAACTCACCTTTCCCGTTAAGCAGCCATAGTGTGTTTTCTTAACGTGTGACTCTGTTCTGTTTTGTAATTCAGTTCAAGTGTAGCGGTTTTTACATTCCCTCTCTAAGTGATAGCTTATGATAAGTGTCTTTTTCTGTGTGACTTATTTCACTTAGAATCGTCGTTCCTAAATCCACTCATCTTGCTTCTACTAGCCTTATGACATTGATTTCATGTCTGAGTGATATTCCATTGTACATAAGGACCACAACTTCTTTATCCATTTTTCTCTTTCCTGGGATATTTACGGTGTCATGAAGTGGAGGTTCTTGTCAACAGAGCTGCCCTAAACTTTGGGGTGCCTGTGTCTTGCTGATTTTTAGTTTTCCCAATTTATACGCCCATGAGTGGACGTGCCCTATGCTCCCTAAGCTGTGTTTTTTCGATGTTTCAGGACACACCGTACACTTCTCCAGAGTGGCTGTTGGCAATTTACATCCCTCCCATCAGCGTAGCAAGGCTGCCATTTCTCCATGGCCTGTCCTGCATTTCTGGTTTTGAAAATTTTTGCAGCATGGCCCTTTTGACCGATGGGAAGCGAGAATTCTTGGTAGCGCTGATTTGCCTTTCCAGGTTGCTTGGTTGGCCAAAAAGGGCGTATGCGTTGTTTCCTGAATATATTCAGGAAACAACGCATACGCCCTTTTTGGCCAAGGTCATCATTGTCGACGTTTTGCCACCTTTCATGTGCTTTAAAGGCGATTCAAATCTACCTCCTGAAACCTGTTTCCTGCAATTCTGCCTTGCTTTCAAATCCTCTTCGTTGCCTTCCCTCAATATATTTGTGGACGAGAGTTATCATTTATAACTCAGCAGGTTTGTGAATTGCAGTGCCCCTGAGCTCCATTTTTCAACTGTCTTTTTTGGGAGCTGGCCGCAAAAGCACGGGATTGCCTCAGGCCCTATTCTGGTTCCCGGCGGCAGGCTGAACCTGTGTTTAATTCTTCTTCCTATTGGGAAAATAGAGTGACCTGTGCCTGTCCCAACACCTAGATCTAGTCTCTCATTGGTTGCCCGTCTTCCCGTTCATCCTCAGGACAAATTGCAACCTGTAGGGAACAGGAGCTTAAAGGTGCTGATTCTCCAAGTAGGGAGATTGCTAGTAAAGTAGCTGGAAAGGCGAACCCCAGCACAAGGAGATGAGAAATGTGGTTCATTTTGGAAACCTTTCAAAATCACACGGTGTACCATCTTCTGGGTTTCTCATGCATGTTTTCGATGTAGGAAGATGCCCTTGAACCTGGAGATTTGGGACCCATGGGATGGGTACCACGCAGTATTACTTTAAAGGGTCTGCGTTTGCTCACCCAACCTCACCAAACCTCTCAGCCCCAAGAGTGTCCACCTTTATGTCTCATCCAGCTGTGGGTCTAGATATGGTCAATCCAGGTTGCATCACAGCCCCTGAACGAATTTTGTAAGAATTTCTCTCTCTTTCACTGTCTTTGTTTTACGGGTTTTTAAAAGTAATTTATTTTTATAATGGGGTTTAGCTGCTTTTCACGGCTGTGTTTAAGCGGCATTACACCCACTTGACTCACTTCCAGACACGTATCAATACATAGGTTTTAAGATTCTTACTAGTCACGTATATTCTTGTGCGGTGAATAGGGGGTGTTGTGTCCAGTTCACTGAGAAAGGAGTAGGTCTTTTCTATTACATATTGGGTGTATGGAACGGTATCTGAGCGAATTTGAAACCCTTGTTTTATGCATCACCCCACCTCACCTTTCCCGTTAAGCAGCCATAGTGTGTTTTCTAAACGTGTGACTCTGTTCTGTTTTGTAATTCAGTTCAAGTATAGCGGTTTTTACATTCCCTCTATAAGTGATACCTTATGATAAGTGTCTTTTTCTGTGTGACTTATTTCACTTGGAATCGTCGTACCTAAATCCACTCATCTTGCTTCTCCTAGCCTTATGACATTGATTTCATGTCTGAGTGATATTCCATTGTACATAAGGACCACAACTTCTTTATCCATTTTTCTCTTTCCTGGGATATTTAAGGTGTCATGAAGTGGAGGTTCTTGTCAACAGAGCAGCCCTAAACTTTGGGGTGCCTGTGTCTTGCTGATTTTTAGTTTTCCCAATTTATACGCCCATGAGTGGACGTGCCCTATGCTCCCTAAGCTGTGTTTTTTCGATGTTTCAGGACACACCGTACACTTCTCCAGAGTGGCTGTTGGCAATTAACATCCCGCCTATCAGCGAAGCAAGGCTGCCATTTCTCCATGGCCTGTCCTGCATTTCTGATTTTGACACTTTTTGCAGCATGGCCCTTTTCACCGATGGGAAGCGAGACTTCTTTGTAGCGCTGATTTGCCTTTCCAGGTTGCTTGGTTGGCCAAAAAGGGCGTATGCGTTTTTTCCTGAATATATTCAGGAAAAAACGCATACGCCCTTTTTGGCCAAGGGCATCATTGTCGACGTTTTGCCGCTTTTCATGTGCTTTAAAGGCGATTCGTATCTACCTCCTGAAATCTGTTTCCTGCAATTCTGCCTTGCTTTCAAATCCTCTTCGTTCCATTCCCTCAATATATCTGTGGATGAGAGTTATCATTTATAACTCTGCGGGTTTGTGAATTGCAGTGTCCCTGAGCTCCATTTTTCAACTCGCTTTTTTGGGAGCTGGCCGCAAAAGCGCAGTATTGCCTCAGGCGCTATTGTGCTTCTGGGCGGCAGGCTGAGCCTGTGGTTAATTCTTCTTCCTGATGGGAAAATAGAGTGACCTTTGCCTGTCCCAACACCTAGAACTAGTCTCTCATTGGTTGCCCCTCTTCCCGTTCATCCTCAGGACAAATTGCAACCTGTATGGATCAGGAGCTTAAAGGTGCTGATTCTGCAAGTAGGGAGATTGCTAGTAAAGTAGCTGGAAAGGCGAAACCGAGCACAAGGAGGTGAGAAATGGGGTGCGTTTTAGAAACCTTTCAAAATCACACGGTGTACCATTTTCTGAGTTTCTCATGCATGTTTTCGATGTAGGAAGATGCCCTTGAACCTGGAGATTTGGGACCCATGGGATGGGTACCACGCAGTATTACTTTAAATGGTCTGCGTTTGCTCACCCAACCTCACCCAACCTGTCAGCCCCAAGAGTGTCCAACCTTATGTCTCATCCAGCTGTGGGTCTAGATATGGTCAATCCAGGTTGCATCACAGCCCCTGAACGAATTTTGTAAGAATTTCTCTCTCTTTCACTGTCTTTGTTTTACGGGTTTTTAAAAGTAATTTATTTTTATAATGGGGTTAAGCTGCTTTTCACGGCTGTGTTTATGCGGCTTTACACCCACTTGACTCACTTCCAGAGAGATATCAATACATAGGTTTTACGATTATTACTAGTCAGATATATTCTTGTGCGGTGAATAGGGGGTGTTGAGTCCAGTTCACTGAGCAAGGAGTAGGCCTTGTCTATTACATATTGGGTGTATGGAACGGTATCTGAGCGAATTTGAAACCCTTGTTTTATGCATCACCCCACCTCACCTTTCCCGTTAAGCAGCCATAGTGTGTTTTCTAAACGTGTGACTCTGTTCCCTTTGTAATTCAGTTCAAGTGTAGCGGTTTTTACATTCCCTCTATAAGTGATAGCTTATGATAAGTGTCTTTTTCTGTGTGACTTAGTTCACTTAGAATCGTCATACCTAAATCCACTCATCTTGCTTCTACTAGCCTTATGACATTGATTTCATGTCTGAGTGATATTCCTTTGTACATAAGGACCACAACTTCTTTATCCATTTTTCTCTTTCCTGGGATATTTAAGGTGTCATGAAGTGGAGGTTCTTGTCAACATAGCAGCCCTAAACATTGGGGTGCCTGTGTCTTGCTGATTTTTAGTTTTCCCAATTTATACGCCCATGAGTGCACGTGCCCTATGCTCCCTAAGCTGTTTTTTCGATGTTTCAGGACACACCGTACACTTCTCCAGAGTGGCTGTTGGCAATTTACATCCCGCCCATCAGCGTAGCAAGGCTGCCATTTCTCCATGGCCTGTCCTGCATTTCTGGTTTTGACACTTTTTGCAGCATGGCCCTTTTGACCGATTGGAAGCAAGACTTCTTTGTAGCGCTGATTTGCCTTTCCAGGTTGCTTGGTTGGCCAAAAAGGGCGTATCCGTTTTTTCCTGAATATATTCAGGAAAAAACGCATACGCCCTTTTTGGCCAAGGGCATCACTGTCGACGTTTTGCCACTTTTCATGTGCTTTAAAGGCGATTCGAATCTACCTCCTGAAACATGTTTCCTGCAATTCTGCCTTGCTTTCAAATCCTCTTCGTTGCCTTCCCTCAATATATTTGTTGACGAGAGTTACCATTTATAACTCTGTGGGTTTGTGAATGGCAGTGCCCCTGAGCTCCATTTTTCAACTGTCTTTTTTGGGAGCTGGCCGCAAAAGCACGGGATTGCCTCAGGCCCTATTCAGGTTCCGGGGGGCAGGCTGAGCCTGTGGTTAATTCTTCTTCCTGATGGGAAAATAGAGTGACCTGTGCCTGTCCCAACACCTAGATCTAGTCTCTCATTGGTTGCCCCTCTTCCCGTTCATCCTCAGGACAAATTGCAACCTGTACAGAACAGGAGGTTAAAGGTGCTGATTCTCCAAGTAGGGAGATTGCTAGTAAAGTACCTGGAATGGCGAACCCGAGCACAAGGAGATGAGAAATGAGGTGCGTTTTAGAAACCTTTCAAAATCACACGGTGTACCTTATTCTGGGTTTCTCATGCATGTTTTCGATGTAGGAAGATGCCTTTGAACCTGGAGATTTGGGACCCATGGGATGGGTACCACGCAGTATTACTTTAAAGGGTCTTCGTTTGCTCACCCAACCTCACCCAACCTCTCAGCCCCAAGAGTGTCCACCCTTATGTCTCATCCAGCTGTGGGTCTAGATATGGTCAATCCAGGTTGCATCAAAGCCCCTGAACGAATTATGTAAGAATTTCTCTCTCTTTCACTGTCTTTGTTTTACGGGTTTTTAAAAGTAATTTATTTTTATAATGGGGTTTAGCTCCCTTTCACGGCTGTGTTTATGCGGCTTTACACCCACTTGACTCACTTCCAGAGAGATATCAATACATAGGTTTTACGATTCTTACTAGTCAGACATATTATTGTGCGGTGAATAGGGGGTGTTGAGTCCAGTTCACTGAGCAAGGAGTTGGTCTTGTCTATTACATATTGGGTGTATGGAACGGTATCTGAGTGAATTTGAAACCTTGTTTTATGCATCACCACAACTCACCTTTCCCGTTAAGCAGCCATAGTGTGTTTTCTAAACGTGTGACTCTGTTCTGTTTTGTAATTCAGTTCAAGTGTAGCGGTTTTTACATTCCCTCTCTAAGTGATAGCTTATGATAAGTGTCTTTTTCTGTGTGACTTATTTCACTTAGAATCGTCGTTCCTAAATCCACTCATCTTGCTTCTACTAGCCTTATGACATTGATTTCATGTCTGAGTGATATTCCATTGTACATAAGGACCACAACTTCTTTATCCATTTTTCTCTTTCCTGGGATATTTACAGTGTCATGAAGTGGAGGTTCTTGTCAACAGAGCTGCCCTAAACTTTGGGGTGCCTGTGCCTTGCTGATTTTTAGTTTTCCCAATTTATACGCCCATGAGTGGACGTGCCCTATGCTCCCTAAGCTGTGTTTTTTCGATGTTTCAGGACACACCGTACACTTCTCCAGAGTGGCTGTTGGCAATTTACATCCCTCCCATCAGCGTAGCAAGGCTGCCATTTCTCCATGGCCTGTCCTGCATTTCTGGTTTTGAAAATTTTTGCAGCATGGCCCTTTTGACCGATGGGAAGCGAGAATTCTTGGTAGCGCTGATTTGCCTTTCCAGGTTGCTTGGTTGGCCAAAAAGGGCGTATGCGTTTTTTCCTGAATATATTCAGGAAACAACGCATACGCCCTTTTTGGCCAAGGTCATCATTGTCGACGTTTTGCCACCTTTCATGTGCTTTAAAGGCGATTCAAATCTACCTCCTGAAACCTGTTTCCTGCAATTCTGCCTTGCTTTCAAATCCTCTTCGTTGCCTTCCCTCAATATATTTGTGGACGAGAGTTATCATTTATAACTCAGCAGGTTTGTGAATTGCAGTGCCCCTGAGCTCCATTTTTCAACTGTCTTTTTTGGGAGCTGGCCGCAAAAGCACGGGATTGCCTCAGGCCCTATTCTGGTTCCCGGCGGCAGGCTGAACCTGTGTTTAATTCTTCTTCCTATTGGGAAAATAGAGTGACCTGTGCCTGTCCCAACACCTAGATCTAGTCTCTCATTGGTTGCCCGTCTTCCCGTTCATCCTCAGGACAAATTGCAACCTGTAGGGAACAGGAGCTTAAAGGTGCTGATTCTCCAAGTAGGGAGATTGCTAGTAAAGTAGCTAGAAAGGCGAACCCCAGCACAAGGAGATGAGAAATGTGGTTCATTTTGGAAACCTTTCAAAATCACACGGTGTACCATCTTCTGGGTTTCTCATGCATGTTTTCGATGTAGGAAGATGCCCTTGAACCTGGAGATTTGGGACCCATGGGATGGGTACCACGCAGTATTACTTTAAAGGGTCTGCGTTTGCTCACCCAACCTCACCAAACCTCTCAGCCCCAAGAGTGTCCACCCTTATGTCTCATCCAGCTGTGGGTCTAGATATGTTCAATCCAGGTTGCATCACAGCCCCTGAACGAATTTTGTAAGAATTTCTCTCTCTTTCACTGTCTTTGTTTTACGGGTTTTTAAAAGTAATTTATTTTTATAATGGGGTTTACCTGCTTTTCACTGCTGTGTTTAAGCGGCTTTACACCCACTTGACTCACTTCCAGACACGTATCAATACATAGGTTTTAAGATTCTTACTAGTCACGTATATTCTTGTGCGGTGAATAGGGGGTGTTGTGTCCAGTTCACTGAGCAAGGAGTAGGTCTTTTCTATTACATATTGGGTGTATGGAACGGTATCTGAGCGAATTTGAAACCCTTGTTTTATGCATCACCCCACCTCACCTTTCCCGTTAAGCAGCCATAGTGTGTTTTCTAAACGTGTGACTCTGTTCTGTTTTGTAATTCAGTTCAAGTGTAGCGGTTTTTACATTCCCTCTATAAGTGATACCTTATGATAAGTGTCTTTTTCTGTGTGACTTATTTCACTTGGAATCGTCGTACCTAAATCCACTCATCTTGCTTCTCCTAGCCTTATGACATTGATTTCATGTCTGAGTGATATTCCATCGTACATAAGGACCACAACTTCTTTATCCATTTTTCTCTTTCCTGGGATATTTAAGGTGTCATGAACTGGAGGTTCTTGTCAACAGAGCAGCCCTAAACTTTGGGGTGCCTGTGTCTTGCTGATTTTTAGTTTTCCCAATTTATACGCCCATGAGTGGACGTGCCCTATGCTCCCTAAGCTGTGTTTTTTCGATGTTTCAGGACACACCGTACACTTCTCCAGAGTGGCTGTTGGCAATTAACATCCCGCCTATCAGCGTAGCAAGGCTGCCATTTCTCCATGGCCTGTCCTGCATTTCTGGTTTTGACACTTTTTTAGCATGGCCCTTTTGACCGATGGGAAGCGAGACTTCTTTGTAGCGCTTATTTGCCTTTCCAGGGTGCTTGGTTGGCCAAAAAGGGCGTATGCGTTTTTTCCTGAATATATTCATGAAAAAACGCATACGCCCTTTTTGGCCAAGGGCATCATTGTCCACCTTTTGCCGCTTTTCATGTGCTTTAAAAGCAATTCGAAACTACCTCCTGAAATCTGTTTCCTGCAATTCTGCCTTGCTTTCAAATCCTCTTCGTTCCATTCCCTCAATATATCTGTGGATGAGAGTTATCATTTATAACTCTGCGGGTTTGTGAATGGCAGTGCCCCTGCGCTCCATTTTTCAACTGTCTTTTTTGGGAGCTGGCCGCAAAAGCACGGGATTGCCTCAGGCCCTATTCTGGTTCCGGGCGGCAGGCTGAGCCTGTGGTTAATTCTTCTTCCTGATGGGAAAATAGAGTGACCTGTGCCTGTCCCAACACCTAGATCTAGTCTCTCATTGGTTGCCCCTCTTCCCGTTCATCCTCAGGACAAATTGCAACCTATACAGAACAGGAGGTAAAGGTGCTGATTCTCCAAGTAGGGAGATTGCTAGTAAAGTAGCTGGAATGGCGAACCCGAGCACAAGGAGATGAGAAATGAGGTGCGTTTTAGAAACCTTTCAAAATCACACGGTGTACCTTATTCTGGGTTTCTCATGCATGTTTTCGATGTAGGAAGATGCCCTTGAACCTGGAGATTTGGGACCCATGGGATGGGTACCACGCAGTATTACTTTAAAGGTTCTGCGTTTGCTCACCCAACCTCACCCAACCTCTCAGCCCCAAGAGTGTCCACCCTTATGTCTCATCCAGCTGTGGGTCTAGATATGGTCAATCCAGGTTGCATCAAAGCCCCTGAACGAATTATGTAAGAATTTCTCTCTCTTTCACTGTCTTTCTATTACGGGTTTTTAAAAGTAATTTATTTTTATAATGGGGTTTAGCAGCCTTTCACGGCTGTGTTTATGCGGCTTCACACCCACTTGACTCACTTCCAGAGAGATATCAATACATAGGTTTTACGATTCTTACTAGTCAGACATATTATTGTGCGGTGAATAGGGGGTGTTGAGTCCAGTTCACTGAGCAAGGAGTTGGTCTTGTCTATTACATATTGGGTGTATGGAACGGTATCTGAGCGAATTTGAAACCCTTGTTTTATGCATCACCCCACCTCACCTTTCCCGTTAAGCAGCCATAGTGTGTTTTCTAAACGTGTGACTCTGTTCTGTTTTGTAATTCAGTTCAAGTGTAGCGGTTTTTACATTCCCTCTCTAAGTGATACCTTATGATAAGTGTCTTTTTCTGTGTGACTTATTTCACTTGGAATCGTCGTACCTAAATCCACTCATCTTGCTTCTCCTAGCCTTATGACATTGATTTCATGTCTGAGTGATATTCCATTGTACATAAGGACCACAACTTCTTTATCCATTTTTCTCTTTCCTGGGATATTTAAGGTGTCATGAACTGGAGGTTCTTGTCAACAGAGCAGCCCTAAACTTTGGGGTGCCTGTGTCTTGCTGATTTTTAGTTTTCCCAATTTATACGCCCATGAGTGGACGTGCCCTATGCTCCCTAAGCTGAGTTTTTTCGATGTTTCAGGACACACCGTACACTTCTCCAGAGTGGCTGTTGGCAATTAACATCCCGCCTATCAGCGTAGCAAGGCTGCCATTTCTCCATGGCCTGTCCTGCATTTCTGGTTTTGACACTTTTTTAGCATGGCCCTTTTGACCGATGGGAAGCGAGACTTCTTTGTAGCGCTGATTTGCCTTTCCAGGGTGCTTGGTTGGCCAAACAGGGCGTATGCGTTTTTTCCTGAATATATTCAGGAAAAAACGCATACGCCCTTTTTGGCCAAGGGCATCATTGTCGACCTTTTGCCGCTTTTCATGTGCTTTAAAGGCAATTCGAATCTACCTCCTGAAATCTGTTTCCTGCAATTCTGCCTTGCTTTCAAATCCTCTTCGTTCCATTCCCTCAATATATCTGTGGACGAGAGTTATCATTTATAACTCTGCGGGTTTGTGAATTGCAGTGTCCCAGAGCTCCATTTTTCAACTCGCTTTTTTGGGAGCTGGCCGCAAAAGCGCAGTATTGCCTCAGGCGCTATTGTGCTTCTGGGCGGCAGGCTGAGCCTGTGGTTAATTCTTCTTCCTGATGGGAAAATAGAGTGACCTGTGCCTGTCCCAACACCTAGATCTAGTCTCTCATTGGTTGCCCCTCTTCCCGTTCATCCTCAGGACAAATTGCAACCTGTATGGATCAGGAGCTTAAAGGTGCTGATTCTGCAAGTAGGGAGATTGCTAGTAAAGTAGCTGGAAAGGAGAACCCGAGCACAAGGAGGTGAGAAATGGGGTGCATTTTAGAAACCTTTCAAAATCACACGGTGTACCATCTTCTGAGTTTCTCATGCATGTTTTCGATGTAGGAAGATGCCCTTGAACCTGGAGATTTGGGACCCATGGGATGGGTACCACGCAGTATTACTTTAAAGGGTCTGCGTTTGCTCACCCAACCTCACCCAACCTGTCAGCCCCAAGAGTGTCCAACCTTATGTCTCATCCAGCTGTGGGTCTAGATATGGTCAATCCAGTTTGCATCACAGCCCCTGAACGAATTTTGTAAGAATATCTCTCTCTTTCACTGTCTTTGTTTTACGGGTTTTTAAAAGTAATTTATTTTTATAATGGGGTTTACCTGCTTTTCACGGCTGTGTTTAAGCGGCTTTACACCCACTTGACTCACTTCCAGACACGTATCAATACATAGGTTTTAAGATTCTTACTAGTCACGTATATTCTTGTGCGGTGAATAGGGGGTGTTGTGTCCAGTTCACTGAGCAAGGAGTAGGTCTTTTCTATTACATATTGGGTGTATGGAACGGTATCTGAGCGAATTTGAAACCCTTGTTTTATGCATCACCCCACCTCACCTTTCCCGTTAAGCAGCCATAGTGTGTTTTCTAAACGTGTGACTCTGTTCTGTTTTGTAATTCAGTTCAAGTGTAGCGGTTTTTACATTCCCTCTATAAGTGATACCTTATGATAAGTGTCTTTTTCTGTGTGACTTATTTCACTTGGAATCGTTGTACCTAAATCCACTCATCTTGCTTCTCCTAGCCTTATGACATTGATTTCATGTCTGAGTGATATTCCATCGTACATAAGGACCACAACTTCTTTATCCATTTTTCTCTTTCCTGGGATATTTAAGGTGTCATGAACTGGAGGTTCTTGTCAACAGAGCAGCCCTAAACTTTGGGGTGCCTGTGTCTTGCTGATTTTTAGTTTTCCCAATTTATACGCCTATGAGTGGACGTGCCCTATGCTCCCTAAGCTGTGTTTTTTCGATGTTTCAGGACACACCGTACACTTCTCCAGAGTGGCTGTTGGCAATTAACATCCCGCCTATCAGCGTAGCAAGGCTGCCATTTCTCCATGGCCTGTCCTGCATTTCTGGTTTTGACACTTTTTTAGCATGGCCCTTTTGACCGATGGGAAGCGAGACTTCTTTGTAGCGCTTATTTGCCTTTCCAGGGTGCTTGGTTGGCCAAAAAGGGCGTATGCGTTTTTTCCTGAATATATTCACGAAAAAACGCATACGCCCTTTTTGGCCAAGGGCATCATTGTCCACCATTTGCCGCTTTTCATGTGCTTTAAAAGCAATTCGAAACTACCTCCTGAAATCTGTTTCCTGCAATTCTGCCTTGCTTTCAAATCCTCTTCGTTCCATTCCCTCAATATATCTGTGGATGAGAGTTATCATTTATAACTCTGCGGGTTTGTGAATGGCAGTGCCCCTGCGCTCCATTTTTCAACTGTCTTTTTTGGGAGCTGGCCGCAAAAGCACGGGATTGCCTCAGGCCCTATTCTGGTTCCGGGCGGCAGGCTGAGCCTGTGGTTAATTCTTCTTCCTGATGGGAAAATAGAGTGACCTGTGCCTGTCCCAACACCTAGATCTAGTCTCTCATTGGTTGCCCCTCTTCCCGTTCATCCTCAGGACAAATTGCAACCTATACAGAACAGGAGGTAAAGGTGCTGATTCTCCAAGTAGGGAGATTGCTAGTAAAGTAGCTGGAATGGCGAACCCGAGCACAAGGAGATGAGAAATGAGGTGCGTTTTAGAAACCTTTCAAAATCACACGGTGTACCTTATTCTGGGTTTCTCATGCATGTTTTCGATGTAGGAAGATGCCCTTGAACCTGGAGATTTGGGACCCATGGGATGGGTACCACGCAGTATTACTTTAAAGGTTCTGCGTTTGCTCACCCAACCTCACCCAACCTCTCAGCCCCAAGAGTGTCCACCCTTATGTCTCATCCAGCTGTGGGTCTAGATATGGTCAATCCAGGTTGCATCAAAGCCCCTGAACGAATTATGTAAGAATTTCTCTCTCTTTCACTGTCTTTCTATTACGGGTTTTTAAAAGTAATTTATTTTTATAATGGGGTTTAGCTGCCTTTCACGGCTGTGTTTATGCGGCTTCACACCCACTTGACTCACTTCCAGAGAGATATCAATACATAGGTTTTACGATTCTTACTAGTCAGACATATTATTGTGCGGTGAATAGGGGGTGTTGAGTCCAGTTCACTGAGCAAGGAGTTGGTCTTGTCTATTACATATTGGGTGTATGGAACGGTATCTGAGTGAATTTGAAACCCTTGTTTTATGCATCACCCCAACTCACCTTTCCCGTTAAGCAGCCATAGTGTGTTTTCTAAACGTGTGACTCTGTTCTGTTTTGTAATTCAGTTCAAGTGTAGCGGTTTTTACATTCCCTCTCTAAGTGATAGCTTATGATAAGTGTCTTTTTCTGTGTGACTTATTTCACTTAGAATCGTCGTTCCTAAATCCACTCGTCTTGCTTCTACTAGCCTTATGACATTGATTTCATGTCTGAGTGATATTCCATCGTACATAAGGACCACAACTTCTTTATCCATTTTTCTCTTTCCTGGGATATTTACGGTGTCATGAAGTGGAGGTTCTTGTCAACAGAGCTGCCCTAAACTTTGGGGTGCCTGTGTCTTGCTGATTTTTAGTTTTCCCAATTTATACGCCCATGAGTGGACGTGCCCTATGCTCCCTAAGCTGTGTTTTTTCGATGTTTCAGGACACACCGTACACTTCTCCAGAGTGGCTGTTGGCAATTTACATCCCTCCCATCAGCGTAGCAAGGCTGCCATTTCTCCATGGCCTGTCCTGCATTTCTGGTTTTGAAAATTTTTGCAGCATGGCCCTTTTGACCGATGGGAAGCGAGAATTCTTGGTAGCGCTGATTTGCCTTTCCAAGTTGCTTGGTTGGCCAAAAAGGGCGTATGCGTTTTTTCCTGAATATATTCAGGAAACAACGCATATGCCCTTTTTGGCCAAGGTCATCATTGTCGACGTTTTGCCACCTTTCATGTGCTTTAAAGGCGATTCGAATCTACCTCCTGAAACCTGTTTCCTGCAATTCTGCCTTGCTTTCAAATCCTCTTCGTTGCCTTCCCTCAATATATTTGTGGACGAGAGTTATCATTTATAACTCAGCAGGTTTGTGAATTGCAGTGCCCCTGAGCTCCATTTTTCAACTGTCTTTTTTGGGAGCTGGCCGCAAAAGCACGGGATTGCCTCAGGCCCTATTCTGGTTCCCGGCGGCAGGCTGAACCTGTGTTTAATTCTTCTTCCTGATGGGAAAATAGAGTGACCTGTGCCTGTCCCAACACCTAGATCTAGTCTCTCATTGGTTGCCCGTCTTCCCGTTCATCCTCAGGACAAATTGCAACCTGTAGGGAACAGGAGCTTAAAGGTGCTGATTCTCCAAGTAGGGAGATTGCTAGTAAAGTAGCTGGAAAGGCGAACCCCAGCACAAGGAGATGAGAAATGTGGTTCATTTTGGAAACCTTTCAAAATCACACGGTGTACCATCTTCTGGGTTTCTCATGCATGTTTTCGATGTAGGAAGATGCCCTTGAACCTGGAGATTTGGGACCCATGGGATGGGTACCACGCAGTATTACTTTAAAGGGTCTGCGTTTGCTCAGCCAACCTCACCAAACCTCTCAGCCCCAAGAGTGTCCACCCTTATGTCTCATCCAGCTGTGGGTCTAGATATGGTCAATCCAGGTTGCATCACAGCCCCTGAACGAATTTTGTAAGAATTTCTCTCTCTTTCACTGTCTTTGTTTTACGGGTTTTTAAAAGTAATTTATTTTTATAATGGGGTTTAGCTGCTTTTCACGGCTGTGTTTAAGCGGCTTTACACCCACTTGACTCACTTCCAGACACGTATCAATACATAGGTTTTAAGATTCTTACTAGTCACGTATATTCTTGTGCGGTGAATAGGGGGTGTTGTGTCCAGTTCACTGAGCAAGGAGTAGGTCTTTTCTATTACATATTGGGTGTATGGAACGGTATCTGAGCGAATTTGAAACCCTTGTTTTATGCATCACCCCACCTCACCTTTCCCGTTAAGCAGCCATAGTGTGTTTTCTAAACGTGTGACTCTGTTCTGTTTTGTAATTCAGTTCAAGTGTAGCGGTTTTTACATTCCCTCTATAAGTGATACCTTATGATAAGTGTCTTTTTCTGTGTGACTTATTTCACTTGGAATCGTCGTACCTAAATCCACTCATCTTGCTTCTCCTAGCCTTATGACATTGATTTCATTTCTGAGTGATATTCCATTGTACATAAGGACCACAACTTCTTTATCCATTTTTCTCTTTCCTGGGATATTTAAGGTGTCATGAACTGGAGGTTCTTGTCAACAGAGCAGCCCTAAACTTTGGGGTGCCTGTGTCTTGCTGATTTTTAGTTTTCCCAATTTATACGCCCATGAGTGGACGTGCCCTATGCTCCCTAAGCTGTGTTTTTTCGATGTTTCAGGACACACCGTACACTTCTCCAGAGTGGCTGTTGGCAATTAACATCCCGCCTATCAGCGTAGCAAGGCTGCCATTTCTCCATGGCCTGTCCTGCATTTCTGGTTTTGACACTTTTTTAGCATGGCCCTTTTGACCGATGGGAAGCGAGACTTCTTTGTAGCGCTGATTTGCCTTTCCAGGGTGCTTGGTTGGCCAAACAGGGCGTATGCGTTTTTTCCTGAATATATTCAGGAAAAAACGCATACGCCCTTTTTGGCCAAGGGCATCATTGTCGACCTTTTGCCGCTTTTCATGTGCTTTAAAGGCAATTCGAATCTACCTCTTGAAATCTGTTTCCTGCAATTCTGCCTTGCTTTCAAATCCTCTTCGTTCCATTCCCTCAATATATCTGTGGATGAGAGTTATCATTTATAACTCTGCGGGTGTGTGAATTGCAGTGTCCCTGAGCTCCATTTTTCAACTCGCTTTTTTGGGAGCTGGCCGCAAAAGCGCAGTATTGCCTCAGGCGCTATTGTGCTTCTGGGCGGCAGGCTGAGCCTGTGGTTAATTCTTCTCCCTGATGGGAAAATAGAGTGACCTGTGCCTGTCCCAACACCTAGATCTAGTCTCTCATTGGTTGCCCCTCTTCCCGTTCATCCTCAGGACAAATTGCAACCTGTATGGATCAGGAGCTTAAAGGTGCTGATTCTGCAAGTAGGGAGATTGCTAGTAAAGTAGCTGGAAAGGAGAACCCGAGCACAAGAAGGTGAGAAATGGGGTGCGTTTTAGAAACCTTTCAAAATCACACGGTGTACCATCTTCTAAGTTTCTCATGCATGTTTTCGATGTAGGAAGATGCCCTTGAACCTGGAGATTTGGGACCCATGGGATGGGTACCACGCAGTATTACTTTAAAGGGTTTGCGTTTGCTCACCCAACCTCACCCAACCTGTCAGCCCCAAGAGTGTCCAACCTTATGTCTCATCCAGCTGTGGGTCTAGATATGGTCAATCCAGGTTGCATCACAGCCCCTGAACGAATTTTGTAAGAATTTCTCTCTCTTTCACTGTCTTTGTTTTACGGGTTTTTAAAAGTAATTTATTTTTATAATGGGGTTTAGCTGCTTTTCACGGCTGTGTTTATGCGGCTTTACACCCACTTGACTCTCTTCCAGAGAGATATCAATACATAGGTTTTACGATTATTACTAGTCAGATATATTCTTGTGCGGTGAATAGGGGGTGTTGAGTCCAGTTCACTGAGCAAGGAGTAGGCCTTGTCTATTACATATTGGGTGTATGGAACGGTATCTGAGCGAATTTGAAACCCTTGTTTTATGCATCACCCCACCTCACCTTTCCCGTTAAGCAGCCATAGTGTGTTTTCTAAACGTGTGACTCTGTTCCCTTTGTAATTCAGTTCAAGTGTAGCGGTTTTTACATTCCCTCTATAAGTGATAGCTTATGATAAGTGTCTTTTTCTGTGTGACTTAGTTCACTTAGAATCGTCATACCTAAATCCACTCATCTTGCTTCTACTAGCCTTATGACATTGATTTCATGTCTGAGTGATATTCCTTTGTACATAAGGACCACAACTTCTTTATCCATTTTTCTCTTTCCTGGGATATTTAAGGTGTCATGAAGTGGAGGTTCTTGTCAACATAGCAGCCCTAAACATTGGGGTGCATGTGTCTTGCTGATTTTTAGTTTTCCCAATTTATACGCCCATGAGTGCACGTGCCCTATGCTCCCTAAGCTGTTTTTTCGATGTTTCAGGACACACCGTACACTTCTCCAGAGTGGCTGTTGGCAATTTACATCCCGCCCATCAGCGTAGCAAGGCTGCCATTTCTCCATGGCCTGTCCTGCATTTCTGGTTTTGACACTTTTTGCAGCATGGCCCTTTTGACCGATTGGAAGCGAGACTTCTTTGTAGCGCTGATTTGCCTTTCCAGGTTGCTTGGTTGGCCAAAAAGGGCGTATCCGTTTTTTCCTGAATATATTCAGGAAAAAACGCATACGCCCTTTTTGGCCAAGGGCATCACTGTCGACGTTTTGCCACTTTTCATGTGCTTTAAAGGCGATTCGAATCTACCTCCTGAAACATGTTTCCTGCAATTCTGCCTTGCTTTCAAATCCTCTTCGTTGCCTTCCCTCAATATATTTGTTGACGAGAGTTACCATTTATAACTCTGCGGGTTTGTGAATGGCAGTGACCCTGAGCTCCATTTTTCAACTGTCTTTTTTGGGAGCTGGCTGCAAAAGCACGGGATTGCCTCAGGCCCTATTCAGGTTCCAGGGGGCAGGCTGAGCCTGTGGTTAATTCTTCTTCCTGATGGGAAAATAGAGTGACCTGTGCCTGTCCCAACACCTAGATCTAGTCTCTCATTGGTTGCCCCTCTTCCCGTTCATCCTCAGGACAAATTGCAACCTGTACAGAACAGGAGGTTAAAGGTGCTGATTCTCCAAGTATGGAGATTGCTAGTAAAGTACCTGGAATGGCGAACCCGAGCACAAGGAGATGAGAAATGAGGTGCGTTTTAGAAACCTTTCAAAATCACACGGTGTACCTTATTCTGGGTTTCTCATGCATGATTTCGATGTAGGAAGATGCCCTTGAACCTGGAGATTTGGGACCCATGGGATGGGTACCACGCAGTATTACTTTAAAGGTTCTGCGTTTGCTCACCCAACCTCACCCAACCTCTCAGCCCCAAGAGTGTCCACCCTTATGTCTCATCCAGCTGTGGGTCTAGATATGGTCAATCCAGGTTGCATCAAAGCCCCTGAACGAATTATGTAAGAATTTCTCTCTCTTTCACTGTCTTTCTTTTACGGGTTTTTAAAAGTAATTTATTTTTATAATGGGGTTTAGCTGCCTTTCACGGCTGTGTTTATGCGGCTTTACACCCACTTGACTCACTTCCAGAGAGATATCAATACATAGGTTTTACGATTCTTACTAGTCAGACATATTATTGTGCGGTGAATAGGGGGTGTTGAGTCCAGTTCACTGAGCAAGGAGTTGGTCTTGTCTATTACATATTGGGTGTATGGAACGGTATCTGAGTGAATTTGAAACCCTTGTTTTATGCATCACCCCAACTCACCTTTCCCGTTAAGCAGCCATAGTGTGTTTTCTAAACGTGTGACTCTGTTCTGTTTTGTAATTCAGTTCAAGTGTAGCGGTTTTTACATTCCCTCTCTAAGTGATAGCTTATGATAAGTGTCTTTTTCTGTGTGACTTATTTCACTTAGAATCGTCGTTCCTAAATCCACTCATCTTGCTTCTACAAGCCTTATGACATTGATTTCATGTCTGAGTGATATTCCATTGTACATAAGGACCACAACTTCTTTATCCATTTTTCTCTTTCCTGGGATATTTAAGGTGTCATGAACTGGAGGTTCTTGTCAACAGAGCAGCCCTAAACTTTGGGGTGCCTGTGTCTTGCTGATTTTTAGTTTTCCCAATTTATACGCCCATGAGTGGACGTGCCCTATGCTCCCTAAGCTGTGTTTTTTCGATGTTTCAGGACACACCGTACACTTCTCCAGAGTGGCTGTTGGCAATTAACATCCCGCCTATCAGCGTAGCAAGGCTGCCATTTCTCCATGGCCTGTCCTGCATTTCTGGTTTTGACACTTTTTTAGCATGGCCCTTTTGACCGATGGGAAGCGAGACTTCTTTGTAGCGCTGATTTGCCTTTCCAGGGTGCTTGGTTGGCCAAAAAGGGCGTATGCGTTTTTTCCTGAATATATTCAGGAAAAAACGCATACGCCCTTTTTGGCCAAGGGCATCATTGTCGACCTTTTGCCGCTTTTCATGTGCTTTAAAGGCAATTCGAATCTACCTCCTGAAATCTGTTTCCTGCAATTCTGCCTTGCTTTCAAATCCTCTTCGTTCCATTCCCTCAATATATCTGTGGATGAGAGTTATCATTTATAACTCTGCGGGTTTGTGAATTGCAGTGTCCCTGAGCTCCATTTTTCAACTCGCTTTTTTGGGAGCTGGCCGCAAAAGCGCAGTATTGCCTCAGGCGCTATTGTGCTTCTGGGCGGCAGGCTGAGCCTGTGGTTAATTCTTCTTCCTGATGGGAAAATAGAGTGACCTGTGCCTGTCCCAACACCTAGATCTAGTCTCTCATTGGTTGCCCCTCTTCCCGTTCATCCTCAGGACAAATTGCAACCTGTATGGATCAGGAGCTTAAAGGTGCTGATTCTGCAAGTAGGGAGATTGCTAGTAAAGTAGCTGGAAAGGCGAACCCGAGCACAAGGAGGTGAGAAATGGGGTGCGTTTTAGAAACCTTTCAAAATCACACGGTGTACCATCTTCTGAGTTTCTCATGCATGTTTTCGATGTAGGAAGATGCCCTTGAACCTGGAGATTTGGGACCCATGGGATGGGTACCACGCAGTATTACTTTAAAGGGTCTGCATTTGCTCACCCAACCTCACCCAACCTGTCAGCCCCAAGAGTGTCCAACCTTATGTCTCATCCAGCTGTGGGTCTAGATATGGTCAATCCAGGTTGCATCACAGCCCCTGAACGAATTTTGTAAGAATTTCTCTCTCTTTCACTGTCTTTGTTTTACGGGTTTTTAAAAGTAATTTATTTTTATAATGGGGTTTAGCTGCTTTTCACGGCTGTGTTTATGCGGCTTTACACCCACTTGACTCACTTCCAGAGAGATATCAATACATAGGTTTTACGATTATTACTAGTCAGATATATTCTTGTGCGGTGAATAGGGGGTGTTGAGTCCAGTTCACTGAGCAAGGAGTAGGCCTTGTCTATTACATATTGGGTGTATGGAACGGTATCTGAGCGAATTTGAAACCCTTGTTTTATGCATCACCCCACCTCACCTTTCCCGTTAAGCAGCCATAGTGTGTTTTCTAAACGTGTGACTCTGTTCCCTTTGTAATTCAGTTCAAGTGTAGCGGTTTTTACATTCCCTCTATAAGTGATAGCTTATGATAAGTGTCTTTTTCTGTGTGACTTAGTTCACTTAGAATCGTCATACCTAAATCCACTCATCTTGCTTCTACTAGCCTTATGACATTGATTTCATGTCTGAGTGATATTCCTTTGTACATAAGGACCACAAATTCTTTATCCATTTTTCTCTTTCCTGGGATATTTAAGGTGTCATGAAGTGGAGGTTCTTGTCAACATAGCAGCCCTAAACATTGGGTTGCCTGTGTCTTGCTGATTTTTAGTTTTCCCAATTTATACGCCCATGAGTGCACGTGCCCTATGCTCCCTAAGCTGTTTTTTCGATGTTTCAGGACACACCGTACACTTCTCCAGTGTCTGTTGGCAATTTACATCCCGCCCATCAGCGTAGCAAGGCTGCCATTTCTCCATGGCCTGTCCTGCATTTCTGGTTTTGACAATTTTTGCAGCATGGCCCTTTTGACCGATTGGAAGCGAGACTTCTTTGTAGCGCTGATTTGTCTTTCCAGGTTGCTTGGTTGGCCAAAAAGGGCGTATCCGTTTTTTCCTGAATATATTCAGGAAAAATCGCATACGCCCTTTTTGGCCAAGGGCATCACTGTCGACGTTTTGCCACTTTTCATGTGCTTTAAAGGCGATTCGAATCTACCTCCTGAAACATGTTTCCTGCAATTCTGCCTTGCTTTCAAATCCTCTTCGTTGCCTTCCCTCAATATATTTGTTGACGAGAGTTACCATTTATAACTCTGCGGGTTTGTGAATGGCAGTGCCCCTGAGCTCCATTTTTCAACTCGCTTTTTTGGGAGCTGGCCGCAAAAGCACAGGATTGCCTCAGGCCCTATTCTGGTTCTGGGCGGCAGGCTGAGCCTGTGGTTAATTCTTCTTCCTGATGGGAAAATAGAGTGACCTGTGCCTGTCCCAACACCTAGATCTAGTCTCTCATTGGTTGCCCCTCGTCCCGTTCATCCTCAGGACAAATTGCAACCTGTATGGATCAGGAGCTTAAAGGTGCTGATTCTGCAAGTAAAGAGATTGCTAGTAAAGTAGCTGGAAAGGCGAACCCGAGCACAAGGAGATGAGAAATGAGGTGCGTTTTAGAAACCTTTCAAAATCACACGGTGTACCTTATTCTGGGTTTCTCATGCATGTTTTCGATGTAGGAAGATGCCCTTGAACCTGGAGATTTGGGACCCATGGGATGGGTACCACGCAGTATTACTTTAAAGGTTCTGCGTTTGCTCACCCAACCTCACCCAACCTCTCAGCCCCAAGAGTGTCCACCCTTATGTCTCATCCAGCTGTGGGTCTAGATATGGTCAATCCAGGTTGCATCACAGACCCTGAACGAATTTTGTAAGAATTTCTCTCTCTTTCACTGTCTTTGTTTTACGGGTTTTTAAAAGTAATTTATTTTTATAATGGGGTTTAGCTGCCTTTCACGGCTGTGTTTATGCGGCTTTACACCCACTTGACTCACTTCCAGAGAGATATCAATACATAGGTTTTACGATTCTTACTAGTCAGACATATTATTGTGCGGTGAATAGGGGGTGTTGAGTCCAGTTCACTGAGCAAGGAGTTGGTCTTGTCTATTACATATTCGGTGTATGGAACGGTATCTGAGTGAATTTGAAACCCTTGTTTTATGCATCACCCCAACTCACCTTTCCCGTTAAGCAGCCATAGTGTGTTTTCTAAACGTGTGACTCTGTTCTGTTTTGTAATTCAGTTCAAGTGTAGCGGTTTTTACATTCCCTCTCTAAGTGATAGCTTATGATAAGTGTCTTTTTCTGTGTGACTTATTTCACTTAGAATCGTCGTTCCTAAATCCACTCATCTTGCTTCTACTAGCCTTATGACATTGATTTCATGTCTGAGTGATATTCCATTGTACATAAGGACCACAACTTCTTTATCCATTTTTCTCTTTCCTGGGATATTTACGGTGTCATGAAGTGGAGGTTCTTGTCAACAGAGCTGCCCTAAACTTTGGGGTGCCTGTGTCTTGCTGATTTTTAGTTTTCCCAATTTATACGCCCATGAGTGGACCTGCCCTATGCTCCCTAAGCTGTGTTTTTTCGATGTTTCTGGACACACCGTACACTTCTCCAGAGTGGCTGTTGGCAATTTACATCCCTCCCATGAGCGTAGCAAGGCTGCCATTTCTCCATGGCCTGTCCTGCATTTCTGGTTTTGAAAATTTTTGCAGCATGGCCCTTTTGACCGATGGGAAGCGAGAATTCTTGGTAGCGCTGATTTGACTTTCCAGGTTGCTTGGTTGGCCAAAAAGGGCGTATGCGTTTTTTCCTGAATATATTCAGGAAACAACGCATACGCCCTTTTTGGCCAAGGTCATCATTGTCGACGTTTTGCCACTTTTCATGTGCTTTAAAGGCGATTCGAATCTACCTCCTGAAACATGTTTCCTGCAATTCTGCCTTGCTTTCAAATCCTCTTCGGTGCCTTCCCTCAATATATTTGTGGACGAGAGTTATCATTTATAACTCAGCAGGTTTGTGAATTGCAGTGCCCCTGAGCTCCATTTTTCAACTGTCTTTTTTGGGAGCTGGCCGCAAAAGCACGGGATTGCCTCAGGCCCTATTCTGGTTCCCGGCAGCAGCCTGAACCTGTGTTTAATTCTTCTTCCTGATGGGAAAATAGAGTGACCTGTGCCTGTCCCAACACCTAGATCTAGTCTCTCATTGGTTGCCCGTCTTCCCGTTCATCCTCAGGACAAATTGCAACCTGTAGGGAACAGGAGCTTAAAGGTGCTGATTCTCCAAGTAGGGAGATTGCTAGTAAAGTAGCTGGAAAGGCGAACCCCAGCACAAGGAGATGAGAAATGTGGTTCATTTTGGAAACCTTTCAAAATCACACGGTGTACCATCTTCTGGGTTTCTCATGCATGTTTTCGATGTAGGAAGATGCCCTTGAACCTGGAGATTTGGGACCCATGGGATGGGTACCACGCAGTATTACTTTAAAGGGTCTGCGTTTGCTCACCCAACCTCACCAAACCTCTCAGCCCCAAGAGTGTCCACCCTTATGTCTCATCCAGCTGTGGGTCTAGATATGGTCAATCCAGGTTGCATCACAGCCCCTGAACGAATTTTGTAAGAATTTCTCTCTCTTTCACTGTCTTTGTTTTATGGGTTTTTAAAAGTAATTTATTTTTATAATGGGGTTTAGCTGCTTTTCACGGCTGTGTTTAAGCGGCTTTACACCCACTTGACTCACTTCCAGACACGTATCAATACATAGGTTTTAAGATTCTTACTAGTCACGTATATTCTTGTGCGGTGAATAGGGGGTGTTGTGTCCAGTTCACTGAGCAAGGAGTAGGTCTTTTCTATTACATATTGGGTGTATGGAACGGTATCTGAGCGAATTTGAAACCCTTGTTTTATGCATCACCCCACCTCACCTTTCCCGTTAAGCAGCCATAGTGTGTTTTCTAAACGTGTGACTCTGTTCTGTTTTGTAATTCAGTTCAAGTGTAGCGGTTTTTACATTCCCTCTATAAGTGATACCTTATGATAAGTGTCTTTTTCTGTGTGACTTATTTCACTTGGAATCGTCGTACCTAAATCCACTCATCTTGCTTCTCCTAGCCTTATGACATTGATTTCATGTCTGAGTGATATTCCATTGTACATAAGGACCACAACTTCTTTATCCATTTTTCTCTTTCCTGGGATATTTAAGGTGTCATGAACTGGAGGTTCTTGTCAACAGAGCAGCCCTAAACTTTGGGGTGCCTGTGTCTTGCTGATTTTTAGTTTTCCCAATTTATACGCCCATGAGTGGACGTGCCCTATGCTCCCTAAGCTGTGTTTTTTCGATGTATCAGGACACACCGTACACTTCTCCAGAGTGGCTGTTGGCAATTAACATCCCGCCTATCAGCTTAGCAAGGCTGCCATTTCTCCATGGCCTGTCCTGCATTTCTGGTTTTGACACTTTTTTAGCATGGCCCTTTTGACCGATGGGAAGCGAGACTTCTTTGTAGCGCTGATTTGCCTTTCCAGGGTGCTTGATTGGCCAAAAAGGGCGTATGCGTTTTTTCCTGAATATATTCAGGAAAAAACGCATACGCCCTTTTTGGCCAAGGGAATCATTGTCGACCTTTTGTCGCTTTTCATGTGCTTTAAAGGCAATTCGAATCTACCTCCTGAAATCTGTTTCCTGCAATTCTGCCTTGCTTTCAAATCCTCTTCATTCCATTCCCTCAATATATCTGTGGATGAGAGTTATCATTTATAACTCTGCGGGTTTGTGAATTGCAGTGTCCCTGAGCTCCATTTTTCAACTCGCTTTTTTGGGAGCTGGCCGCAAAAGCGCAGTATTGCCTCAGGCGCTATTGTGCTTCTGGGCGGCAGGCTGAGCCTGTGGTTAATTCTTCTTCCTGATGGGAAAATAGAGTGACCTGTGCCTGTCCCAACACCTAGATCTAGTCTCTCATTGGTTGCCCCTCTTCCCGTTCATCCTCAGGACAAATTGCAACCTGTATGGATCAGGAGCTTAAAGGTGCTGATTCTGCAAGTAGGGAGATTGCTAGTAAAGTAGCTGGAAAGGCGAACCCGAGCACAAAGAGGTGAGAAATGGGGTGCGTTTTAGAAACCTTTCAAAATCACACGGTGTACCATCTTCTGAGTTTCTCATGCATGTTTTCGATGTAGGAAGATGCCCTTGAAACTGGAGATTTGGGACCCATGGGATGGGTACCACGCAGTATTACTTTAAAGGGTCTGCGTTTGCTCACCCAACCTCACCCAACCTGTCAGCCCCAAGAGTGTCCAACCTTATGTCTCATCCAGCTGTGGGTCTAGATATGGTCAATCCCGGTTGAATCACAGCCCCTGAACGAATTCTGTAAGAATTTCTCTCTCTTTCACTGTCTTTGTTTTACGGGTTTTTCAAAGTAATTTATTTTTATAATGGGGTTTAGCTGCTTTTCACGGCTGTGTTTATGCGGAGTTACACTCACTTGACTCACTTCCAGAGAGATATCAATACATGGGTTTTAAGATTCTTACTAGTCACATATATTCTTGTGCGGTGAATAGGGGGTGTTGAGTCCAGTTCACTGAGCAAGGAGTAGGTCTTGTCTATTACATATTGGGTGTATGGAACGGTATCTGAGCGAATTTGAAACCCTTGTTTTATGCATCACCCCACCTCACCTTTCCCGTTAAGCAGCCATAGTGTGTTTTCTAAACGTGTGACTCTGTTCTGTTTTGTAATTCAGTTCAAGTGTAGCGGTTTTTACATTCCCTCTATAAGTGATAGCTTATGATAAGTGTCTTTTTCTGTGTGACTTATTTCACTTAGAATCGTCGTACCTAACTCCACTCATCTTGCTTCTACTAGCCTTATAACATTGATTTCATGTCTGAGTGATATTCCATTGTACATAAGGACCACAACTTCTTTATCCATTTTTCTCTTTCCTGGGATATTTAAGGTGTCATGAAGTGGAGGTTCTTGTCAACAGAGCAGCCCTAAACTTTCGGGTGCCTGTGTCTTGCTGATTTTTAGTTTTTTCCAATTTATATGCCCATGAGTGGACGTGCCCTATGCTCCCTAAGCTGTTTTTTTTCGATGTTACAGGACACAACGTACACTTCTCCAGAGTGGTTGTTGGCAATTTACATCCCGCCCATCAGCGTAGCAAGGCTGCCATTTCTCCATGGCCTGTTCTGCATTTCTGGTTTTGACACTTTTTGCACTTTGACCCTTTTGACCGATGGGAAGCGAGACTTCTTTGTAGCGCTGATTTGCCTTTCCAGGTTGCTTGGTTGGCCAAAGAGGGCGTATGCATTTTTTCCTGAATATATTCAGGAAAAAACGCATACGCCCTCTTTGGCCAAGGGCATCATTGTCGACGTTTTGCCGCTTTTCATGTGCTTTAAAGCCGATTCGAATCTACCTCCTGAAACCTGTTTCCTGCAATTCTGCCTTGCTTTCAAATACTCTTCGTTGCCTTCCCTCAATATATTTGTGGACGAGAGTTATCATTTATAACTCTGCAGGTTTGTGAATTTCAGTGCCCATGTGCTCCATTTTTCAACTGGCTTTTTTGGGAGCTGGCCGAAGAAGCGCGGGATTGCCTCAGGCACTATTCTGCTTCCCGGCGGCAGGCTGAGCCTGTGGTTAATTCTTCTTCCTGATGGGAAAATAGAGTGACCTGTGCCTGTCCCAACACCTAGATCTAGTCTCTCATTGGTTGCCCCTCTTCCCGTTCTTCCTCAGGACAAATTGCAACCTGTACAGATCAGGAGGTTAAAGGTGCTTTTTCTCCAAGAAGGGAGATTGCTAGTAAAGTAGCTGGAATGGCGAACCCGAGCACAAGGAGATGAGAAATGAGGTGCGTTTTAGAAACCTTACCCGATCACAAGGTGTACCATCTTCTGGGTTTCTCATGCATGTTTTCGATGCAGGAAGATGCCCTTGAACCTGGAGATTTGGGACCAATGGGATGGGTACCACACAGTATTATTTTAAAGGGTCTGCGTTTGCTCACCCAACCTCACCAAACCTGTCAGCCCCAAGAGTGTCCACCCTTAGGTCTCATCCAGCTGTTGGTCTAGATATGGTCAATCCAGGTTGCATCACAACCCCTGAACGATTTGTGTAAGAATTTCTCTTCTTTCACTGTCTTTGTTTTACGGGTTTTTACAAGTAATTTATTTTTATAATGGGGTTTATCTGCTTTTCACGGCTGTGTTTATGCGGCTTTACACCCACTTGACACACTTCCAGAGAGATATCAATACATAGGTTTTAAGATTCTTACTAGTCAGATATATACTTGTGCGGTGAATAGGGGGTGTTGAGTCCAGTTCACTGAGGAAGGAGTAGGTCTTGTCTATTACATATTGGGTGTATGGAACGGTATCTGAGCGAATTTGAAACCCTTGTTTTATGCATCACCCCACCTCACCTTTCCCGTTAAGCAGCCATAGTGTGTTTTCTAAACGTGTGACTCTGTTCTGTTTTGTAATTCAGTTCAAGTGTAGCGGTTTTTACATTCCCTCTATAAGTGATACCTTATGATAAGTGTCTTTTTCTGTGTGACTTATTTCACTTAGAGTCATCGTACCTAAATCCACTCATCATGCTGCTTCTAGCCTTATGACATTGATTTCATGGCTGAGTGATATTCCATTGTACATAAGGACCACAACTTCTTTATCCATTTTTCTCTTTCCTGGGATATTTAAGGTGTCATGAAGTGGAGGTTCTTGTCAACAGAGCAGCCCTAAACTTTGGTTTGCCTGTGTCTTGCTGATTTTTAATTTTCCCAATTTATACGCCTATGAGTGGAAGTGCCCTATGCTCCATAAGCTGTGTTTTTTCGATGTTTAAGGCCACACCGTACACTTCTCCAGAGTGGTTGCTGGCAATTTACGTCCCGCCCATCAGCGTAGCAAGGCTCCCATTTCTCCATGGCCCGTCCTGCTTTTGTGGTTTTGACACATTTTTCAGCATGGCCCTTTTGACTGATTGGAAGCGAGACTTCTTTGTAGCGCTGATTTGCCTTTCCAGGTTGCTTGGTTGGCCAAAAAGGGCGTATGCGTTTTTTCCTGAATATATTCAGGAAAAAACGCATACGCCCTTTTTGGCCAAGGGCATCATTGTCGACGTTTTGCCGCTTTTCATGTGCTTTAAAGCCGATTCGAATCTACCTCCTGAAACCAGTTTCCTGCAATTCTGCCTTGCTTTCAAATCCTCTTCGTTGCCTTCCCTCAATATATTTGTGGACGAGAGTTATCATTTATAACTCAGCAGGTTTGTGAATTGCAGTGCCCCTGAGCTCCATTTTTCAACTGTCTTTTTTGGGAGCTGGCCGCAAAAGCACGGGATTGCCTCAGGCCCTATTCTGGTTCCCGGCGGCAGCCTGAATCTGTGTTTAATTCTTCTTCCTGATGGGAAAATAGAGTGACCTGTGCCTGTCCCAACACCTAGATCTAGTCTCTCATTGGTTGCCCGTCTTCCCGTTCATCCTCAGGACAAATTGCAACCTGTAGGGAACAGGAGCTTAAAGGTGCTGATTCTCCAAGTAGGGAGATTGCTAGTAAAGTAGCTGGAAAGGCGAACCCCAGCACAAGGAGATGAGAAATGTGGTTCATTTTGGAAACCTTTCAAAATCACACGGTGTACCATCTTCTGGGTTTCTCATGCATGTTTTCGATGTAGGAAGATGCCCTTGAACCTGGAGATTTGGGACCCATGGGATGGGTACCACGCAGTATTACTTTAAAGGGTCTGCGTTTGCTCACCCAACCTCACCAAACCTCTCAGCCCCAAGAGTGTCCACCCTTATGTCTCATCCAGCTGTGGGTCTAGATATGGTCAATCCAGGTTGCATCACAGCCCCTGAACGAATTTTGTAAGAATTTCTCTCTCTTTCACTGTCTTTGTTTTATGGGTTTTTAAAAGTAATTTATTTTTACAATGGGGTTTAGCTGCTTTTCACGGCTGTGTTTAAGCGGCTTTACACCCACTTGACTCACTTCCAGACACGTATCAATACATAGGTTTTAAGATTCTTACTAGTCACGTATATTCTTGTGCGGTGAATAGGGGGTGTTGTGTCCAGTTCACTGAGCAAGGAGTAGGTCTTTTCTATTACATATTGGGTGTATGGAACGGTATCTGAGCGAATTTGAAACCCTTGTTTTATGCATCACCCCACCTCACCTTTCCCGTTAAGCAACCATAGTGTGTTTTCTAAACGTGTGACTCTGTTCTGTTTTGTAATTCAGTTCAAGTGTAGCGGTTTTTACATTCCCTCTATAAGTGATACCTTATGATAAGTGTCTTTTTCTGTGTGACTTATTTCACTTGGAATCGTCGTACCTAAATCCACTCATCTTGCTTCTCCTAGCCTTATGACATTGATTTCATGTCTGAGTGATATTCCATTGTACATAAGGACCACAACTTCTTTATCCATTTTTCTCTTTCCTGGGATATTTAAGGTGTCATGAACTGGAGGTTCTTGTCAACAGAGCAGCCCTAAACTTTGGGGTGCCTGTGTCTTGCTGATTTTTATTTTTCCCAATTTATACGCCCATGAGTGGACGTGCCCTATGCTCCCTAAGCTGTGTTTTTTCGATGTATCAGGACACACCGTACACTTCTCCAGAGTGGCTGTTGGCAATTAACATCCCGCCTATCAGCTTAGCAAGGCTGCCATTTCTCCATGGCCTGTCCTGCATTTCTGGTTTTGACACTTTTTTAGCATGGCCCTTTTGACCGATGGGAAGCGAGACTTCTTTGTAGCGCTGATTTGCCTTTCCAGGGTGCTTGGTTGGCCAAAAAGGGCGTATGCGTTTTTTCCTGAATATATTCAGGAAAAAACGCATACGCCCTTTTTGGCCAAGGGCATCATTGTCGACCTTTTGTCGCTTTTCATGTGCTTTAAATGCAATTCGAATCTACCTCCTGAAATCTGTTTCCTGCAATTCTGCCTTGATTTCAAATCCTCTTCGTTCCATTCCCTCAATATATCTGTGGATGAGAGTTATCATTTATAACTCTGCGGGTTTGTGAATTGCAGTGTCCCTGAGCTCCATTTTTCAACTCGCTTTTTTGGGAGCTGGCCGCAAAAGCGCAGTATTGCCTCAGGCGCTATTGTGCTTCTGGGCGGCAGGCTGAGCCTGTGGTTAATTCTTCTTCCTGATGGGAAAATAGAGTGACCTGTGCCTGTCCCAACACCTAGATCTAGTCTCTCATTGGTTGCCCCTCTTCCCGTTCATCCTCAGGACAAATTGCAACCTGTATGGATCAGGAGCTTAAAGGTGCTGATTCTGCAAGTAGGGAGATTGCTAGTAAAGTAGCTGGAAAGGCGAACCCGAGCACAAAGAGGTGAGAAATGGGGTGCGTTTTAGAAACCTTTCAAAATCACACGGTGTACCATCTTCTGAGTTTCTCATGCATGTTTTCGATGTAGGAAGATGCCCTTGAAACTGGAGATTTGGGACCCATGGGATGGGTACCACGCAGTATTACTTTAAAGGGTCTGCGTTTGCTCACCCAACCTCACCCAACCTGTCAGCCCCAAGAGTGTCCAACCTTATGTCTCATCCAGCTGTGGGTCTAGATATGGTCAATCCCGGTTGCATCACAGCCCCTGAACGAATTCTGTAAGAATTTCTCTCTCTTTCACTGTCTTTGTTTTACGGGTTTTTCAAAGTAATTTATTTTTATAATGGGGTTTAGCTGCTTTTCACGGCTGTGTTTATGCGGATTTACACTCACTTGACTCACTTCCAGAGAGATATCAATACATAGGTTTTAAGATTCTTACTAGTCACATATATTCTTGGGCGGTGAATAGGGGGTGTTGAGTCCAGTTCACTGAGCAAGGAGTAGGTCTTGTCTATTACATATTGGGTGTATGGAACGGTATCTGAGCGAATTTAAAACCCTTGTTTTATGCATCACCCCACCTGGCCTTTCCCGTTAAGCAGCCATAGTGTGTTTTCTGAACGTGTGAGTCTGTTCTGTTTTGTAATTCAGTTCAAGTGTAGCGGTTTTTACATTCCCTCTATAAGTGATAGCTTATGATAAGTGTCTTTTTCTGTGTGACTTATTTCACTTAGAATTGTCGTACCTAAGTCCACTCATCTTGCTTCTACTTGCCTTATGACATTGATTTCATGTCTGAGTGATATTCCATTGTACATAAGGACCACAACTTCTTTATCCATTTTTCTCTTTCCTGGGATATTTAAGGTGTCATGAAGTGGAGGTCCTTGTCAACAGAGCAGCCCTAAACTTTGGGGTGCCTGTGTCTTGCTGATTTTTAATTTTCCCAATTTATACGCCCATGAGTGGACGTGCCCTATGCTCCCTAAGCTGTGTTTTTTCGATGTTTCAGGACACACCGTACACTTCTCCAGAGTGGCTGCTGACAATTTACATCGCACCCATCAGCGTAGCAAGGCTGCCATTTCTCCATGGCCTGTTCTGCATTTCTGGTTTTCACACTTTTTGCACTTTGACCCTTTTGACCGATGGGAAGCGAGACTTCTTTGTAGCGCTGATTTGCCTTTCCAGGTTGCTTGGTTGGCCAAAGAGGGCGTATGCGTTTTTTCCTGAATATATTCAGGAAAAAACGCATACGCCCTCTTTGGCCAAGGGCATCATTGTCGACGTTTTGCCGCTTTTCATGTGCTTTAAAGCCGATTCGAATCTACCTCCTGAAACCTGTTTCCTGCAATTCTGCCTTGCTTTCAAATACTCTTCGTTGCCTTCCCTCAATATATTTGTGGACGAGAGTTATCATTTATAACTCTGCAGGTTTGTGAATTTCAGTGCCCATGTGCTCCATTGTTCAACTGTCTTTTTTGGGAGCTGGCCGAAGAAGCGCGGGATTGCCTCAGGCACTATTCTGCTTCCAGGCGGCAGGCTGAGCCTGTGGTTAATTCTTCTTCCTGATGGGAAAATAGAGTGACCTGTGCCTGTCCCAACACCTAGATCTAGTCTCTCATTGGTTGCCCCTCTTCCCGTTCTTCCTCAGGACAAATTGCAACCTGTACAGATCAGGAGGTTAAAGGTGCTTTTTCTCCAAGAAGGGAGATTGCTAGTAAAGTAGCTGGAATGGCGAACCCGAGCACAAGGAGATGAGAAATGAGGTGCGTTTTAGAAACCTTACCCGATCACAAGGTGTACCATCTTCTGGGTTTCTCATGCATGTTTTCGATGCAGGAAGATGCCCTTGAACCTGGAGATTTGGGACCAATGGGATGGGTACCACACAGTATTATTTTAAAGGGTCTGCGTTTGCTCACCCAACCTCACCAAACCTGTCAGCCCCAAGAGTGTCCACCCTTAGGTCTCATCCAGCTGTTGGTCTAGATATGGTCAATCCAGGTTGCATCACAACCCCTGAACGATTTGTGTAAGAATTTCTCTTCTTTCACTGTCTTTGTTTTACGGGTTTTTACAAGTAATTTATTTTTATAATGGGGTTTATCTGCTTTTCACGGCTGTGTTTATGCGGCTTTACACCCACTTGACACACTTCCAGAGAGATATCAATACATAGGTTTTAAGATTCTTACTAGTCAGATATATACTTGTGCGGTGAATAGGGGGTGTTGAGTCCAGTTCACTGAGCAAGGAGTAGGTCTTGTCTATTACATATTGGGTGTATGGAACGGTATCTGAGCGAATTTGAAACCCTTGTTTTATGCATCACCCCACCTCACCTTTCCCGTTAAGCAGCCATAGTGTGTTTTCTAAACGTGTGACTCTGTTCTGTTTTGTAATTCAGTTCAAGTGTAGCGGTTTTTACATTCCCTCTATAAGTGATAGCTTATGATAAGTGTCTTTTTCTGTGTGACTTATTTCACTTAGAGTCATCGTACCTAAATCCACTCATCATGCTGCTTCTAGCCTTATGACATTGATTTCATGGCTGAGTGATATTCCATTGTACATAAGGACCACAACTTCTTTATCCATTTTTCTCTTTCCTGGGATATTTAAGGTGTCATGAAGTGGAGGTTCTTGTCAACAGAGCAGCCCTAAACTTTGGTTTGCCTGTGTCTTGCTGATTTTTAATTTTCCCAATTTATACGCCCATGAGTGGAAGTGCCCTATGCTCCATAAGCTGTGTTTTTTCGATGTATCAGGACACACCGTACACTTCTCCAGAGTGGCTGTTGGCAATTAACATCCCGCCTCTCAGCTTAGCAAGGCTGCCATTTCTACATGGCCTGTCCTGCATTTCTGGTTTTGACACTTTTTTAGCATGGCCCTTTTGACCGATGGGAAGCGAGACTTCTTTGTAGCGCTGATTTGCCTTTCCAGGGTGCTTGGTTGGCCAAAAAGGGCGTATGCGTTTTTTCCTGAATATATTCAGGAAAAAACGCATACGCCCTTTTTGGCCAAGGGCATCATTGTCGACCTTTTGTCGCTTTTCATGTGCTTTAAAGGCAATTCGAATCTACCTCCTGAAATCTGTTTCCTGCAATTCTGCCTTGATTTCAAATCCTCTTCGTTCCATTCCCTCAATATATCTGTGGATGAGAGTTATCATTTATAACTCTGCGGGTTTGTGAATTGCAGTGTCCCTGAGCTCCATTTTTCAACTGTCTTTTTTGGGAGCTGGCCGCAAAAGCGCAGTATTGCCTCAGGCGCTATTGTGCTTCTGGGCGGCAGGCTGAGCCTGTGGTTAATTCTTCTTCCTGATGGGAAAATAGAGTGACCTGTGCCTGTCCCAACACCTAGATCTAGTCTCTCATTGGTTGCCCCTCTTCCCGTTCATCCTCAGGACAAATTGCAACCTGTATGGATCAGGAGCTTAAAGGTGCTGATTCTGCAAGTAGGGAGATTGCTAGTAAAGTAGCTGGAAAGGCGAACCCGAGCACAAAGAGGTGAGAAATGGGGTGCGTTTTAGAAACCTTTCAAAATCACACGGTGTACCATCTTCTGAGTTTCTCATGCATGTTTTCGATGTAGGAAGATGCCCTTGAAACTGGAGATTTGGGACCCATGGGATGGGTACCACGCAGTATTACTTTAAAGGGTCTGCGTTTGCTCACCCAACCTCACCCAACCTGTCAGCCCCAAGAGTGTCCAACCTTATGTCTCATCCAGCTGTGGGTCTAGATATGGTCAATCCCGGTTGCATCACAGCCCCTGAACGAATTCTGTAAGAATTTCTCTCTCTTTCACTGTCTTTGTTTTACGGGTTTTTCAAAGTAATTTATTTTTATAATGGGGTTTAGCTGCTTTTCACGGCTGTGTTTATGCGGATTTACACTCACTTGACTCACTTCCAGAGAGATATCAATACATAGGTTTTAAGATTCTTACTAGTCACATATATTCTTGGGCGGTGAATAGGGGGTGTTGAGTCCAGTTCACTGAGCAAGGAGTAGGTCTTGTCTATTACATATTGGGTGTATGGAACGGTATCTGAGCGAATTTAAAACCCTTGTTTTATGCATCACCCCACCTGGCCTTTCCCGTTAAGCAGCCATAGTGTGTTTTCTGAACGTGTGAGTCTGTTCTGTTTTGTAATTCAGTTCAAGTGTAGCGGTTTTTACATTCCCTCTATAAGTGATAGCTTATGATAAGTGTCTTTTTCTGTGTGACTTATTTCACTTAGAATTGTCGTACCTAAGTCCACTCATCTTGCTTCTACTTGCCTTATGACATTGATTTCATGTCTGAGTGATATTCCATTGTACATAAGGACCACAACTTCTTTATCCATTTTTCTCTTTCCTGGGATATTTAAGGTGTCATGAAGTGGAGGTCCTTGTCAACAGAGCAGCCCTAAACTTTGGGGTGCCTGTGTCTTGCTGATTTTTAATTTTCCCAATTTATACTCCCATGAGTGGACGTGCCCTATGCTCCCTAAGCTGTGTTTTTTCGATGTTTCAGGACACACCGTACACTTCTCCAGAGTGGCTGCTGACAATTTACATCGCACCCATCAGCGTAGCAAGGCTGCCATTTCTCCATGGCCTGTTCTGCATTTCTGGTTTTGACACTTTTTGCACTTTGACCCTTTTGACCGATGGGAAGCGAGACTTCTTTGTAGCGCTGATTTGCCTTTCCAGGTTGCTTGGTTGGCCAAAGAGGGCGTATGCGTTTTTTCCTGAATATATTCAGGAAAAAACGCATACGCCCTCTTTGGCCAAGGGCATCATTGTCGACGTTTTGCCGCTTTTCATGTGCTTTAAAGCCGATTCGAATCTACCTCCTGAAACCTGTTTCCTGCAATTCTGCCTTGCTTTCAAATACTCTTCGTTGCCTTCCCTCAATATATTTGTGGACGAGAGTTATCATTTATAACTCTGCAGGTTTGTGAATTGCAGTGCCCATGTGCTCCATTTTTCAACTGGCTTTTTTGGGAGGTGGCCGAAGAAGCGCGGGATTGCCTCAGGCACTATTCTGCTTCCCTGCGGCAGGCTGAGCCTGTGGTTAATTCTTCTTCCTGATGGGAAAATAGAGTGACCTGTGCCTGTCCCAACACCTAGATCTAGTCTCTCATTGGTTGCCCCTCTTCCCGTTCTTCCTCAGGACAAATTGCAACCTGTACAGATCAGGAGGTTAAAGGTGCTTTTTCTCCAAGAAGGGAGATTGCTAGTAAAGTAGCTGGAATGGCGAACCCGAGCACAAGGAGATGAGAAATGAGGTGCGTTTTAGAAACCTTACCCGATCACAAGGTGTACCATCTTCTGGGTTTCTCATGCATGTTTTCGATGCAGGAAGATGCCCTTGAACCTGGAGATTTGGGACCAATGGGATGGGTACCACACAGTATTATTTTAAAGGGTCTGCGTTTGCTCACCCAACCTCACCAAACCTGTCAGCCCCAAGAGTGTCCACCCTTAGGTCTCATCCAGCTGTTGGTCTAGATATGGTCAATCCAGGTTGCATCACAACCCCTGAACGATTTGTGTAAGAATTTCTCTTCTTTCACTGTCTTTGTTTTACGGGTTTTTACAAGTAATTTATTTTTATAATGGGGTTTATCTGCTTTTCACGGCTGTGTTTATGCGGCTTTACACCCACTTGACACACTTCCAGAGAGATATCAATACATAGGTTTTAAGATTCTTACTAGTCAGATATATACTTGTGCGGTGAATAGGGGGTGTTGAGTCCAGTTCACTGAGCAAGGAGTAGGTCTTGTCTATTACATATTGGGTGTATGGAACGGTATCTGAGCGAATTTGAAACCCTTGTTTTATGCATCACCCCACCTCACCTTTCCCGTTAAGCAGCCATAGTGTGTTTTCTAAACGTGTGACTCTGTTCTGTTTTGTAATTCAGTTCAAGTGTAGCGGGTTTTACATTCCCTCTATAAGTGATACCTTATGATAAGTGTCTTTTTCTGTGTGACTTATTTCACTTAGAGTCATCGTACCTAAATCCACTCATCATGCTGCTTCTAGCCTTATGACATTGATTTCATGGCTGAGTGATATTCCATTGTACATAAGGAACACAACTTCTTTATCCATTTTTCTCTTTCCTGGGATATTTAAGGTGTCATGAAGTGGAGGTTCTTGTCAACAGAGCAGCCCTAAACTTTGGTTTGCCTGTGTCTTCCTGATTTTTAATTTTCCCAATTTATACGCCCATGAGTGGAAGTGCCCTATGCTCCATAAGCTGTGTTTTTTCGATGTTTAAGGCCACACCGTACACTTCTCCAGAGTGGTTGCTGGCAATTTACGTCCCGCCCATCAGCGTAGCAAGGCTCCCATTTCTCCATGGCCCGTCCTGCTTTTGTGGTTTTGACACATTTTTCAGCATGGCCCTTTTGACTGATTGGAAGCGAGACTTCTTTGTAGCGCTGATTTGCCTTTCCAGGTTGCTTGGTTGGCCAAAAAGGGCGTATGCGTTTTTTCCTGAATATATTCAGGAAAAAACGCATACGCCCTTTTTGGCCAAGGGCATCATTGTCGACGTTTTGCCGCTTTTCATGTGCTTTAAAGCCGATTCGAATCTACCTCCTGAAACCAGTTTCCTGCAATTCTGCCTTGCTTTCAAATGCTCTTCGTTTCCTTCCCTCAATATATTTGTGGACGAGAGTTATCATTTATAACTCTGCAGGTTTGTGAATTGCAGTACCCATGTGCTCCATTTTTCAACTGGCTTTTTTGGGAGGTGGCCGCAGAAGTGCGGGATTGCCTCAGGCCCTATTCTGGTTCCTGGCGGCAGGCTGAGCCTGTGGTTAATTCTTCTTCCTGATGTGAAAATAGAGTGACCTGTGCCTGTCCCAACACCTAGATCTAGTCTCTCATTGGTTGCCCCTCTTCCCGTTCATCCTCAGGACACAGTGCAACCTGTATGGAACACGAGGTTAAAGGTGCTGTTTCTCCAAGTAGGGAGATTACTAGTTAAGAAGCTGGAATGGCTAATCCGAGCACAAGGAGATGAGAAATGAGGTGCGTTTTAGAAACCTTTCCCGTTCAGACGGTGTACCATCTTCTAGGTTTCTCATGCATGTTTTCGATGTAGGAAGATTCCCTTGAACCTGGACATTTGGGACCCATGGGATGGGTACCACACAGTATTACTTTAAAGGGTCTGCGTTTGCTCACCCAAACTCACCAAACCTGTCATCCCCAAGAGTGTCCACCCTTATGTCTCATCCAGCTGTGGGTCTAGATATGGTCAATCCAGGTTGCATCACAGCCTCTGAACGAATTTTGTAAGAATTTCTCTCTCTTTCACTGTCTTTGTTTTACGGGTTTTTAAAAGTAATTTATTTTTATAATGGGGTTTAGCTGCTTTTCACGGCTGTGTTTATGCGGATTTACACTCACTTGACTCACTTCCAGAGAGATATCAATACATAGGTTTTACGATTATTACTAGTCAGATATATTCTTGTGCGGTGAATAGGGGGTGTTGAGTCGAGTTCACTGAGCAAGGAGTAGGCCTTGTCTATTACATATTGGGTGTATGGAACGGTATCTGAGCGAATTTGAAACCCTTGTTTTATGCATCACCCCACCTCACCTTTCCCGTTAAGCAGCCATAGTGTGTTTTCTAAACGTGTGACTCTGTTCTGTTTTGTAATTCAGTTCAAGTGTAGCGGTTTTTACATTCCCTCTCTAAGTGATAGCTTATGATAAGTGTCTTTTTCTGTGTGACTTATTTCACTTAGAATCGTCGTTCCTAAATCCACTCATCTTGCTTCTACTAGCCTTATGACATTGATTTCATGTCTGAGTGATATTCCATTGTACATAAGGACCACAACTTCTTTATCCATTTTTCTCTTTCCTGGGATATTTACGGTGTCATGAAGTGGAGGTTCTTGTCAACAGAGCTGCCCTAAACTTTGGGGTGCCTGTGTCTTGCTGATGTTTAATTTTCCCAATTTATACGCCCATGAGTGGACGTGCCCTATGCTCCCTAAGCTGTGTTTTTTCGATGTTTCAGGACACACCGTACACTTCTCCAGAGTGGCTGTTGGCAATTTACATCCCTCCCATGAGCGTAGCAAGGCTGCCATTTCTCCATGGCCTGTCCTGCATTTCTGGTTTTGAAAATTTTTGCAGCATGGCCCTTTTGACCGATGGGAAGCGAGAATTCATGGTAGCGCTGATTTGACTTTCCAGGTTGCTTGGTTGGCCAAAAAGGGCATATGCGTTTTTTCCTGAATATATTCAGGAAACAACGCATACGCCCTTTTTGGCCAAGGTCATCATTGTCGACGTTTTGCCACTTTTCATGTGCTTTAAAGGCGATTCGAATCTACCTCCTGAAACCTGTTTCCTGCAATTCTGCCTTGCTTTCAAATCCTCTTCGTTGCCTTCCCTCAATATATTTGTGGACGAGAGTTATCATTTATAACTCAGCAGGTTTGTGAATTGCAGTGCCCCTGAGCTCCATTTTTCAACTGTCTTTTTTGGGAGCTGGCCGCAAAAGCACGGGATTGCCTCAGGCCCTATTCTGGTTCCCGGCGGCAGCCTGAACCTGTGTTTAATTCTTCTTCCTGATGGGAAAATAGAGTGACCTGTGCCTGTCCCAACACCTAGATCTAGTCTCTCATTGGTTGCCCCTCTTCCCGTTCATCCTCAGGACAAATTGCAACCTGTAGGGAACAGGAGCTTAAAGGTGCTGATTCTCCAAGTAGGGAGATTGCTAGTAAAGTAGCTGGAAAGGCGAACCCCAGCACAAGGAGATGAGAAATGTGGTTCATTTTGGAAACCTTTCAAAATCACACGGTGTACCATCTTCTGGGTTTCTCATGCATGTTTTGGATGTAGGAAGATGCCCTTGAACCTGGAGATTTGGGACCCATGGGATGGGTACCACGCAGTATTACTTTAAAGGGTCTGCGTTTGCTCACCCAACCTCACCCAACCTGTCAGCCCCAAGAGTGTCCACCCTTATGTCTCATCCAGCTGTGGGTCTAGATATGGTCAATCCAGGTTGCATCACAGCCTCTGAACGAATTTTGTAAGAATTTCTCTCTCTTTCACTGTCTTTGTTTTACGGGTTTTTAAAAGTAGTTTATTTTTATAATGGGGTTTAGCTGCTTTTCACGGCTGTGTTTATGTGGCTTTACACCCACTTGACTCACTTCCAGACAGATATCAATACATAGGTTTTAAGATTCTTAGTAGTCACATATATTCTTGTGCGGTGAATAGGGGGTGTTGAGTCCAGTTCACTGAGCAAGGAGTAGGTCTTGTCTATTACATATTGGGTGTATGGAACGGTATCTGAGCTAATTTGAAACCCTTGTTTTGTGCATCACCCCACCTCACCTTTCCCGTTAAGCAGCCATAGTGTGTTTTCTAAACGTGTGACTCTGTTCTGTTTTGTAATTCAGTTCAAGTGTAGCGGTTTTTACATTCCCTCTATAAGTGATAGCTTACGATAAGTCTCTTTTTCTGTGTGAATTATTTCCCTTAGAGTCGTCATACCTAAATCCACCCATCATGCTGCTACTAGGCTTATGACATTGATTTCATGTCTGAGAGATATTCCATTGTACATAAGGACCACAACTTCTTTATCCATTTTTCTCTTTCCTGGGATATTTAAGGTGTCATGAAGTGGAGGTTCTTGTCAACAGAGCAGCCCGAAACTTTGGGGTGCCTGTGTCTTGCTGATTTTTAGTTTTCCCAATTTATACGCCCATGAGTGGAAGTGCCATATGCTCCCTAAACTGTGTTTTTTCGATGTTTCAGGGCACACCGTACACTTCTCCAGAGTGGCTGTTCGCAATTTATATCCCGCCCATCAGCGTAGCAAGGCTCCAATTTCTCCATGGCCTGTCCTGCATTTGTGGTTTTGACACTTTAATCAGCATGGCCCTTTTGATGGATGGGAAGCGAGACTTCTTTGTAGCGCTGATTTGCCTTTCCAGGTTGCTTGGTTGGCCAAAAAGGGCGTATGCGTTTTTTCCTGAATATATTCAGGAAAAAACGCATACGCCCTTTTTGCCCAAGGGCATCATTTTCCACGTTTTGCCGCTTTTCATGTGCTTTAAAGGCGATTCGAATCTACCTCCTGAAATCTGTTTCCTGCAATTCTGCCTTGCTTTCAAATCCTCTTCGTTGCCTTCCCTCAATATATTTTTGGACGAGACTTATCATTTATAACTCTGCAGGTTTGTGAATTGCAGTGCCCCTGAGCTCCATTTTTCAACTCGCTTTTTTGGGAGCTAGCCGCAAAAGCGCGTGTATGCCTCAGGCCCTATGCTGGTTCTGGGTGGCAGGCTGAGCCTGTGGTTATTTCTTTTTCCTGATGGGAAAATAGAGTGACCTGTGCCTGTCCCAACACCTAGATCTAGTCTCTCATTGATTGCCCCTCTTCCCGTTCATCCTCAGGACAAATTGCAACCTGTACGGAACAGGAGGTTAAAGGTGCTGATTCTCCAAGTAGGGTGATTGCTAGTAAAATAGCTGGAATGGCGAACCCGAGCACAAGGAGATGAGAAATGGGGTGCGTTTTAGAAACCTTTCAAAATCACACGGTGTACCATCTTCTGGGTTCCTCATGCAAGTTTTCGATGTAGGAAGATGCCCTTTAACCTGGAGATTTGGGACCCATGGAATGGGTCCCATGCAGTATTACCTTAAAGGGTCTGTGTTGGCTCACCCAACCTCACCAAACCTCTCAGCCCCAAGAGTGTCCACCCTATGTCTCATCCAGCTGTGGCTCTAGATATGGTCAATCCAGGTTGCGTCACAGCCCCTGAATGAATATTGTAAGAATTTCTCTCTCTTTCACTGTCTTTGTTTCATGGGTTTTTAAAACTAATTTATTTTTATAATGGGGTTTAGCTGCTTTTCACGGCTGTGTTTATGCGGCTTTACACACACTTGACTCACTTCCAGAGAGATATCAATACATAGGTTTTAAGATTCTCACTAGTCAGATATATTCTTGTGCGGTGAATAGGGTGTGTTGAGTCCAGTTCACTGAGCAAGGAGTAGGTCTTGTCTATTACATATTGGGTGTATGGAACGGTATCTGAGCTAATTTGAAATCCTTGTTTTATGCATCACACCACCTCATCTTTCCCGTTAAGCATCCATAGTGTGTTTTCTAAACGTGTGACTCTGTTCTCTTTTGTAATTCATTTCAAGTGTAGCAGTTTTTACATTCCCTCTATACGTGATAGCTTATGATAAGTGTCTTTTTCTGTGTGACTTATTTCACTTAGAGTCGTCGTACCTAAATCCACTCATCATGCTGCTACTAGCCTTATGACATTGATTTCATGGCTGAGTGATATTCCATTGTACATAAGGACCACAACTTCTTTATCCATTTTTCACTTTCCTGGGATATTTAAGGTGTCATGAAGTGGAGGTTCTTGTCAACAGAGCAGCCCTAAACTTTGGGGTGCCTGTGTCTTGCTGATTTTTAGTTTTCCCAATTTATACGCCCATGAGTGGAAGTGCCCTATGCTCCCTAAGCTCTATTTTTTCGATGTTTAAGGCCACACCGTACACTTCTCCAGAGTGGCTGCTGGCAATTTACATCCCGCCCATCAGTGTAGCAAGGCTCCCATTTCTCCATGGCCTGTCCTGCTTTTGTGGTTTTGACACTTTTTTCAGCATGGCCCTTTTGACCGATTCGAAGCGGGACTCCTTTGTAGTGCTGATTTGCCTTTACATGTTGCTTGGTTGGCCAAAAAGGGCGTATGCGTTTTTTCCTGAATATATTCAGGAAAAAACGCATACGCCCTTTTTGGCCAAGGGCATCATTGTCCACGTTTTGCCGCTTTTCATGTGCTTTAAAGGCGATTCGAATCTACCTCCTGAAACCTGTTTCCTGCAATTCTGCCTTCCTTTCAAATCCTCTTCGTTGCCTACCCTCAATATATGTGTGGATTAGAGTTATCATTTATAACTCTGCGGGTTTGTGAATTGCAGTGTCCCTGAGCTCCATTTTTCAACTCGCTTTTTTGGGAGCTGGCCGCAAAAGCGCGGGATTGCCTCAGGCCCTATTCTGGTTCCGGGTGGCAGGCTGAGCCTGTGGTTATTTCTTCTTCCTGATGAGAAAATAGAGTGACCTGTGCCTGTCCCAACACCTAGATCTAGTCTCTCATTGGCTGCCCCTCTTCCCGTTCATCCTCAGGACAAATTGCAACCTGTACGGAACAGGAGGTTAAAGGTGCTGATTCTCCAAGTAGGGAGATTGCTAGTGAAGTAGCTGGAATGGCGAACCCGAGCACAAGGAGATGACAAATGAGGTGCGTTTTAGAAACCTTTCAAAATCACACGGTGTACCATCTTCTGGGTTCCTCATGAAAGTTTTCGATGTAGGAAGATGCCCTTGAACCTGGAGGTTTGGGACCCATGGGATGGGTCCCACGCAGTATTACCTTAAAGGGTCTGTGTTGGCTCACCCAACCTCACCCAACCTGTCAGCCCCAAGAGTGTCCAACCTTATGTCTCATCCAGCTGTGGGTCTAGATATGGTCAATCCCGGTTGCATCACAGCCCCTGAACGAATTCTGTAAGAATTTCTCTCTCTTTCACTGTCTTTGTTTTACGGGTTTTTCAAAGTAATTTATTTTTATAATGGGGTTTAGCTGCTTTTCACGGCTGTGTTTATGCGGATTTACACTCACTTGACTCACTTCCAGAGAGATATCAATACATAGGTTTTAAGATTCTTACTAGTCACATATATTCTTGGGCGGTGAATAGGGGGTGTTGAGTCCAGTTCACTGAGCAAGGAGTAGGTCTTGTCTATTACATATTGGGTGTATGGAACGGTATCTGAGCGAATTTAAAACCCTTGTTTTATGCATCACCCCACCTGGCCTTTCCCGTTAAGCAGCCATAGTGTGTTTTCTGAACGTGTGAGTCTGTTCTGTTTTGTAATTCAGTTCAAGTGTAGCGGTTTTTACATTCCCTCTATAAGTGATAGCTTATGATAAGTGTCTTTTTCTGTGTGACTTATTTCACTTAGAATTGTCGTACCTAAGTCCACTCATCTTGCTTCTACTTGTCTTATGACATTGATTTCATGTCTGAGTGATATTCCATTGTACATAAGGACCACAACTTCTTTATCCATTTTTCTCTTTCCTGGGATATTTAAGGTGTCATGAAGTGGAGGTCCTTGTCAACAGAGCAGCCCTAAACTTTGGGGTGCCTGTGTCTTGCTGATTTTTAATTTTCCCAATTTATACTCCCATGAGTGGACGTGCCCTATGCTCCCTAAGCTGTGTTTTTTCGATGTTTCAGGACACACCGTACACTTCTCCAGAGTGGCTGCTGACAATTTACATCGCACCCATCAGCGTAGCAAGGCTGCCATTTCTCCATGGCCTGTTCTGCATTTCTGGTTTTGACACTTTTTGCACTTTGACCCTTTTGACCGATGGGAAGCGAGACTTCTTTGTAGCGCTGATTTGCCTTTCCAGGTTGCTTGGTTGGCCAAAGAGGGCGTATGCGTTTTTTCCTGAATATATTCAGGAAAAAACGCAAACGCCCTCTTTGGCCAAGGGCATCATTGTCGACGTTTTGCCGCTTTTCATGTGCTTTAAAGCCGATTCGAATCTACCTCCTGAAACCTGTTTCCTGCAATTCTGCCTTGCTTTCAAATACTCTTCGTTGCCTTCCCTCAATATATTTGTGGACGAGAGTTATCATTTATAACTCTGCAGGTTTGTGAATTGCAGTGCCCATGTGCTCCATTTTTCAACTGGCTTTTTTGGGAGGTGGCCGAAGAAGCGCGGGATTGCCTCAGGCACTATTCTGCTTCCCTGCGGCAGGCTGAGCCTGTGGTTAATTCTTCTTCCTGATGGGAAAATAGAGTGACCTGTGCCTGTCCCAACACCTAGATCTAGTCTCTCATTGGTTGCCCCTCTTCCCGTTCTTCCTCAGGACAAATTGCAACCTGTACAGATCAGGAGGTTAAAGGTGCTTTTTCTCCAAGAAGGGAGATTGCTAGTAAAGTAGCTGGAATGGCGAACCCGAGCACAAGGAGATGAGAAATGAGGTGCGTTTTAGAAACCTTACCCGATCACAAGGTGTACCATCTTCTGGGTTTCTCATGCATGTTTTCGATGCAGGAAGATGCCCTTGAACCTGGAGATTTGGGACCAATGGGATGGGTACCACACAGTATTATTTTAAAGGGTCTGCGTTTGCTCACCCAACCTCACCAAACCTGTCAGCCCCAAGAGTGTCCACCCTTAGGTCTCATCCAGCTGTTGGTCTAGATATGGTCAATCCAGGTTGCATCACAACCCCTGAACGATTTGTGTAAGAATTTCTCTTCTTTCACTGTCTTTGTTTTACGGGTTTTTACAAGTAATTTATTTTTATAATGGGGTTTATCTGCTTTTCACGGCTGTGTTTATGCGGCTTTACACCCACTTGACACACTTCCAGAGAGATATCAATACATAGGTTTTAAGATTCTTACTAGTCAGATATATACTTGTGCGGTGAATAGGGGGTGTTGAGTCCAGTTCACTGAGCAAGGAGTAGGTCTTGTCTATTACATATTGGGTGTATGGAACGGTATCTGAGCGAATTTGAAACCCTTGTTTTATGCATCACCCCACCTCACCTTTCCCGTTAAGCAGCCATAGTGTGTTTTCTAAACGTGTGACTCTGTTCTGTTTTGTAATTCAGTTCAAGTGTAGCGGTTTTTACATTCCCTCTATAAGTGATACCTTATGATAAGTGTCTTTTTCTGTGTGACTTATTTCACTTAGAGTCATCGTACCTAAATCCACTCATCATGCTGCTTCTAGCCTTATGACATTGATTTCATGGCTGAGTGATATTCCATTGTACATAAGGACCACAACTTCTTTATCCATTTTTCTCTTTCCTGGGATATTTAAGGTGTCATGAAGTGGAGGTTCTTGTCAACAGAGCAGCCCTAAACTTTGGTTTGCCTGTGTCTTCCTGATTTTTAATTTTCCCAATTTATACGCCCATGAGTGGAAGTGCCCTATGCTCCATAAGCTGTGTTTTTTCGATGTTTAAGGCCACACCGTACACTTCTCCAGAGTGGTTGCTGGCAATTTACGTCCCGCCCATCAGCGTAGCAAGGCTCCCATTTCTCCATGGCCCGTCCTGCTTTTGTGGTTTTGACACATTTTTCAGCATGGCCCTTTTGACGGATTGGAAGCGAGACTTCTTTGTAGCGCTGATTTGCCTTTCCAGGTTGCTTGGTTGGCCAAAAAGGGCGTATGCGTTTTTTCCTGAATATATTCAGGAAAAAACGCATACGCCCTTTTTGGCCAAGGGCATCATTGTCGACGTTTTGCCGCTTTTCATGTGCTTTAAAGCCGATTCGAATCTACCTCCTGAAACCAGTTTCCTGCAATTCTGCCTTGCTTTCAAATGCTCTTCGTTTCCTTCCCTCAATATATTTGTGGACGAGAGTTATCATTTATAACTCTGCAGGTTTGTGAATTGCAGTACCCATGTGCTCCATTTTTCAACTGGCTTTTTTGGGAGGTGGCCGCAGAAGTGCGGGATTGCCTCAGGCCCTATTCTGGTTCCTGGCGGCAGGCTGAGCCTGTGGTTAATTCTTCTTCCTGATGTGAAAATAGAGTGACCTGTGCCTGTCCCAACACCTAGATCTAGTCTCTCATTGGTTGCCCCTCTTCCCGTTCATCCTCAGGACACAGTGCAACCTGTATGGAACACGAGGTTAAAGGTGCTGTTTCTCCAAGTAGGGAGATTACTAGTTAAGAAGCTGGAATGGCTAATCCGAGCACAAGGAGATGAGAAATGAGGTGCGTTTTAGAAACCTTTCCCGTTCAGACGGTGTACCATCTTCTAGGTTTCTCATGCATGTTTTCGATGTAGGAAGATTCCCTTGAACCTGGACATTTGGGACCCATGGGATGGGTACCACACAGTATTACTTTAAAGGGTCTGCGTTTGCTCACCCAAACTCACCAAACCTGTCATCCCCAAGAGTGTCCACCCTTATGTCTCATCCAGCTGTGGGTCTAGATATGGTCAATCCAGGTTGCATCACAGCCTCTGAACGAATTTTGTAAGAATTTCTCTCTCTTTCACTGTCTTTGTTTTACGGGTTTTTAAAAGTAATTTATTTTTATAATGGGGTTTAGCTGCTTTTCACGGCTGTGTTTATGCGGATTTACACTCACTTGACTCACTTCCAGAGAGATATCAATACATAGGTTTTACGATTATTACTAGTCAGATATATTCTTGTGCGGTGAATAGGGGGTGTTGAGTCGAGTTCACTGAGCAAGGAGTAGGCCTTGTCTATTACATATTGGGTGTATGGAACGGTATCTGAGCGAATTTGAAACCCTTGTTTTATGCATCACCCCACCTCACCTTTCCCGTTAAGCAGCCATAGTGTGTTTTCTAAACGTGTGACTCTGTTCTGTTTTGTAATTCAGTTCAAGTGTAGCGGTTTTTACATTCCCTCTCTAAGTGATAGCTTATGATAAGTGTCTTTTTCTGTGTGACTTATTTCACTTAGAATCGTCGTTCCTAAATCCACTCATCTTGCTTCTACTAGCCTTATGACATTGATTTCATGTCTGAGTGATATTCCATTGTACATAAGGACCACAACTTCTTTATCCATTTTTCTCTTTCCTGGGATATTTACGGTGTCATGAAGTGGAGGTTCTTGTCAACAGAGCTGCCCTAAACTTTGGGGTGCCTGTGTCTTGCTGATTTTTAGTTTTCCCAATTTATACGCCCATGAGTGGACGTGCCCTATGCTCCCTAAGCTGTGTTTTTTCGATGTTTCAGGACACACCGTACACTTCTCCAGAGTGGCTGTTGGCAATTTACATCCCTCCCATGAGCGTAGCAAGGCTGCCATTTCTCCATGGCCTGTCCTGCATTTCTGGTTTTGAAAATTTTTGCAGCATGGCCCTTTTGACCGATGGGAAGCGAGAATTCTTGGTAGCGCTGATTTGCCTTTCCAGGTTGCTTGGTTGGCCAAAAAGGGCGTATGCGTTTTTTCCTGAATATATTCAGGAAAAAACGCATACGCCCTTTTTGCCCAAGGGCATCATTTTCCACGTTTTGCCGCTTTTCATGTGCTTTAAAGGCGATTCGAATCTACCTCCTGAAATCTGTTTCCTGCAATTCTGCCTTGCTTTCAAATCCTCTTCGTTGCCTTCCCTCAATATATTTTTGGACGAGACTTATCATTTATAACTCTGCAGGTTTGTGAATTGCAGTGCCCCTGAGCTCCATTTTTCAACTCGCTTTTTTGGGAGCTGGCCGCAAAAGCGCGTGTATGCCTCAGGCCCTATGCTGGTTCTGGGTGGCAGGCTGAGCCTGTGGTTATTTCTTTTTCCTGATGGGAAAATAGAGTGACCTGTGCCTGTCCCAACACCTAGATCTAGTCTCTCATTGATTGCCCCTCTTCCCGTTCATCCTCAGGACAAATTGCAACCTGTACGGAACAGGAGGTTAAAGGTGCTGATTCTCCAAGTAGGGTGATTGCTAGTAAAATAGCTGGAATGGCGAACCCGAGCACAAGGAGATGAGAAATGGGGTGCGTTTTAGAAACCTTTCAAAATCACACGGTGTACCATCTTCTGGGTTCCTCATGCAAGTTTTCGATGTAGGAAGATGCCCTTTAACCTGGAGATTTGGGACCCATGGAATGGGTCCCATGCAGTATTACCTTAAAGGGTCTGTGTTGGCTCACCCAACCTCACCAAACCTCTCAGCCCCAAGAGTGTCCACCCTATGTCTCATCCAGCTGTGGCTCTAGATATGGTCAATCCAGGTTGCGTCACAGCCCCTGAATGAATATTGTAAGAATTTCTCTCTCTTTCACTGTCTTTGTTTCATGGGTTTTTAAAACTAATTTATTTTTATAATGGGGTTTAGCTGCTTTTCACGGCTGTGTTTATGCGGCTTTACACACACTTGACTCACTTCCAGAGAGATATCAATACATAGGTTTTAAGATTCTCACTAGTCAGATATATTCTTGTGCGGTGAATAGGGTGTGTTGAGTCCAGTTCACTGAGCAAGGAGTAGGTCTTGTCTATTACATATTGGGTGTATGGAACGGTATCTGAGCTAATTTGAAATCCTTGTTTTATGCATCACACCACCTCATCTTTCCCGTTAAGCATCCATAGTGTGTTTTCTAAACGTGTGACTCTGTTCTCTTTTGTAATTCAGTTCAAGTGTAGCAGTTTTTACATTCCCTCTATACGTGATAGCTTATGATAAGTGTCTTTTTCTGTGTGACTTATTTCACTTAGAGTCGTCGTACCTAAATCCACTCATCATGCTGCTACTAGCCTTATGACATTGATTTCATGGCTGAGTGATATTCCATTGTACATAAGGACCACAACTTCTTTATCCATTTTTCACTTTCCTGGGATATTTAAGGTGTCATGAAGTGGAGGTTCTTGTCAACAGAGCAGCCCTAAACTTTGGGGTGCCTGTGTCTTGCTGATTTTTAGTTTTCCCAATTTATACGCCCATGAGTGGAAGTGCCCTATGCTCCCTAAGCTCTGTTTTTTCGATGTTTAAGGCCACACCGTACACTTCTCCAGAGTGGCTGCTGGCAATTTACATCCCGCCCATCAGTGTAGCAAGGCTCCCTTTTCTCCATGGCCTGTCCTGCTTTTGTGGTTTTGACACTTTTTTCAGCATGGCCCTTTTGACCGATTCGAAGCGGGACTCCTTTGTAGTGCTGATTTGCCTTTCCATGTTGCTTGGTTGGCCAAAAAGGGCGTATGCGTTTTTTCCTGAATATATTCAGGAAAAAACGCATACGCCCTTTTTGGCCAAGGGCATCATTGTCCACGTTTTGCCGCTTTTCATGTGCTTTAAAGGCGATTCGAATCTACCTCCTGAAACCTGTTTCCTGCAATTCTGCCTTGCTTTCAAATCCTCTTCGTTGCCTTCCCTCAATATATTTGTGGACGAGAGTTATCATTTATAACTCTGCAGGGTTGTGAATTGCAGTGCCCATGTGCTCCATTTTTCAACTGGCTTTTTTGGGAGCTGGCCGCAGAAGCGCGGGATTGCCTCAGGCCCTATTCTGGTTCCGGGTGGCAGGCTGAGCCTGTGGTTATTTCTTCTTCCTGATGAGAAAATAGAGTGACCTGTGCCTGTTCCAACACCTAGATCTAGTCTGTCATTGGCTGCCCCTCTTCCCGTTCATCCTCAGGACAAATTGCAACCTGTACGGAACAGGAGGTTAAAGGTGCTGATTCTCCAAGTAGGGAGATTGCTAGTGAAGTAGCTGGAATGGCGAACCCGAGCACAAGGAGATGAGAAATGAGGTGCGTTTTAGAAACCTTTCAAAATCACACGGTGTACCATCTTCTGGGTTCCTCATGCAAGTTTTCGATGTAGGAAGATGCCCTTGAACCTGGAGATTTGGGACCCATGGGATGGGTACCACGCAGTATTACCTTAAAGGGTCTGTGTTGGCTCACCCAACCTCACCAAACCTCTCAGCCCCAAGAATGTCCACCCTTATGTCTCATCCAGCTGTGGGTCTAGATATGGTCAATCCAGGTTGCGTCACAGCCCCTGAATGAATTTTGTAAGAATTTCTGTCTCTTTCACTGTCTTTGTTTCATGGGTTTTTAAAACTAATTTATTTTTATAATGGGGTTTAGCTGCTTTTCACGGCTGTGTTTATGCGGCTTTACACACACTTGACACACTTCCACAGAGATATCAATACATAGGTTTTAAGATTCTTACTAGTGACATATATTCTTGTGCGGTGAATAGGGGGTGTTGAGTCCAGTTCACTGAGCAAGGAGTAGGTCTTGTCTATTACATATTGGGTGTATGGAACGGTATCTGAGCTAATTTGAAACCCTTGTTTTATGCATCACACCACCTCACCTTTCCCGTTAAGCAGCCATAGTGTGTTTTCTAAACGTGTGACTCTGTTCTCTTTTGTAATTCAGTTCAAGTGTAGCAGTTTTTACATTCCCTCTATATGTGATAGATTATGATAAGTGTCTTTTTCTGTGTGACTTATTTCACTTAGAGTCGTCGTACCTAAATCCACTCATCATGCTGCTACTAGCCTTATGACATTGATTTCATGGCTGAGTGATATTCCATTGTACATAAGGACCACAACTTCTTTATCCATTTTTCTCTTTCCTGGGATATTTAAGGTGTCATGAAGTGGAGCTTCTTGTCAACAGAGCAGACCTAAACTTTGGGGTGCCTTTGTCTTGCTGATTTTTAGTTTTCCCAATTTATACGCCCATGAGTGGAAGTGCCCTTTGCTCCCTAAGCTGTGTTTTTTCAATGTTTCAGAACACACCGTACACTTCTCCAGAGTGGCTGCTGGCAATTTACATCCCGCCCATCAGTGTAGCAAGGCTCCCATTTCTCCATGGCCTGTCCTGCTTTTGTGGTTTTGACACTTTTTTCAGCATGGCCCTTTTGACCGATTCGAAGCGGGACTCCTTTGTAGTGCTGATTTGCCTTTCCATGTTGCTTGGTTGGCCAAAAAGGGCGTATGCGTTTTTTCCTGAATATATTCAGGAAAAAACGCATACGCCCTTTTTGGCCAAGGGCATCATTGTCCACGTTTTGCCGCTTTTCATGTGCTTTAAAGGCGATTCGAATCTACCTCCTGAAACCTGTTTCCTGCAATTCTGCCTTGCTTTCAAATCCTCTTCGTTGCCTTCCCTCAATATATTTGTGGACGAGAGTTATCATTTATAACTCTGCAGGGTTGTGAATTGCAGTGCCCATGTGCTCCATTTTTCAACTGGCTTTTTTGGGAGCTGGCCGCAGAAGCGCGGGATTGCCTCAGGCCCTATTCTGGTTCCGGGTGGCAGGCTGAGCCTGTGGTTATTTCTTCTTCCTGATGAGAAAATAGAGTGACCTGTGCCTGTTCCAACACCTAGATCTAGTCTGTCATTGGCTGCCCCTCTTCCCGTTCATCCTCAGGACAAATTGCAACCTGTACGGAACAGGAGGTTAAAGGTGCTGATTCTCCAAGTAGGGAGATTGCTAGTGAAGTAGCTGGAATGGCGAACCCGAGCACAAGGAGATGAGAAATGAGGTGCGTTTTAGAAACCTTTCAAAATCACACGGTGTACCATCTTCTGGGTTCCTCATGCAAGTTTTCGATGTAGGAAGATGCCCTTGAACCTGGAGATTTGGGACCCATGGGATGGGTACCACGCAGTATTACCTTAAAGGGTCTGTGTTGGCTCACCCAACCTCACCAAACCTCTCAGCCCCAAGAATGTCCACCCTTATGTCTCATCCAGCTGTGGGTCTAGATATGGTCAATCCAGGTTGCGTCACAGCCCCTGAATGAATTTTGTAAGAATTTCTGTCTCTTTCACTGTCTTTGTTTCATGGGTTTTTAAAACTAATTTATTTTTATAATGGGGTTTAGCTGCTTTTCACGGCTGTGTTTATGCGGCTTTACACACACTTGACACACTTCCAGAGAGATATCAATACATAGGTTTTAAGATTCTTACTAGTCACATATATTCTTGTGCGGTGAATAGGGGGTGTTGAGTCCAGTTCACTGAGCAAGGAGTAGGTCTTGTCTATTACATATTGGGTGTATGGAACGGTATCTGAGCTAATTTGAAACCCTTGTTTTATGCATCACACCACCTCACCTTTCCCGTTAAGCAGCCATAGTGTGTTTTCTAAACGTGTGACTCTTCTCTTTTGTAATTCAGTTCAAGTGTAGCAGTTTTTACATTCCCTCTATACGTGATAGCTTATGATAAGTGTCTTTTTCTGTGTGACTTATTTCACTTAGCATCGTCGTACCTAAATCCACTCATCATGCTGCTACTAGCCTTATGACATTGATTTCATGGCTGAGTGATATTCCATTGTACATAAGGACCGCAACTTCTTTATCCATTTTTCTCTTTCCTGGGATATTTAAGGTGTCATGAAGTGGAGCTTCTTGTCAACAGAGCAGCCCTAAATATTGGGGTGCCTGTGTCTTGCTGATTTTTAGTTTTCCCAATTTATACGCCCATGAGTGGAAGTGCCCTATGCTCCCTAAGCTGTGTTTTTTCGATGTTTAAGGCCACACCGTACACTTCTCCAGAGTGGCTGCTGGCAATTTACATCCCGCCCATCAGTGTAGCAAGGCTCCCATTTCTCCATGACCTGTCCTGCTTTTGTGGTTTTGACACTTTTTTCAGCATGGCCCTTTTGACCGATTCGAAGAGAGACTCCTTTGTAGTGCTGATTTGCCTTTCCATGTTGCTTGGTTGGCCAAAAAGGGCGTATGCGTTTTTTCCTGAATATATTCAGGAAAAAACGCATACGCCCTTTTTGGCCAAGGGCATCATTGTCCACGTTTTGCCGCTTTTCATGTGCTTTAAATGCGATTCGAATCTACCTCCTGAAACCTGTTTCCTGCAATTCTGCCTTGCTTTCAAATCCTCTTCGTTGCCTTCCCTCAATATATTTGTGGACGAGAGTTATCATTTATAACTCTGCAGGGTTGTGAATTGCAGTGCCCATGTGCTCCGTTTTTCAACTGGCTTTTTTTGGAGCTGGCCGCAGAAGCGCGGGATTGCCTCCGGCCCTATTCTGGTTCCGGGTGGCAGGCTGAGCCTGTGGTTATTTCTTCTTCCTGATGAGAAAATAGAGTGACCTGTGCCTGTCCCAACACCTAGATCTAGTCTCTCATTGGCTGCCCCTCTTCCCGTTCATCCTCAGGACAAATTGCAAGCTGTACGGAAAAGGAGGTTAAAGGTGCTGATTCTCCAAGTAGGGAGATTGCTAGTGAAGTAGCTGGAATGGCGAACCCGAGCACAAGGAGATGAGAAATGAGGTGCGTTTTAGAAACCTTTCAAAATCACACGGTGTACCATCTTCTGGGTTCCTCATGCAAGTTTTCGATGTAGGAAGATGCCCTTGAACCTGGAGATTTGGGACCCATGGGATGGGTACCACGCAGTATTACCTTAAAGGGTCTGTGTTGGCTCACCCAACCTCACCAAACCTCTCAGCCCCAAGAATGTCCACCCTTATGTCTCATCCAGCTGTGGGTCTAGATATGGTCAATCCAGGTTGCGTCACAGCCCCTGAATGAATTTTGTAAGAATTTCTGTCTCTTTCACTGTCTTTGTTTCATGGGTTTTTAAAACTAATTTATTTTTATAATGGGGTTTAGCTGCTTTTCACGGCTGTGTTTATGCGGCTTTACACACACTTGACACACTTCCACAGAGATATCAATACATAGGTTTTAAGATTCTTACTAGTGACATATATTCTTGTGCGGTGAATAGGGGGTGTTGAGTCCAGTTCACTGAGCAAGGAGTAGGTCTTGTCTATTACATATTGGGTGTATGGAACGTTATCTGAGCTAATTTGAAACCCTTGTTTTATGCATCACACCACCTCACCTTTCCCGTTAAGCAGCCATAGTGTGTTTTCTAAACGTGTGACTCTGTTCTCTTTTGTAATTCAGTTCAAGTGTAGCAGTTTTTACATTCCCTCTATACGTGATAGATTATGATAACTGTCTTTTTCTGTGTGACTTATTTCACTTAGAGTCGTCGTACCTAAATCCACTCATCTTGCTTCTACTAGCCTTATGACATTGATTTCATGGCTGAGTGATATTCCATTGTACATAAGGACCGCAACTTCTTTATCCATTTTTCTCTTTCCTGGGATATTTAAGGTGTCATGAAGTGGAGGTTCTTGTCAACAGAGCAGCCCTATACTTTGGGGTGCCTGTGTCTTGCTGATTTTAGATTTTCCAATTTATACGCCCATGAGTGTAAGTGCCCTATGCTCCCTAAGCTGTGTTTTTTCGATGTTTAAGGCCACACCGTACACTTCTGCAGAGTGGCTGCTGGCAATTTACATCCCGCCCATCAGTGTAGCAAGGCTCCCATTTCTCCATGGCCTGTCCTGCTTTTGTGGTTTTGACACTTTTTTCATCATGACCCTTTTGACCGATTCGAAGCGAGACTCCTTTGTAGTGCTGATTTGCCTTTCCATGTTGCTTGGTTGGCCAAAAAGGGCGTATGCATTTTTTCCTGAATATATTCAGGAAAAAACGCATACGCCCTTTTTGGCCAAGGGCATCATTGTCCACGTTTTGCCGCTTTTCATGTGCTTTAAAGGCGAATCGTATCTACCTCCTGAAACCTGTTTCCTGCAATTCTGCCTTGCTTTCAAATCCTCTTCGTTGCCTTCCCTCAATATATTTGTGGACGAGAGTTATCATTTATAACTCTGCAGGGTTGTGAATTGCAGTGCCCATGTGCTCCATTTTTCAACTGGCTTTTTTGGGAGCTGGCCGCAGAAGCGCGGGATTGCCTCAGGCCCTATCCTGGTTCCGGGTGGCAGGCTGAGCCTGTGGTTATTTCTTCTTCCTGATGAGAAAATAGAGTGACCTGTGCCTGTCCCAACACCTAGATCTAGTCTCTCATTGGCTGCCCCTCTTCCCGTTCATCCTCAGGACAAATTGCAACCTGTACGGAACAGGAGGTTAAAGGTGCTGATTCTCCAAGTAGGGAGATTGCTAATGAAGTAGCTGGAATGGCGAACCCGAGCACAAGGAGATGAGAAATGAGGTGCGTTTTAGAAACCTTTCAAAATCACACGGTGTACCATCTTCTGGGTTCCTCATGCAAGTTTTCGATGAAGGAAGATGCCCTTGAACCTGGAGATTTGGGACCCATGGGATGGGTACCACGCAGTATTACCTTAAAGGGTCTGCGTTGGCTCACCCAACCTCACCAAACCTCTCAGCCCCTAGAGTGTCCACCCTTATGTCTCATCCAGCTGTGGGTCTACATATGGTCATTCCAGGTTGCGTCACAGCCCCTGAATGAATTTTGTAAGAATTTCTCTCTCTTTCACTGTCTTTGTTTCATGGGTTTTTAAAACTAATTTATTTTTATAATGGGGTTTAGCTGCTTTTCACGGCTGTGTTTATGCGGCTTTACACCCACTTGACTCACTTCCAAAGAGATATCAATACATAAATTTTAAGATTCTCACTAGTCAGATATATTCTTGTGCGGTGAATAGGGGGTGTTGAGTCCAGTTCACTGAGCAAGGAGTAGGTCTTTTCTATTTCATATTGGGTGTATGGAACGGTATCTGAGCTAATTTGAAACCCTTGTTTTATGCATCACCCCACCTCACCTTTCCCGTTAAGCAGCCATAGTGTGTTTTCTAAACGTCTGACTCTGTTGTCTTTTGTAATTCAGTTCAAGTGTAGCGGTTTTTACATTCCCTCTATAAGTGATAGCTTACGATAAGTGTCTTTTTCTGTGTGACTTATTTCACTTAGAGTCGTCGTACATAAATCCACTCATCATGCTGCTACTAGCCTTATGACATTTTTTTCATGGCTGAGTGATATTGCATTGTACATAAGGACCACAACTTCTTTATCCATTTTTCTCTTTCCTGGGATATTTAAGGTGTCATGAAGTGGAGGTTCTTGTCAACAGAGCAGCCCTAAACTTTGGGGTGCCTGTGTCTTGCTGATTTTTAGTTTTCCCAATTTATACGCCCATGAATGGAAGTGCCCTATGCTCCATAAGCTGTGTTTTTTCGATGTTTCAGGACACACCGTACACTTCTCTAGAGTGGCTGTTGGCAATTTACATACCGCCCATCAGCGTAGCAAGGCTGCCATTTCTCCATGGCCTGTCCTGCTTTTGTGGTTTTGACACTTTTTTCAGCATGGCCCTTTTGACCGATGGGAAGCGAGACTTCTTTGTAGCGCTGATTTGCCTTTCCAGGTTGCTTGGTTGGCCAAAAAGGGCGTATGCCTTTTTTCCTGAATATATTCAGGAAAAAACGCATAAGCCCTTTTTGGCCAAGGGCATCATTGTCGACGTTTTGCCGCTTTTCATGTGTTTTAAAGGCGATTCGAATCTACGTCCTGAAACCTGTTTCCTGCAATTCTGCCTTGCTTTCAAATCCTCTTCGTTGCCTTCCCTCAAAATATTTGTGGACGAGAGTTATCATTTATAACTCTGCAGGTTTGTGAATTGCAGTGCCCATGTGCTCCATTTTTCAACTGGCTTTTTTGGGAGCTGGCCGCAGAAGCGTGTGATTGCCTCAGGCCCTATTCTGGTTCTGGGCGGCAGGCTGAGCCTGTGGTTAATTCTTCTACCTGATGGGAAAATAGAGTGACCTGTGCCTGTCCCAACACCTAGATCTAGTCTCTCATTGGTTGCCCCTCTTCCCATTCATCCTTAGGACAAATTGAAACCTGTATGGAACAGGAGGTTAAAGGTGCTGATTCTCCAAGTAGGGAGATTGCTAGTAAAGAAGCTGGAATGGCGAACCCGAGCACACGGTGTTGAGAAATGAGGTGCGTTTTAGAAACTTTCCCAATCACACGGTTTACCATCTTCTGGGTTTCTCATGCATGTTTTCGATGTAGGAAGATGCCCTTGAACCTGGAGATTGGGGACAAATGGGATGGGTACCACGCAGTATTACTTTAAAGGGTCTGCATTTGCTCACCCAACCACACCAAACCTCTCAGCCCCAAGAGTGTCCACCCTTATGTCTCATCCAGCTGTGGGTCTAGATATGGTCAATTCAGGTTGCGTCAAAGCCCCTGAATGAATTTTGTAAGAATTTCTCTCGCTTTCACTGTCTTTGTTTCATGGGTTTTTAAAACTAATTTTTTTTTATAATGGGGTTTAGCTGCTTTTCACGGCTGTGTTTATGCGGCTTTACACCCACTTGACTCACTTCCAGAGAGATATCAATACATAAGTTTTAAGATTCTCACTACGCAGATATATTCTTGTGTGGTGAATAGGGGGTGTTGAGTCCAGTTCACTGAGCAAGGAGTAGGTCTTGTCTATTACATATTGGGTGTATGGAACGGTATCTGAGCTAATTTGAAACCCTTGTTTTATGCATCACCCTACGTCACCTTTCCCGTTAAGCAGCCATAGTGTGTTTTCTAAATGTGTGACTCTGTTGTGATTTGTAATTCAGTTCAATTGTAGCGATTTTTACATTCCCTTTATAAGTGATAGCTTTTGATAAGTGTCTTTTTCTGTGTGACTTATTTCACTTAGAGTCGTCGTACCTAAATCCACTCATCATGCTGCTACTAGCCTTATGACATTGATTTCATGGCTGAGTGATATTCCATTGTACATAAGGACCACAATTTCTTTATCCATTTTTCTCCTTCCTGGGATATTTAAGGTTTTGTGAAGTGAAGGTTCTTGTCAACAGAGCAGCCCTAAACTTTGGGGTGCCTGAGTCTTGCTGATTTTTAGTTTTCCCAATTTATACGCCCATGAGTGTAAGTGCCCTATGCTCCATAAACTTTGTTTTTTCGATGTTTCAGGCCACACCGTACACTTCTCCAGAGTGGCTGTTGGCAATTTACATCCCGCTCATCAGCGTGGCAAGGCTCCCATTTCTCCATGGCCTGTCCTGCATTTGTGGTTTTGACACTTTTTTCAGCATGGCCCTTTTGACCCATGGGAAGCGAGACTACTTTGTAGCGCTGATTTGCCTTTCCAGGTTGCTTGGTTGGCCAAAAAGGGCGTATGCGTTTTTTCCTGAATATATTCAGGAAAAAATGCATACGCCCTTTTTGGCCAAGTGCATCATTTTCCACGTTTTGCCGCTTTTCATGTGCTTGAAAGGCGATTCTAATCTACCTCCTGTAATCTGTGTTTTGCAGTTCTGCCTTGCTTTCAAATCCTCTTCGTTGCCTTCCCTCAATATATTTGTGGACGAGAGTTATCATTTATAACTCTGCAGGTTTGTGAATTGCAGTGCCCATGTGCTCAATTTTTCAACTGGCTTTTTTCGGAGCTGGCCGCAGAAGCGCGGGATTGCCTCAGGCACTATTCTGGTTCCCAGCGGCAGGCTGAGCCTGTGCTTAATTCTTCTTCCTGATGGGAAAATAGAGTGACCTGTGCCTGTCCCAACACCTAGATCTACTCTCTCATTGGTTGCCCCTCTTCCCGTTCATCCTCAGGACAAATTGCAACCTGTACAGAACAGGAGGTTAAAGGTGTTGATTCTCCAAGTAGGGAGATTGCTAGTAAAGTAGCTGGAATGGCGAACCAGAGCACAAGGAGATGAGAAATGAGGTGCGTTTTAGAAAACTTTCCCGATCACATGGTGTACCATCTTGTGGGTTTCTCATGCATGTTTTCAATGCAGGAAGTTGCCCTTAAAACTGGAGATTTGGGACCCATGGGATGGGTACCACGCAGTATTACCTTAAAGGGTCTGTGTTTGCTCACCCAACCTCACCAAACCTGTCAGCCCCAAGAGTGTCCACCCTTAGGTCTCATCCAACTGTGGGTCTAGATATTTTCAATCCAGGTTGCATCACAGCCCCTGAACTAATTGTGTAAGAATTTCTCTCTCTTTCACTGTCTTTGTTTTACGGGTTTCTACAAGTAATTTATTTTTATAATGGGGTTTAGCTGCTTTTCACGGCTGTGTTTATGCGGCTCTACACCCACTTGACACACTTCCAGAGAGATATCAATACATAGGTTTTAAGATTCTCACTAGTCAGATATATACTTGTGCGGTGAATAGGGGGTGTTGAGTCCAGTTCACTGAGCAAGGAGTAGGTCTTGTCTATTACATATTGGGTGTATGGAACGGTATCTGATCTAATTTGAAACTCTTGTTTTATGCATCACACCACCTCATCTTTCCCGTTAAGCAGCCATAGTGTGTTTTCTAAATGTGTGACTCTGTTCTCTTTTGTAATTCAGTTCAAGTGTAGCAGTTTTTACATTCCCTCTATAAGTGATAGCTTATGATAAGTGTCTTTTTCTGTGTGACTTATTTCACTTAGAGTCGTCGTACCTAAATCCACTCATCATGCTGCTACTAGCCTTATGACATTGATTTCATGGCTGAGTGATATTCCATTGTACATAAGGACCACAACTTCTTTATCCATTTTTCTCTTTCCTGGGATATATAAGGTGTCATGAAGTGGAGGTTCTTGTCAACAGAGCAGCCCTAAACTTTGGGGTGCCTGTGTCTTGCTGATTTTTAATTTTCCCAATTTATACGCCCATGAGAGGAAGTGCCCTATGTTCCCTAAGCTGTGTTTTTTTGATGTTTCACGCCACACCGTACACTTCTCCAGAGTGGTTGCTGGCAATTTACATCCCGCCCATCAGTGTAGCAAGGCTCCCATTTCTCCATGGCCTGTCCTGCTTCTGTGGTTTTGACACTTTTTTCAGCATGGCCCTTTTGACCGATGGGAAGCGAGACTTCTTTGTAGCGCTGATTAGCCTTTCCAGGTTGCTTGGTTGGCCAAACAGGGCGTATGCGTTTTTTCCTGAATATATTCAGGAAAAAATGCATACGCCCTGTTTGGCCAAGGGCATCATTGTCAACGTTTTGCCGCTTTTCATGTGCTTTAAAGGCGATTCGAATCTACCTCCTGAAACCAGTTTCCTGCAATTCTGCCTTGCTTTCAAATCCTCTTCGTTGCCTTCCCTCAATATATTTGTGGACGAGAGTTATCATTTATAACTCTGCAGGTTTGTGAATTGCAGTGCCCATGTGCTCCATTTTTCAACTGGCTTTTTTGGGAGCTGGCCGCAGAAGCGCAGGATTGCCTCAGGCCATATTCTGATTCCGGGCGGCAGGCTGAGCCTGTGGTTAATTCTTCTTCCTGATGGGAAAATAGAGTGACCTGTGCCTGTCCCAACACCTAGATCTAGTCTCTCATTGGTTGCTCCTCTTCCCGTTCATCCTCAGGACAAATTGCAACCTGTACAGAACAGGAGGTTAAAGGTGCTGATTCTCCAAGAAGGGTGATTGCTAGTAAAGTAGCTGGAATGGCGAACCCGAGCACAAGGAGGTGAGAAATGAGGTGCGTCTTAGAAACCTTTCCCGATCACACGGTGTACCATCTTCTGGGTTTCTCATGCATGTTTTCGATGTTGGAAGATGCCCTTGAACCTGGAGATTTGGGACCCATGGGATTGGTACCACGCAGTATTACTTTAAAGGGTCTGCGTTTGCTCACCCAACCTCACCAAACCTGTCAGCCCCAATAGTGTCCACCCTTAGGTCTCATCCACCTGTTGGTCTAGAATTGGTCAATCCAGTTTGCATCACAGCCATTGAACGAATTGTGTAAGAACTTCTCTCTCTTTCACTGTCTTTGTTTACGGGTTTTTACAAGTAATTTATTTTTATAATGGGGTTTAGCTGCTTTTCACGGCTGTGTTTATGCGGCTTTACACTCACTTGACACACTTCCAGAGAAATATGAATACATAGGTTTTAAGATTCTTACTAGTCAGATATATACTTGTGCGGTGAATAGGGGGTGTTGAGTCCAGTTCACTGAGCAAGGAGTAGGTCTTGTCTATTACATATTGTGTGTATGGAACGGTATCTGTGCTAATTTGAAACCCTTGTTTTATGCATCACCCCACCTCACCTTTCCCGTTAAGCAGCCATAGTGTGTTTTCTAAACGTGTGACTCTGTTCTCTTTTGTAATTCAGTTCAAGTGTAGCGGTTTTTACATTCCCTCTATAAGTGATAGCTTACGATAAGTGTCTTTTTCTGTGTGACTTATTTCACTTAGAGTCGTCGTACCTAAATCCACTCATCATGCTGCTACTTGCCTTATGACATTGATTTCATGTCTGAGTGATATTGCATTGTACATTGGGACCACAACTTCTTTATCCATTTTTCTCTTTCCTGGGATATTTAAGGTGTCATGAAGTGGAGGTTCTTGTCAACAGAGCAGCCCTAAACTTTGGGGTGCCTGTGTCTTGCTGATTTTTAGTTTTCCCAATTTCTACGCCCATGAGTGGACGTGCCCTATGCTCCCTAAGCTGTGTGTTTTAGATGTTTCAGGACACACCGTACACTTCTCCAGAGTGGCTGTTGGCAATTTACTTCCCGCCCATCAGCGTAGCAAGGCTGCCATTTCTCCATGGCCTGTCCTGCATTTGTGGTTTTGACACTTTTTTCAGCAGTGCCCTTTTGACGGATCGGAAGCGAGACTTCTTTGTAGCGCTGATTTGCCTTTCCAGGTTGCTTGGTTGGCCAAAAAGGGCGTATGCGTTTTTCCCTGAATATATTCAGGAAAAAACGCATACGCCCTTTTTGGCCAAGGGCATCATTGTCCACGTTTTGCCGCTTTTCATGTGCTTTAAAGGCGATTCGAATCTACCTCCTGAAACCTGTTTCCTGCAATTCTGCCTTGCTTTCAAATCCTGTTCGTTGCCTTCCCTCAATATATTTGTGGACGAGAGTTATCATTTATAACTCTGCAGGTTTGTGAATTGCAGTGCCCATGTGCTCCATTTTTCAACTGGCTTTTTTGGGAGCTGGCCGCAGAAGCGCGGGATTGCCTCAGGCCCTATTCTGGTTCCGGGTGGCAGGCTGAGCCTGTGGTTATTTCTTCTTCCTGATGAGAAAATAGAGTGACCTGTGCCTGTCCCAACACCTAGATCTAGTCTCTCTTTGGCTGCCCCTCTTCCCGTTCATCCTCAGGACAAATTGCAACCTGTACGGAACAGGAGGTTAAAGGTGCTGATACTCCAAGTAGGGAGATTGCTAGTGAAGTAGCTGGAATGGCGAACCCGAGCACAAGGAGATGAGAAATGAGGTGCGTTTCAGAACCCTTTCCCGATCAGACGGTGTACCATGATCTGGGTTACTCATGCATATTTTCGATGTAGGAAGATGCCCTTGAACCTGGAGATTTGGGACCCATGGGATGGGTACCACGCAGTATTACTTTAAAGGGTCAGCGTTTGCTCACCCAACCTCACCAAACCTCTCAGCCCCAAGAGTGTCCACCCTTATGTCTCATCCAGCTGTGGGTCTAGATATGGTCAATCCAGGTTGCATCACAGCCCCTGAACGAATTTTGTAAGAATTACTCTCTCTTACACTGTCTTTGTTTTACGGGTTTTTAAAAGTGATTTATTTTTAAAATGGGTTTTAGCTGCTTTTCACGGCTGTGTTTATGCCGCTTTACACTCACTTGACTCTCTTCCAGAGAGAGATCAATTCATAGGTTTTCAGATTCTTACTACTCAGATATATTCTTGTGCGCTGAATAGGGGGTGTTGAGTCTAGTTCACTGAGCAAGGAGTAGGTCTTGTCTACTACATATTGGGTTTATGGAACGGTATCTGAGCTAATTTGAAACCCTTGTTTTATGCATCACCCCACCTCACCTTTCCCGTTAAGCAGCCATAGTGTGTTTTTAAAATGGGTGACTCTCTTCTGTTTTGTAATTCAGTTTAAGGGTAACGGTTTTTACATTCCCTCTATAAGTGATATCTTATGATAAGTGTCTTTTTCTGTGTGACTTATTTCACTTAGAATCGTCGTACCTAAATCCACTCATCATGCTGCTACTAGCCTTATGATATTGATTTCATGGCTGAGTGATATTCCATTGTACATAAGTACCACAACTTCTTTACCATTTTTCTCATCCCTGGGATATTTAAGATGTACACAAGTGGAGGTTCTTGTAACCAGAGCAGCCCTAAACTTTGGGGTGTCTGTGTCTTGTTGATTTTAATTTTTCCAATTTATACGCCCATGAATGGATGTGCCCCTTTCTCTCTAGCTGTGTTTTTTAGATGTTTTAGGAAACACCGAACCGTTCTCCAGAGTCGCCATTGGCAATTTACATCCCGACCATCAGTGTAACAATGCTCCCTTTCCTCCCTGGCCTCTCCTGTATTTTTTTTACACTTTTTTAGGAAGGCCCTTTTGACCGATGGGAAGTGAGACTTCTTTGTAGTGCTGCATTGTATTTCCGGCTTGCTTGGTTGGCCAAAAAGAGCCTATGCGTTTTTTCCTGAATTTATTCAGAATAAAACACATATGCTCTTTTTGGCCATGTGCATCGTTGTCGACTTTTGGCCGCTTTTCATGTGCTTTAGGGGCTATTCGAATCTAACTCCTGAAATCTGTTTCCTGCAATTCTGCCTTGCTTTCCAATCCTGTTCGTTGCCTTCCCTCAATATAGTTTTGGACGATAGTTATAATTTATAACTCTGCAGGTTTGTGAATTGCAGTGCCCCTGAGCTCCATTTTTCAACTCGCTTTTTTGGGAGCTGTCCGCAGAACCGCTGGTTTGCTTCTGGCCCTACTCTGGTTCCCGGTGGCAGGCTAAGCCTTTGCTTAATTCTTCTTCCTGATTGGAAATTAGAGTGACATGTGCCTGTCCGAACATCTAGGGCTTGGCTCTCCTTGTTTCTCCTCCTTCCCCTTCTTCCTTTGGAAAAATTCCAAATTTTGTGCAACTGGATGTTGAAGGTGCTGACATCCTCAGGTGGGGAGATTTTAAGGAAAAAGGCTGGAGGTGTGAACCCGACAACCAGGAAATTAGGAGGTTTGGTGCCTTTTCCAAAAGCTCCCTGATCCAACCGTGTTCCATCTTCTGGGTGTCACAGGCATGTTTTAGCTGTGGGAAAAGTCCCGTGTATGTAAGGAGAACACCAGGGATTTTTCCAAATCAGTGTCTCCCCGAACTCCAATCTGGGGAATTTTTAAGCTACTGGTACATGTGTGTTCATTAAGGGACTTGGGCCGTAGGCAGAGTCCGAACTTTAGATGATTGAAGTCTTCAGGTTCAGAAACGCTCACCATCGGCCTCCTTTAGTTTCCATTTTATCTGTAGTTGATAGATGATGTCGATATAGATATCTATTGTTTTTCAGATTATTTCCCCTTAGGGGTCATTACAAAATATTGAGTATAGTTCCCTGTGTTATACAGTAGTTCCTTGTTGATGATATATTTTATACATAGCAGTGTGTATATGTTAATCTGAAACTGTTAATTTATCCCTCCTCCCACCTTTCCCCTTTGGTAATAAAAAATATAAGATTTTATACTTCTCAGAAATCTAGGAGCTGAAAGAGAGGTATCATTTTCAATGGAAAATCAGTCAAAACAAGGTTGAAACTTCAACCAAGATTATTAGATGTACATCCTTGGAAAGAAATCACTGCATTTCTCTACTGTTGACCTGACAAATAAGACAAACCCCTCCACTGAACTTGCTTATAATAAAGTGATGGAAATATCAAATGGAAGTCTTAGAAACATCTTATTTTACACGAGCCTTATACACTGCTCTATGTTAATTACAGTTTGGCTCGCACATCTGTTCTTTGAAGTTACAATGTTCTCAAATTCTGTTACTGATCCTGCAGAGTGGGCCCCAACAAGGGTCTCCCTGCCTAGTGTCATTGGAGCCAACAGATCGAGACTGACTTTGGTTCAGAAGCAAAGGAAAACTTTATATTTTGATCAGAGAATGGAGAGGTGAGAGTGTGTGCTCCCCTGCGGGTTGTGGGCCGGGCTGCTGTGTAGAGATCCTGGCAGCGTCAGCGGGAGGGAGTGGGCGGAGCTCTCGAGGGCCGGGTTGGCTGGAGCTCAGGCTCTATGTCGCAGAGTCTGCACGGGGCCCCACGAGCTGAGGTGTCGGCCCAGCCATTTTGCACTAGGAAATCGGGTCTGAAGTGTCGGGTGTGGGACCTCTGCATGTGGAAACCTAGGAGCAAGTGAAATTAGACAAAGCACAAAGGAAAAAATGCTTAGACTTTATTTTATTGCCCAGATTCTATTTTCATCTCCCAGGAATTTTTCATGGGCTTTGCCAGTGACAAAGCCCTCCTCTGCCTTTTGTCCCATTCCTCATTCTTGGGGTGCTGAGGGTGCAGACACCTCTTCTGTAAATGCTTCGTGCTGAGTTGGGTGTCCTCATACCCGGGGCGAGGGGGAGGACTTCTCCCAAGCAGCCTCCAGGTGAGGTTGATTGTCCCCAGGCCTCCTCCCTCACTGCTCGTCTGCCTGAGCACCAGCATTGGAAGTTTTATAGATTCTAATGACCTTTAAGGGTCCAGGAAAGAGATGTGCAGAGACGCTGGGGTGGGGGGTGGGCCGTTTTACCCTGCTCCACATTGGTTCGGCCCCTTAGGCTGACAGTTCCTGCTAGCCTAGATGCTCTGACCAGTAGTCTGCACTTTCTTCAGTTAGGCCACTGAATTAACGTACAAACAACACCAGGTGTCAGAGCCCTGCTTGCTCAACTCCCAGACAGTCCAGGGCCGGTGGTGATCCAGGACCTTGACGGCCACTCAGTCAACGGCCTTTTGAAGTAGCCAGGAGTACAGCCGGTCTCATTGGCCGCCGTCACCGCGGTGTCTGTAGGCTTTTCTATGGTGGCAGCGTTATTTACGGTTCCCCTGCCAAGTTTATTAGCTCCGCTCTGGGTGCAGTAAGTCCTGTAAGCAATAGTCTGCTCTTTTGGGACACACTCTTGTTGTTTTCTGAGAGAAGCTCCAGGTCAAGTGATGGTCAAACGAGTCGTCATGGGGGCCCATTGCTCCAGGTTTTCTCTCTAGGTTGGTGTTGGAGCGCCTCCTCACTCGAGGTCATTGTGCCCACGGAGCAATCCCTGCAACTTCAGGGCATGGTGGGTGGTTAGGATCACCAAGTGGCGTCCTTTTCCCTTAGGAGGGAGCTGGCCTTGCGGGCTGCTGATTTCCAGGTTTTTAGATACCCCCAGTATCCTGGTCGGATGGGGTGGCTGGCCAATGCCTGGAGGGCATTCTTGCATTGTTCCATTTCAAGTGGTCCCAGTTTTTGCACTAATACTCCAAGGGCGATTCGCCTTGGACCAGGAATGTAAAGGTCAAAGGGTTTAGCTAACTTAGGGAGGTCCAGGGCAAGGATCTGAACTGACTGCTCTTTCCATTCTTGAAAGGCCGCTTCTGGATTCTATTCAAAAGGATCATCATCTTTTCCTTTCAGTGTTTCATATAGAGGCCCAGCTATTAGACTGTAGTTAGGGATCCAGATGCAGCAAACCCCGGTCTCCCCAGGAACCCCTAAGCTGTCTTCTAGTTTCAGGAAGGGTGAGGCTGCAAATGGCTTCTTCCCTTTCCTGGGGTGGGCTTTTCCGACCTTCTGTGCGAATGAAGCCCAGGAAGGTCACCTTAGTTTGTGATATTTGAGCCTTTTTCTTGGACACCTTCTATCTTTTATTGGCTAGGTAGTTCAGAGGCCTCCTTAGTCGGGCTGGTGATCAGAATGTCATCTGCATATTGAAGGAGGGTTCCCTTCTCCAGAGGTAGATTTTTTAGGTCTTTAGCTAACGTTTCCCCAAAGATGGTGTGGGAATTTTTGAACCCCTGGGGCAGGACGGCCCAGCAGTATTGTTTTTGTTGTATGTTGAGTCCTGCCACTCACAGCCAAAATTTCTTGTGACTCTGGGACGAATGGAATACAGAAGAAGGCATCATTGAAGTCTAATACAGAATACCATGTCCTGGTGGATGGTAGAATGACCAGCAGGGTGTAGGAATTAGGAACTACTAGATGTATATCCTCTGTGGCTTCACTGACTGTCCTGGCGTCCTCTACCAGGTCCCCAGCAGCTCACGGGGCTCTTGTGGTCAGGTCCCTCCCAGGATATGGAGCTCACCTGGGCAGGTACCCAGCAGCCCACGGGGCTGTGGTGGTTAGGCCCCTCCCAGGATATGGAGCTCACCTGGGCAGGTACCCAGCAGCCCATGGGGCCATCATGGTCAGGCCCCTCCCAGGATATGGAGCTCACCTGGGCAGGTACGCAGCAGCCCACGGGGCTCTCGTGGGCATGCCCCTCCCTGGATATGGAACTCCCGTGAACAGGTACCCCGACAGGGCTGGGCACACAGGAACTGTGCACATAGCCCTCATTTCAGAGCACCCCCAGCACACCTGTCACTCAGAGCTGACACAGAGCACCTCAGAGCAGAGCTTGAACTAATAAACAGCAGCTCCAACAGGTCTGTGACCCTAGGCTTCACTCTGTGCGGCCTCCCTCTGCCTGGTCTTCTAGGGGCTTCCACAGCAGCCGGGGCACCAGGCCTCTGTTTCCACCCACCACCCCTCCTCTCCCTGACTCCTGGGTTCCTCTCATTAGCAGAGGGTCTTCTTGAAGTTGTCTCCCACTCCTGGACCAGATAAAATGATTAGAAAACAAGCCAGGGCTGCCGCCCCTTATCTATCCTGACTCTCGGGACCCTACACCTGTTCCTTGGATCTGGCCGGTGCAGCAAGGCCCATTTTCTGCAAATCTGAGCCCCTGAGGGGCGAGGATTGGCTGACCTGGGCAGCCTGACCCGGCCGGCCAGCCCTTCCCAGGTGTGCCTGGGTTGAGGTCAATATAAACACCCCTCCAGGCAGCAAAAGCCTCTGCAGCTGTGCCTGACGCCATATTCTCTGCCCCGTCAGCAGTCTCGGGGTTGGGCTGGTGGGAGGCAGTAGGGCCTACGGCTCTATGAGTGGCCCGTTGTGACTGGGGCTCTACTGGACTTTCTGCAGGAGTTGCCGGGCTGCCACCTGCTAAAGAAGAGGATGTGTCACCCATACTTGCTGCTGGAATTTCTCCCCGGGCAGAGGTAAGGAAGGAAAAAAGCAGTGGGGGCCGGGACAGGAGGGGTACCTCAGGCAGGGAAATGGAAAGTTTCCAGACGAGCGCCCGGGGCCAGGACCATCCTGGCTGGCCTGCAGGCACCAAGTCGGCCTGCGTGCTGTCGCTGGTGTGACTCCAAGCCCCTTCCTCTAGATTTTAGTCTTTGCACACATTCAGGTGTTTTACCTGGGAACGGTGGGAAAAGTTCAGCAGCAGCTGGCCTGGGGCTCAGCTCACGTTTAGTCAGAGACGCCTCCTCACGGTCCCCCAGCTTTGCAATGAGGACGCTCCTTGTGTGGGGGCTGCTGGCTGCATGGGAGATGATTCCCCACCTGTGACCAACTTAAGAATTGTTTACCACTGGAGCAAGTGCGCTGATAGGGTTTTCCTCTGTATGACCAGTGGGTTCAGTTTTTTTTTTTTTCTTTTTTGGTTCAAGGTAAGTTTTATTCCTCTTTTTGTATTTATGGATATAAGCATGGAAATCATTCATTCATATAAATACGTCTATGGGAAGGACAGAACTTTTTTTTTTCTGTTTTATTTTCTTAAGTATTATTTATTTTTTAATTTTTGAATTTATTTTATTCATTTTTTTATACAGCAGGCTCTTATTGGTTATCTATTTTATACATATAAGTGTATATATGTCAATCCCAGGGTCGCAATTCATCCCACCACCACCACCCTGCCACTTTCCCCCCTTGGTGTCCATACATTTGTTCTCTACATCTGTGTCTCTATTTCTGCCTTGCAAACCAGTTCATCTTTACCATTTTTCTAGGTTCTACATGTATGCGTTAATATACGATATTTGTTTTTCTCTTTCTGACTTACTTCACTCTGTATGACAGTCTCTAGATCTATCCACGTCTCTACAAATGACCCAATTTCATTCCTTTTTATGGCTGAGTAATATTCCATTTTATATATGTAGCACATCTTTTCCGTTCGTCTGTCTATGGGCATTTAGGTTGCTTCCATGACCTGGCTATTGTAAATAGTGCTGCAATGAATATTGTGGTGAATATGTCTTTTTGAATTATGGTTTTCTCTGGGTATATGGCCAGTAGTGGGATTGCTGGGTCATATGGTAATTCTATTTTTAGTTTTTTAAGGAACCTCCATACTGTTCTCCATAGTGACTGTATCAATTTACATTCCCACAAATAGTGTAAGAGGGTTCCCTTTTCTCCACACCCTCTCCAGCATTTGTTGTTTGTAGATTTTCTGATGATGCCCATTCTAACTCGTGTGAGGTGATACCTCATTGTAGTTTTGGTTTATATTTCTCTAATAATTAGTGATGTTGAGTAGCTTTTCATGTGTTTCTTGGTCATCTGTATGTCTTCTTGGGACAAATGTCTATTTACGTCATCTGCCCATTTTTGGATTGGTTTGTTTGTTTTTTTACTGTTGAGCTGCATGAGCTGTTTATATACATTGGAGATTAATCCTTTGTCCATTGATTCGTTTGCAAATATTTTCTCCCATTCTGAGGGTTGTCTTTTCGTCTTGTTTGTAGTTTCCTTTGCTTTGCAAAAGCTTTTAGGTTTCATTTGCTCCCCTTTTTTTTTTTTTTTTTTTTTATTTCATTACTCTAGGAGGTGGATCAAAAAATATCTTGCTGTGATTTATGTCAAAGAGTATTCTTCCTATGTTTTCCTCTAAGAGTTTTATAGTGTCCGGTCTTACATTTCGGTCTCTAATCCATTTGGAGTTTATTTTTTGTGTATGGTATTAGGGAGTGTTCTAATTTCATTCTTTTACATGTAGCTGTCCATTTTTCCCAGCACCACTTATTGAAGAGACTGTCTTTTCTCCATTGTATACCCTTGCCTCCTTTGTCATAGATTAGTGGGCCATAGGTGTGTAGGTTTATCTCTGGGCTTTCTTTTTTTTTTTTTTTTTCTTTTACATCTTTATTGGAGTATAATTGCTTTACAATTGTGTGTTAGTTTCTGCTGTATAAAAAAGTGAATCAGCTATGCGTATACATATAACACCATATCCCCTCCCTCTTGCACCTCCCTCTCACTCCCTTATCCCACCCTTTTAGGTGGTCACAAAGCACAGAGCTGATCTCCCTGTGCTATGTGGCTGCTTCCCAGTAGCTATCAATTTTACATTTGGTAGTGTATATATGTCCATACCAGTCTCTCACTTTGTCCCAGCTTACCCTTCCCTCTCCCCATGTCCTCAAGTCCTTTCTCTACGTCTGTGTCCTTAATCCTTTCCTGCCCCTAGGTTCTTCATAAACTTTTTTTTTAGATTCCATATATATGTGTTAGCATACGGTATTTGTTTTTCTCTTTCTGACTTACTTCACTCTGTAGGACAGACTCTAGATCCATCCACCTCACTAAAAATAACTCAATTTCGTTTCTTTTTATGGCTGAATAATGTTCCATTGTATATATGTGCCACATCTTCTTTATCCATTTATCTGTTGATGGACACTTAGGTTGCTTCCATGTCCTGGCTATTGTAAATAGAGCTACAGTGAACATTGTGGTACATGACTCTTTTTGAATTATGGTTTTCTCAGGGTAAATGTCCAGGAGTGGGTTTGCTGGGTTGTATGGTAGTTCTATTTTTAGTTTTTAAGGAAGCCCCATACCGTTCTACCTAGTGGCTATATCAATTTACATTCCCACCAACAGTGCAAGAGGGTTCCCTTTTCTCCAATAAATGCCTCTCCAGCATTTACTGTTGGTAGATTTTTTGATGATGGCCATTCTGACTCGTGTGAGGTGATACCTCACTGTAGTTTTGATTTGCATTTCTCTAATGATTAGTGATGCTCAGCATCCTTTCATGTGTTTGTTGGCAACCTGTATATCTTCTTTGGAGAAATTTCTATTTAGGTCTTCTGCCCATTTTTGGATTGGGTTGTTTGGTTTTGTGATATTGAGCTACATGAGCTGCTTTTTGTAGATTAATCCTTTGCCATTTGCTTCATTTGAAAATATTTTCTCCCATTCTGATGGTTGTCTTTTCATCTTGCTTAAGTTTTCCTTTGCTGTGCAAAAGAATTTATGTTTCATTCGGTCCCATTTTTTAATTTTTGTTTTTATTTCCATTTCTCTAGGAGGTGGGTCAAAAAGGATCTTGCTGTGATTTATGTCATAGACTGTTCTGCTTATGTTTTCTTCTAAGAGTTTTATAGTGGCTGGTCTTATATTTAGGTCTCTAATCCATTTTGAGTTATTTTTGTGTATGGTGTTAGGGAGTGTACTAATTTCATTCTTTTACATGTAGCTGTCCAGTTTTCCCAACACCACTTACTGAAGACACTGTCTTTTCTCCATTGTATACCCTTGCCTCCTTTGTCATAGATTAGTTAACCATAGGTACGTGGGTTTATCTCTGTGCTTTCTATCCTTTTCTATTGACCTATATTTCTGTGTTTGTGTCAGTACCATATTATCTTGATTACTGTAGCTTTGTAATATAGTCTGAAGTCTGGAAGTCTGATTCCTCCAGCTCTTTTTTTTCCCCCTCAAGACTGCTTTGGCTATCCAGGGTCTTTTGTGTCTCCCTACAAATTTTAAGATTTTTTTTTCTTGTTCTGTAGAAAATGCCAAAGGTATTTTGATCGGGATTGCATTGAATCTGTAGATTGCTTTGGGTAGTATAGTCATTTTCACAATATTGATTCTTCTAATCCAAGGACATGGTATATGTCTCCATCTGTTTATATCATCTTTGATTTCTTTCATCAGTGTCTTATAGTTTTCTGAGTACAGGTCTTTTACTTCCTTAGGTAGGTTTATTCCTAGGTATTTTATTCTTTTTGTTGCAGTGGTAATGGGATTGTTTCCTTAATTTCTCTTTCTGATCTTTCATTGTTAGTGTATAGGAATGCAAGCAATTTCTGTGCATTAATTTTGTATCCTGCAACTTTACCAAATTCATTGATTAGCTCCAGTGGTTTTCTGGTGGCATCTTTAAGATTCTCTATCTATGATATCATGTCATCTGCAAACAGTGACAATTTTACTTCTTCTTTTCCGTTTTGTATTCCTTTTATTTCTTTTTCTTCTCTGATTGCCATGGCTAGGACTTCCAAAACTATGTTGAATAGCAGTGGTGAGAGTGGACATCCTCGTCTTGTTCCTGATCTTAGAGGAAACGCTTTCAGTTTTTCACCATTGAGAATGCTGTTTGCTGTGGGTTTGTCATATATGGCCTTTATTATGTTGAGGTAGTTTCCCTCTATGCCCACACTCTGCAGAGTTTTTATCGTAAATGAGTGTTGAATTTTCTCAAAATCTTTTCCTTCATCTATTGAGATGACCATATGGTTTTATTCTACAATTTGTTAATATGGTGTATCACATTGATTTGTGTATATTGAAGAATCCTTGCATCCCTGGGATAAACCCCACTTGATCATGGTGTATGATCCTTTTAATGTGTTGTTCGATTCTGTTTGCTAGTATTTTGTTGAGGATTTTTGCATCTATATTCATCAGGGATATTGGTCTATAATTTTCTTTCCTTGTAGTATCTCTGTCTGATTTTGGTATCAGGGTGATGGTGGTCTCATAGAATGAGTTTGGGAGTGTTCCTTCCCCTGCAATTGTTTTGAAGAATTTGAGAAGGTTGGGTGTTAGCTCTTCTCTAAATGTTTGATAGAATTCACCTGTAATGCCATCTGGTTCTGGACTTTTGTTTGTTGGAAGATTTTTAATCACAGTTTCAATTTCATTGCTTGTGATAGGTTTGTTCATATTTTCTATTTCTTCCTGGTTCAGTCTTAGAAGGTTATACCTTTCTAAGAATTTGTCCATTTCTTCCAGATTGTCCATTTTATTGGCACAGAGTTGCTTGTAGTAGTCTCTTAGGATGCTTTGTATTCCTGTGGTGTCTGTTGTAACTTCTCCTTTTTCACTTCTAATTTTGTTGATTTGCGTCCTCTCCCTCTTTTTCTTGAGTGTGGCTAAAGGTTGATCATTTTTGCTTATCTTCTCAAAGAACCAGCTTTTAGTTTTGATGATCTTTGCTTCCGTTTTCTTTGTTTCTATTTCATTTATTTCTGCTCTGATCTTTAGGATTTCTTTCCTTCTACTAACTTTGGGTTTTGTTCTTCTTTCTCTAGTTCCTCTAGGTGTAAGGTTAGATTGTTTATTTGAGATTTTTCTTGTTTCTTGAGGTAGGCTTGTATTGCTATAAACTTCCCTCTTAGAACTCCTTTTGCTGCATCCCATAGGTTTTGGATCATCGTGTTTTTGTTGTCATTTGTCTCTAGGTAGTTTTTGATTTCCCCTTTGATTTCTTCAGTGATCTCTTGGTTATTTAGTAACGTATTGTTTAGCCTCCATGTGTTTGTGTTTTTTACAGTTTTTTCCGTGTAATTGATTTCTAATCTCATAGCATTGTGGTCGGAACAGCTGCTTGATATGATTTCAGTTTTCTTAAATTTACTGAGGCTTTATCTGTGACCCAAGATGTGATCTATCCTGGAGAATGTTCCGTGTGCAGTTGAGAAGAACGTGTAATCTGCTGTTTTTGGATGGAATGTCCTATAAATATCAATGAACTCTATCTGGTCTATTGTGTCATTTAAAGCTTGTGTTTCCTTATTAATTTTCTGTCTGGCTGATCTCCACTGGTGTAAGTGAGCTGTTAAAGTCCCCCGCTATTATTGTGTTACTGTCGATTTCCTCTTTTATAGCTGTTAGCAGTTGCCTTATACATTGAGGTGCTCCTATGTTGGGTACATATATATTTATAATTGTTATATCTTCTTCTTGGATTGATCCCTTGACCATTATGTAGTGTCTTTCCTTGTCTCTTGTAACATTCTTTATTTTAAAGTCTATTTTATCTGATATGAGTATTGCTACTCCAGCTTTCTTTTGATTTTCATTAGCATAGAATATATTTTTCCATCGCCTCACTTTCAGTCTGTATGTGTCCCTAGGTCTGAAATGGGTCTCTTGTAGACAGCATATATATGGGTCTTGTTTTTGTATCCATTCAGCCAGTCTATGTCTTTTGGTTGGAACATTTAGTGCATTCACGTTTAAGGTAATTATCGATATGTATGTTCCTACTACTATTTTCTTAATTGTTATGGGTTTGTCTTGGTGGGTCCTTTTCGTCTCTTGTGTTTCCCACTTAGAGAAGTTCTTTTAGCATTTGGTGTAGAGCTGGTTGCATGGTGCTGAATTCTCTTAGCTTTTGCTTGTCTGTAAGGCTTTTGATTTCTCCATCAAATCTGAATGAGCTCTTTGCAGGGTGCAGTACCCTTGGTTGTAGGTTCTTCCCTTTCATCACTTTAAATTTATCATGCCACTTCCTTCTGGCTTGTAGATTTTCTGCTGAGAAATCAGCTGTTATCCTTTTGGGATTTCCCTTGTATGTTATTTGTCATTTTTCCCTTGCTGCTTTCAATAATTTTTCTTTGTCGTTAATTTTTGTCAATTTGATTACTATGTGTCTTGTCATTTTTCTCCTTTGGTTTCTCCTGCCTGGGACACTCTGTGCTTCTGGACTTGGGTGGCTATTTCTTTTCCCATGCTAGGGAAGTTTTTGACCATATTCTCTTCAAATATATTCTCGGGTCCTTTCTCTCTCTCTTCTCCTTCTGGGACCCCTATAATGCGAATGTTGTTGCGTTTAATGTTGTCCCAGAGGACTCTTGGGGTGTCTTCATTTATTTTCATTCTTTTTCTTTATTCTGTTCCATGGCAGTGATTTCCACCTTTCTGTCTTCCAGGCCACTTATCCGTTCTTCTGCCACAGTTATTCTGCTACTGATTCCTTCTAGTGTATTTTTCATTTCAGTTATTACATTGTTCACCTCTGTTTGTTTGTTCTTTAATTCTTCTAGGTGTTTGTTCCTTAATTCTTCTAGGTCTTTGTTAAGCATTTCTTGTGTCTTCTCGATCTTTGCCTCCTTTCTTTTTCTAAGGTCTTGGCTCAACTTCACTATCATTATTCTGAATTCTTTTTCTGGAAGGTTCCCTATCTCCACCTCATTTCGTTTTTTTTCTGGGGTTTTATCTTGTTCCTTGATCTGGTATAAATTCCTCTGCCTTTTCATTTTGTCTATCTTTCTGTGAATGTGGTTTTCCTTCCACAGGCTGCAGAATTGTAGTTCTTCTTGCTTCTGCTGTCTGCTCTCTGGTGGATGAGTCTATCTTAGAGGCTTGTGCAAGCTTCCTGATGGGAGGGACTGGTGGTGGGTAGAGCTGGGTGTTGCTTTGGTGGGCAGAGCTTTAATCCGCTTGTCTACGGATTAAATAAAACTTTAATAAAAAGTTGAATCTGCTTGTCTGCTGATGCATGGGGCTGGGTTCCCTCCCTGTTGGTTGTTTGGCCTGAGGCGACCCAGCACTGGAGCCTACCTTGCTCTTGGTGGGGCTAATGGCGGACTCTGGGAGGGCTCACACCAAGGAGTATTTCCCAGAACTTCTGCTGCCAGTGTTGTTGTCCTCACGGTGAGCCACAGCCACAGCCACCAGCTGCCTCTGCAGGAGACCCTCTAAAAGTAGCAGGTAGTTCTGGTCATTCTCCTACGGGGTCACTGCTCCTTCCCCTGGGTCCTGATGTGCACACTACTTTGTGTGTGCCCTCCAAGAGTGGAGTATCTGAGTGGAGTTGAGACTCTGAGACTCTGTGTGGAGTCGCACAGACTCTGGGTCCTGTGAAGCTTCGATGTTTTGTGATTCTAGAAATCCTATAGGAGACGGTCCACAGCAGGTGAAGCTAATGTTGTCAGTAGAGGTGTTGAAGCCAAAGATCTGCAGTTCCGGCTAGAGGTGCCGATGTACATACAGGACAAAATCATCTCGTGTGAATGTAGTTCAGGCATGTTTAAGATGAATGCAGTCATGTTAATGCCTACCATATTCTATCTTGAGCCTCTCCTCAGGGACCTCCTCCTCAGTTCCTGAGGCTCCTGTAAGTCATGTACAGGGGACTGGAGAGTGGGCTCTGTCCAGTCTGAGCCCTGAGTTACCCTGTGTGTATCTTAGGATACTTTGTATTTCTGTGGTGTCTGTTGTAACATCATCTCTTTCATTTCAGATTTATTTGGGCCCTCTCTTTTTTAACAAAACATACTACTGTTGTCTTTTATTCTTTACAGAAGTTTAATCAGTGTTTGATCTACTATCCTTACCCTATGTATACTTTTTGCAGTGAGATTTTTACTTTTCTTTGTTTCCTTGTTACTATCAATAATTAGTGAGACTTCTTTTAAGCTACCTTCAACATTGCTTATAAAGCTGCTTTATTAGTGATGACAGAGCCTTAATGGAAGTCATGTTCTGGTTGTAAATTAGAATGCAATGTGCCAGCAAAAAGCCCCTTAAGTTTATGTCTCATTACTTCTTGTTCTTTTTTTAATTTAATTTTTATTTTTTGTCAGAGCAAATTTGATTAAAATGTTTTGTTTCTTCTAGGTGTGCAAGATGTGGTTCTTTTAAACATATACATATATCTATTCTTCTTTGGATCATTTTCCCATGTAGGTTATGACACCATGTTGAGTAGTCTTGTCTTGGTATTACTTAGGTCTTTGGTGATTACATATTTCACATGTGTTTCTATATCTATCTTAACCCCAATATCCTAATGTATCCAATCCTCACACCTTTCCATTTGGTGAACCCTAAGTTTGTTTAATGAATCTGTGATTGCATTTCTCTGTGGAAATATCTTCATTGGTATCAATTTTTAGCTAAGACCTATAAGTGATATTATAGGATATGTGTCTTTTGCTTTCTGACTTAGTACAATTTGCCTGATTAACTCAAGAATCATACACAGTGCTGCAAATGGCATTGTTTTGTTTTTTTCCCTGGCTCATATTCCATCTGTACGTGTACCAGTTATTCTTTGGCCACGCACCTCTTGATGGACTTTTTGGTTGCCTCCATGTCTTGGTTATTGTAATACTGCTGCAATGCACATTTGCTTGCCTGTGTCTTTCCAGTTCTATCTCCTTATGTTATAGGCCAAGGAGTGGGCTTGCTGTATCATATGGTAGCTCAGTGTGTACGTTTTAAAGGCACCACCATTCAGTTCTCATTAGTGGCTCTTTCCAGGTTATGTCCCACTTAAAATTGAGGGTATGCATTTCTCCAAAACACCTTCAATATTTATTGTTTGTAGTTTGCTTGCTGCTGGTTATTCTAACAGGTGCGAGCTGATACCTCTGTGTGGCTGAATTTGCATGTGTCCCATAATCTGTTGAAATTGATCTTTAAAGCATGCTCTTTTTATTTATCAAACTGTGATTACAGCTTAGTTCTTCACATTGTTTTCTTAAAGTAAGTGTCACATTTTGAAAAGTTTTGGCCACTACCTCCCTCAAGACATTTTGAGGGCAGGTTTCATTTACAGCCCTGAAGTACTTGTTCATATGAAGTGACCATTAACACAGATTTTAAAGCTGCTTTTGCAGGTAACGGCCAGAGAGCGGCAGCCTATTTACGTTCCCCAATCTGGTAACTAGGGAAAGAGTCCTTCAGCTGCAAGAGTGTCCAGCTTTATTTCTCATCCAGCTGTGGGTCTAGATATGATCAAACAAGGTTGCATCACAGCCCAGGAACAAATTATGTAAAATTTCCTCTCTCTATCACTGTCTTATTTTTTTGGGTTTTTAAAAGTTATTTAATTTAAAATGGGGATTCGCTACTTTTCACTGCTGTGTTTATGCCGCTTTACACCCAATTGACTCACTTCCAGACAGATATCAATACATAGGTTTTAAGATTCTTACTAGTCACATATATTCTTGTGCGGTGAATAGGGGGTGTTGAGTCCAGTTCACTGAGCAAGGAGTAGGTCTTGTCTATTACATATTGGGTGTATGGATCGGTATCTGAGCGAATTTGAAACCCTTGTTTTATGCATCACCCCACCTCACCTTTCCCGTTAAGCAGCCATAGTGTGTTTTCTAAACGTGTGACTCTGTTCTCTTTTGTAATTCAGTTCAAGTGTAGCGGTTTTTACATTCCCTCTATAAGTGATAGCTTATGATAAGTGTCTTTTTCTGTGTGACTTATTTCACTTAGAATCGTCGTACCTAAATCCAATCATCTTGCTTCTCCTAGCCTTATGACATTGATTTCATGTCTGAGTGATATTCCATTGTACATAAGGACCACAACTTCTTTATCCATTTTTCTCTTTCCTGGGATATTTAAGGTGTCATGAAGTGGAGGTTCTTGTCAACAGAGCAGCCCTAAACTTTGGGGTGCCTGTGTCTTGCTGATTTTTAGTTTTCCCAATTTATACGGCCATGAGTGGAGGTGCCCTATGCTCCCTAAGCTGTGTTTTTTCGATGTTTCAGGACACACAGTACACTTCTCCAGAGTGGCTGTTGGCAATTTACATCCCACCCATCAGCGTAGCAAGGCTGCCATTTCTCCATGGCCTGTCCTGCATTTCTGGTTTTGACACTTTTTGCAGCATGGCCCTTTTGACCGATGGGAAGCGAGACTTCTTTGTAGCGCTGATTTGCCTTTCCAGGTTGCTTGGTTGGCCAAAAAGGGCGTATGCGTTTTTTCCTGAATATATTCAGGAAAAAACGCATACGCCCTTTTTGGCCAAGGGCATCATTGTCGAAGTTTTACCACTTTACATATGTTTAAAGGCGATTCGAATCTACCTCCTGAAACATGTTTCCTGCAATTCTGCCTTGCTTTCAAATCCTCTTCGTTGCCTTCCCTCAATATATTTGTGGAAGAGAGTTATCATTTATAACTCTGCGGGTTTGTGAATGGCAGTGCCCCTGAGCTCCATTTTTCAACTGTCTTTTTTGGGAGCTGTCCGCAAAAGCACGGGATTGCCTCAGACCCTATTCAGGTTCCGGGGGGCAGGCTGAGCCTGTGGTTAATTCTTCTTCCTGATGGGAAAATAGAGTGACCTGTGCCTGTCCCAACACCTAGATCTAGTCTCTCATTGGTTGCCCCTCTTCCCTTTCATCCTCAGGACAAATTGCAACCTGTACGGAACAGGAGGTTAAAGGTGCTGATTCTCCAAGTACTGAGATTTCTAGTAAAGTAGCTGGAATGGCGAACCCGAACACAAGGAAATGAGAAATGAGGTGCGTTTTAGAAACCTTTCAAAATCACACAGTGTACCACCTTCTGGGTTTCTAATGCATGTTTTCGATATAGGAATATGCCCTTCAACCTGGAGATTTGGGACCCATGGGAAGTGTACCAGGCAGTATTACTTTAAAGGGTCTGTGTTTGCTCACCCAACCTCACGCAACCTCTCAGCCCCAAGTGTGTCCACCCTTATGTCTCATCCAGCTGTGCGTCTAGATATGGTCAATCCAGGTTGCATCACAGCCCCTGAACGAATTTTGTAAGAATCTCTCTCTCTTTCACTGTCTTTGTTTTACGGGTTTTTAAAAGTAATTTATTTTTATAATGGGGTTTAGCTGCTTTTCACGGCTGTGTTTATGCGGCTTTACACCCACTTGACTCTCTTCCAGACAGATATCAATACATAGGTTTTAAGATTCTTACTAGTCACATATATTCTTGTGCGGTGAATAGGGGGTGTTGAGTCCAGTTCAATGAGCAAGGAGTAGGTCTTATCTATTACATATTGGGTGTATGGAACGGTATCTGAGCCAATTTGAAACCCTTGTTTTATGCATCACCCCACCTCACCTTTCCCGTTAAGCAGCCATAGTGTGTTTTCTAAACGTGTGACTCTGTTCTGTTTTGTAATTCAGTTCAAGTGTAGCGGTTTTTACATTCCCTCTATAAGTGATACCTTATGATAAGTGTCTTTTTCTGTGTGACTTATTTCACTTAGAATCATCGTACCTAAGTCCACTCATCTTGCTTTTTCTATCCTTATGACATTGATTTCATGTCTGAGTGATATTCCATTGTACATAAGGACCACAACTTCTTTATCCATTTTTCTCTTTCCTGGGATATTTAAGGTGTCATGAAGTGGAGGTTCTTGTCAACAGAGCAGCCCTAAACTTTGGGGTGCCTGTGTCTTGCTGATTTTTAATTTTCCCAATTTATACGCCCATGAGTGGACGTGCCCTATGCTCCCTAAGCTGTGTTTTCTCGATGTTTCAGGACACACCGTACTCTTCTCCAGAGTGGCTGTTGGCAATTTACATCCCGCCCATCAGCGTAGCAAGGCTGCCATTTCTCCATGGCCTGTCCTGCATTTCTGGTTTTGACACTTTTTGCAGCATGGCCCTTTTGACCGATGGGAAGCGAGACTACTTTGTAGCGCTGATTTGCCTTTCCAGGTTGCTTGGTTGGCCAAAAAGGGCGTATGCGTTTTTTCCTGAATATATTCAGGAAAAAACGCATACGCCCTTTTTGGCCAAGGGCATCATTGTCGACGTTTTGCCACTTTTCATGTGCTTTAAAGGTGATTCGAATGTACCTCCTGAAACCTGTTTCCTGCAATTCTGCCTTGCTTTCAAATCCTCTTCGTTGCCTTCCCTCAATATATTTGTGGACGAGAGTTATCATTTATAACTCTGCGGGTTTGTGAATGGCAGTGTCCCTGGGCTCCATTTTTCAACTCGCTTTTTTGGGAGCTGGCCGTAAGAGCGTGGGATTGCCTCAGGCCCTATTCTGCTTCTGGGCGGCAGGCTGAGCCTGTGGTTAATTCTTCTTCCTGATGGGAAAATAGAGTGACCTGTGCTTGTCCCAACACCTAGATCTAGTCTCTCATTGGTTGGCCCTCTTCCCGTTCATCCTCAGGACAAATTGCAACCTGTAGGGAACAGGAGGTTAAAGGTGCTGATTCTCCAAGTAGGGAGATTGCTAGTAAAGTACCTGGAATGGCGAACCCGAGCACAAGGAGATGAGAAATGAGGTGCGTTTTAGAAACCTTTCAAAATCACACGGTGTACCATCTTCTGGGTTACTCATGTATGTTTTCGATGTAGGAAGATGCCCTTGAACCTGGAGATTTGGGACCCATGGGATGCGTACCACGCAGTATTACTTTAAAGGTTCTGCGTTTGCTCACCCAACCTCACCCAAACTCTCAGCCCCAAGAGTGTCCACCCTTATGTCTCATCCAGCTGTATGTCTAGATATGGTCAATCCAGGTTGCATCCCAGCCCCAGACCGAATTTTGGAAGAATTTCTCTCTGTTTCACTGTCTTTGTTTTACGGGTTTTTAAAAGTAATTTATTTTTATAATGGGGTTTATCTGCTTTTAACGGCTGTGTTTATGCGGCTTTACACCCACTTGACTCACTTCCAGACAGATATCAATACATAGGTTTTAAGATTCTTACTAGTCACATATATTCTTGTGCGGTGAATAGGGGGTGTTGAGTCCAGTTCACTGAGCAAGGAGTAGGTCTTGTCTATTACATATTGGGTGTATGGAACGGTATCTGAGCGAATTTGAAACCCTTGTTTTATGCATCACCTCACCTCACCTTTCCCGTTAAGCAGCCATAGTGTGTTTTCTAAACGTGTGACTCTGTTCTGTTTTGTAATTCAGTTCAAGTGTAGCGGTTTTTACATTCCCTCTATAAGTGATAGCTTATGATAAGTGTCTTTTTCTGTGTGACTTATTTCACTTAGAATCGTCGTACCTAAATCCAATCATCTTGCTTCTCCTAGCCTTATGACATTGATTTCATGTCTGAGTGATATTCCATTGTACATAAGGACCACAACTTCTTTATCCATTTTTCTCTTTCCTGGGATATTTAAGGTGTCATGAAGTGGAGGTTCTTGTCAACACAGCAGCCCTAAACTTTGGGGTGCCTGTGTCTTGCTGATTTTTAGTTTTCCCAATTTATACGCCCATGAGTGGACGTGCCCTATGCTCCCTAAGCTGTGTTTTTTCGATGTTTCAGGACACACAGTACACTTCTCCAGAGTGGCTGTTGGCAATTTACATCCCACCCATCAGCGTAGCAAGGCTGCCATTTCTCCATGGCCTGTCCTGCATTTCTGGTTTTGACACTTTTTGCAGCATGGCCCTTTTGACCGATGGGAAGCGAGACTTCTTTGTAGCGCTGATTTGCCTTTCCAGGTTGCTTGGTTGGCCAAAAAGGGCGTATGCGTTTTTTCCTGAATATATTCAGGAAAAAACGCATACGCCCTTTTTGGCCAAGGGCATCATTGTCGAAGTTTTACCACTTTACATATGTTTAAAGGCGATTCGAATCTACCTCCTGAAACATGTTTCCTGCAATTCTGCCTTGCTTTCAAATCCTCTTCGTTGCCTTCCCTCAATATATTTGTGGAAGAGAGTTATCATTTATAACTCTGCGGGTTTGTGAATGGCAGTGCCCCTGAGCTCCATTTTTCAACTGTCTTTTTTGGGAGCTGTCCGCAAAAGCACGGGATTGCCTCAGACCCTATTCAGGTTCCGGGGGGCAGGCTGAGCCTGTGGTTAATTCTTCTTCCTGATGGGAAAATAGAGTGACCTGTGCCTGTCCCAACACCTAGATCTAGTCTCTCATTGGTTACCCCTCTTCCCTTTCATCCTCAGGACAAATTGCAACCTGTACGGAACAGGAGGTTAAAGGTGCTGATTCTCCAAGTACTGAGATTTCTAGTAAAGTAGCTGGAATGGCGAACCCGAACACAAGGAAATGAGAAATGAGGTGCGTTTTAGAAACCTTTCAAAATCACACAGTGTACCACCTTCTGGGTTTCTCATGCATGTTTTCGATATAGGAATATGCCCTTCAACCTGGAGATTTGGGACCCATGGGAAGTGTACCAGGCAGTATTACTTTAAAGGGTCTGTGTTTGCTCACCCAACCTCACCCAACCTTTCAGCCCCAAGTGTGTCCACCCTTATGTCTCATCCAGCTGTGCGTCTAGATATGGTCAATCCAGATTGCATCACAGCCCCTGAACGAATTTTGTAAGAATTTCTCTCTCTTTCACTGTCTTTGTTTTACGGGTTTTTAAAAGTAATTTATTTTTATAATGGGGTTTAGCTGCTTTTCACGGCTGTGTTTATGCGGCTTTACACCCACTTGACTCACTTCCAGACAGATATCAATACATAGGTTTTAAGATTCTTACTAGTCACATATATTCTTGTGCGGTGAATAGGGGGTGTTGAGTCCAGTTCAATGAGCAAGGAGTAGGTCTTATCTATTACATATTGGGTGTATGGAACGGTATCTGAGCCAATTTGAAACCCTTGTTTTATGCATCACCCCACCTCACCTTTCCCGTTAAGCAGCCATAGTGTGTTTTCTAAACGTGTGACTCTGTTCTGTTTTGTAATTCAGTTCAAGTGTAGCGGTTTTTACATTCCCTCTATAAGTGATAGCTTATGATAAGTGTCTTTTTCTGTGTGACTTATTTCACTTAGAATCATCGTACCTAAGTCCACTCATCTTGCTTTTTCTATCCTTATGACATTGATTTCTTGTCTGAGTGATATTCCATTGTACATAAGGACCACAACTTCTTTATCCATTTTTCTCTTTCCTGGGATATTTAAGGTGTCATGAAGTGGAGGTTCTTGTCAACAGAGCAGCCCTAAACTTTGGGGTGCCTGTGTCTTTCTGATTTTTAGTTTTCCCAATTTATACGCCCATGAGTGGACGTGCCCTATGCTCCCTAAGGTGTGTTTTCTCGATGTTTCAGGACACACCGTACTCTTCTCCAGAGTGGCTGTTGGCAATTTACATCCCGCCCATCAGCGTAGCAAGGCTGCCATTTCTCCATGGCCTGTCCTGCATTTCTGGTTTTGACACTTTTTGCAGCATGGCCCTTTTGACCGATGGGAAGCGAGACTACTTTGTAGCGCTGATTTGCCTTTCCAGGTTGCTTGGTTGGCCAAAAAGGGCGTATGCGTTTTTTCCTGAATATATTCAGGAAAAAACGCATACGCCCTTTTTGGCCAAGGGCATCATTGTCGACGTTTTGCGACTTTTCATGTGCTTTAAAGGCGATTCGAATCTACCTCCCGAAACCTGTTTCCTGCAATTCTGCCTTGCTTTCAAATCCTCTTCGTTGCCTTCCCTCAATATATTTGTGGACGAGAGTTATCATTTATAACTCTGCGGGTTTGTGAATGGCAGTGTCCCTGGGCTCCATTTTTCAACTCGCTTTTTTGGGAGCTGGCCGTAAGAGCGTGGGATTGCCTCAGGCCCTATTCTGCTTCTGGGCAGCAGGCTGAGCCTGTGGTTAATTCTTCTTCCTGATGGGAAAATAGAGTGACCTGTGCCTGTCCCAACACCTAGATCTAGTCTCTCATTGGTTGGCCCTCTTCCCGTTCATCCTCAGGACAAATAGCAACCTGTAGGGAACAGGAGGTTAAAGGTGCTGATTCTCCAAGTAGGGAGATTGCTAGTAAAGTACCTGGAATGGCGAACCCGAGCACAAGGAGATGAGAAATGAGGTGCGTTTTAGAAACCTTTCAAAATCACACGGTGTACCATCTTCTGGGTTACTCATGTATGTTTTCGATGTAGGAAGATGCCCTTGAACCTGGAGATTTGGGACCCATGGGATGCGTACCACGCAGTATTACTTTAAAGGTTCTGCGTTTGCTCACCCAACCTCACCCAACCTATCAGCCCCAAGAGTGTCCAACCTTATGTCTCATCCAGCTGTATGTCTAGATATGGTCAATCCAGGTTGCATCCCAGCCCCATACCGAATTTTGGAAGAATTTCTCTCTGTTTCACTGTCTTTGTTTTACGGGTTTTTAAAAGTAATTTATTTTTATAATGGGGTTTATCGGCTTTTAACGGCTGTGTTTATGCGGCTTTACACCCACTTGACTCACTTCCAGACAGATATCAATACATAGGTTTTAAGATTCTTACTAGTCACATATATTCTTGTGCGGTGAATAGGGGGTGTTGAGTCCAGTTCACTGAGCAAGGAGTAGGTCTTGTCTATTACATATTGGGTGTATGGAACGGTATCTGAGCGAATTTGAAACCCTTGTTTTATGCATCACCTCACCTCACCTTTCCCGTTAAGCAGCCAGAGTGTGTTTTCTAAACGTGTGACTCTGTTCTCTTTTGTAATTCAGTTCAAGTGTAGCGGTTTTTACATTCCCTCTATAAGTGATAGCTTATGATAAGTGTCTTTTTCTGTGTGACTTATTTCACTTAGAATCGTCGTACCTAAATCCACTCATCTTGCTTCTACTAGCCTTATGACATTGATTTCATGTCTGAGTGATATTCCATTGTACATAAGGACCACAACTTCTTTATCCATTTTTCTCTTTCCTGGGATATTTACGGTGTCATGAAGTGGAGGTTCTTGTCAACAGAGCTGCCCTAAACTTTGGGGTGCCTGTGTCTTGCTGATTTTTAGTTTTCCCAATTTATACACCCTTGAGTGGACGTGCCCTATGCTCCCTAAGCTGTGTTTTTTCGATGTTTCAGGACACACCGTACACTTCTCCAGAGTGGCTGTTGGCAATTTACATCCCGCCCATCAGCGTAGGAAGGCTGACATTTCTCCATGGCCTGTCGTGCATTTCCGGTTTTGACATTTTTGCAGCATGGCCCTTTTGACCGATGGGAAGCGAGACTTCTTTGTAGCGCTGATTTGCCTTTCCAGGTTGCTTGGTTGGCCAAAAAGGGCGTATGCGTTTTTTCCTGAATATATTCAGGAAAAAACGCATACGCCCTTTTTGGCCAAGGGCATCATTGTCGACGTTTTGCCACTTTACATATGCTTTAAAGGCGATTCGAATCTACCTCCTGAAACATTTTTCCTGCAATTCTGCCTTGCTTTCAAATCCTCTTCATTGCCTTCCCTCAATATATTTGTGGAAGAGAGTTATCATTTATAACTCTGCGGGTTTGTGAATGGCAGTGCCCCTGAGCTCCATTTTTCAACTGTCTTTTTTGGGAGCTGGCCGCAAAAGCACGGGATTGCCTCAGGCCCTATTCAGGTTCCGGGGGGCAGGCTGAGCCTGTGGTTAATTCTTCTTCCTGATGGGAAAATAGAGTGACCTGTGCCTGTCCCAACACCTAGATCTAGTCTCTCATTGGTTGCCCCTCTTCCCTTTCATCCTCAGGACAAATTGCAAACTGTACGGAACAGGAGGTTAAAGGTGCTGATTCTCCAAGTAGGGAGATTTCTAGTAAAGTAGCTGGAATGGCGAACCCGAACACAAGGAAATGAGAAATGAGGTGCGTTTTAGAAACCTTTCAAAATCACACTGTGTACCATCTTCTGGGTTTCTCATGCATGTTTTCGATGTATGAATATGCCCTTGAACCTGGAGATTTCGGACCCATGGGATGGGTACCAGGCAGTGTTACTTTAAAGGGTCTGTGTTTGCTCACCCAACCTCACCCAACCTCTCAGCCCCAAGTGTGTCCACCCTTATGTCTCATCCAGCTGTGGGTCTAGATATGGTCAATCCAGGTTGCATCACAGCCCCTGAACGAATTTTGTAAGAATTTCTCTCTCTTTCACTGTCTTTGTTTTACGGGTTTTTAAAAGTAATTTATTTTTATAATGGGGTTTAGCTGCTTTTCACGGCTGTGTTTATGCGGCTTTACACCCACTTGACTCACTTCCAGAGAGATATCAATACATAGGTTTTAAGATTCTTACTAGTCACATATATTCTTGTGTGGTGAATAGGGGGTGTTGAGTCCAGTTCACTGAGCAAGGAGTCGGTCTTTTCTATTACATATTGGGTGTATGGAACGGTATCTGAACCAATTTGAAACCCTTGTTTTATGCATCACCCCACCTCACCTTTCCCGTTAAGCAGCCATAGTGTGTTTTCTAAACGTGTGACTCTGTTCTGTTTTGTAATTCAGTTCAAGTGTAGCGGTTTTTACATTCCCTCTATAAGTGATAGCTTATGATAAGTGTCTTTTTCTGTGTGACTTATTTCACTTAGAATCATCGTACCTAAGTCCACTCATCTTGCTTTTTCTATCCTTATGACATTGATTTCATGTCTGAGTGATATTCCATTGTACATAAGGACCACAACTTCTTTATCCATTTTTCTCTTTCCTGGGATATTTAAGGTGTCATGAAGTGGAGGTTCTTGTCAACAGAGCAGCCCTAAACTTTGGGGTGCCTGTGTCTTTCTGATTTTTAGTTTTCCCAATTTATACGCCCATGAGTGGACGTGCCCTATGCTCCCTAAGCTGTGTTTTCTCGATGTTTCAGGACACACCGTACTCTTCTCCAGAGTGGCTGTTGGCAATTTACATCCCGCCCATCAGCGTAGCAAGGCTGCCATTTCTCCATGGCCTGTCCTGCATTTCTGGTTTTGACACTTTTTGCAGCATGGCCCTTTTGACCGATGGGAAGCGAGACTACTTTGTAGCGCTGATTTGCCTTTCCAGGTTGCTTGGTTGGCCAAACAGGGCATATGCGTTTTTTCCTGAATATATTCAGGAAAAAAAGCATACGCCCTGTTTGGCCAAGGGCATCATTGTCGACGTTTTGCCACTTTTCATGTGCTTTAAAGGTGATTCGAATGTACCTCCTGAAACCTGTTTCCTGCAATTCTGCCTTGCTTTCAAATCCTCTTCGTTGCCTTCCCTCAATATATTTGTGGACGAGAGTTATCATTTATAACTCTGCGGGTTTGTGAATGGCAGTGTCCTTGGGCTCCATTTTTCAACTCGCTTTTTTGGGAGCTGGCCGTAAGAGCGTGGGATTGCCTCAGGCCCTATTCTGCTTCTGGGCAGCAGGCTGAGCCTGTGGTTAATTCTTCTTCCTGATGGGAAAATAGAGTGACCTGTGCCTGTCCCAACACCTAGATCTAATCTCTCATTGGTTGGCCCTCTTCCCGTTCATCCTCAGGACAAATAGCAACCTGTAGGGAACAGGAGGTTAAAGGTGCTGATTCTCCAAGTAGGGAGATTGCTAGTAAAGTACCTGGAATGGCGAACCCGAGCACAAGGAGATGAGAAATGAGGTGCGTTTTAGAAACCTTTCAAAATCACACGGTGTACCATCTTCTGGGTTACTCATGTATGTTTTCGATGTAGGAAGATGCCCTTGAACCTGGAGATTTGGGACCCATGGGATGCGTACCACGCAGTATTACTTTAAAGGTTCTGCGTTTGCTCACCCAACCTCACCCAACCTCTCAGCCCCAAGAGTGTCCAACCTTATGTCTCATCCAGCTGTATGTCTAGATATGGTCAATCCAGGTTGCATCCCAGCCCCATACCGAATTTTGGAAGAATTTCTCTCTGTTTCACTGTCTTTGTTTTACGGGTTTTTAAAAGTAATTTATTTTTATAATGGGGTTTATCTGCTTTTAACGGCTGTGTTTATGCGGCTTTACACCCACTTGACTCACTTCCAGACAGATATCAATACATAGGTTTTAAGATTCTTACTAGTCACATATATTCTTGTGCGGTGAATAGGGGGTGTTGAGTCCAGTTCACTGAGCAAGGAGTAGGTCTTGTCTATTACATATTGGGTGTATGGAACGGTATCTGAGCGAATTTGAAACCCTTGTTTTATGCATCACCTCACCTCACCTTTCCCGTTAAGCAGCCAGAGTGTGTTTTCTAAACGTGTGACTCTGTTCTCTTTTGTAATTCAGTTCAAGTGTAGCGGTTTTTACATTCCCTCTATAAGTGATAGCTTATGATAAGTGTCTTTTTCTGTGTGACTTATTTCACTTAGAATCGTCGTACCTAAATCCACTCATCTTGCTTCTACTAGCCTTATGACATTGATTTCATGTCTGAGTGATATTCCATTGTACATAAGGACCACAACTTCTTTATCCATTTTTCTCTTTCCTGGGATATTTACGGTGTCATGAAGTGGAGGTTCTTGTCAACAGAGCTGCCCTAAACTTTGGGGTGCCTGTGTCTTGCTGATTTTTAGTTTTCCCAATTTATACACCCTTGAGTGGACGTGCCCTATGCTCCCTAAGCTGTGTTTTTTCGATGTTTCAGGACACACCGTACACTTCTCCAGAGTGGCTGTTGGCAATTTACATCCCGCCCATCAGCGTAGGAAGGCTGACATTTCTCCATGGCCTGTCGTGCATTTCCGGTTTTGACATTTTTGCAGCATGGCCCTTTTGACCGATGGGAAGCGAGACTTCTTTGTAGCGCTGATTTGCCTTTCCAGGTTGCTTGGTTGGCCAAAAAGGGCGTATGCGTTTTTTCCTGAATATATTCAGGAAAAAACGCATACGCGCTTTTTGGCCAAGGGCATCATTGTCGACGTTTTGCCACTTTACATATGCTTTAAAGGCGATTCGAATCTACCTCCTGAAACATTTTTCCTGCAATTCTGCCTTGCTTTCAAATCCTCTTCATTGCCTTCCCTCAATATATTTGTGGAAGAGAGTTATCATTTATAACTCTGCGGGTTTGTGAATGGCAGTGCCCCTGAGCTCCATTTTTCAACTGTCTTTTTTGGGAGCTGGCCGCAAAAGCACGGGATTGCCTCAGGCCCTATTCAGGTTCCGGGGGGCAGGCTGAGCCTGTGGTTAATTCTTCTTCCTGATGGGAAAATAGAGTGACCTGTGCCTGTCCAAACACCTAGATCTAGTCTCTCATTGGTTGCCCCTCTTCCCTTTCATCCTCAGGACAAATTGCAAACTGTACGGAACAGGAGGTTAAAGGTGCTGATTCTCCAAGTAGGGAGATTTCTAGTAAAGTAGCTGGAATGGCGAACCCGAACACAAGGAAATGAGAAATGAGGTGCGTTTTAGAAACCTTTCAAAATCACACTGTGTACCATCTTCTGGGTTTCTCATGCATGTTTTCGATGTATGAATATGCCCTTGAACCTGGAGATTTCGGACCCATGGGATGGGTACCAGGCAGTGTTACTTTAAAGGGTCTGTGTTTGCTCACCCAACCTCACCCAACCTCTCAGCCCCAAGTGTGTCCACCCTTATGTCTCATCCAGCTGTGGGTCTAGATATGGTCAATCCAGGTTGCATCACAGCCCCTGAACGAATTTTGTAAGAATTTCTCTCTCTTTCACTGTCTTTGTTTTACGGGTTTTTAAAAGTAATTTATTTTTATAATGGGGTTTAGCTGCTTTTCACGGCTGTGTTTATGCGGCTTTACACCCACTTGACTCACTTCCAGAGAGATATCAATACATAGGTTTTAAGATTCTTACTAGTCACATATATTCTTGTGTGGTGAATAGGGGGTGTTGAGTCCAGTTCACTGAGCAAGGAGTCGGTCTTTTCTATTACATATTGGGTGTATGGAACGGTATCTGAACCAATTTGAAACCCTTGTTTTATGCATCACCCCACCTCACCTTTCCCGTTAAGCAGCCATAGTGTGTTTTCTAAACGTGTGACTCTGTTCTGTTTTGTAATTCAGTTCAAGTGTAGCGGTTTTTACATTCCCTCTATAAGTGATAGCTTATGATAAGTGTCTTTTTCTGTGTGACTTATTTCACTTAGAATCATCGTACCTAAGTCCACTCATCTTGCTTTTTCTATCCTTATGACATTGATTTCATGTCTGAGTGATATTCCATTGTACATAAGGACCACAACTTCTTTATCCATTTTTCTCTTTCCTGGGATATTTAAGGTGTCATGAAGTGGAGGTTCTTGTCAACAGAGCAGCCCTAAACTTTGGGGTGCCTGTGTCTTTCTGATTTTTAGTTTTCCCAATTTATACGCCCATGAGTGGACGTGCCCTATGCTCCCTAAGCTGTGTTTTCTCGATGTTTCAGGACACACCGTACTCTTCTCCAGAGTGGCTGTTGGCAATTTACATCCCGCCCATCAGCGTAGCAAGGCTGCCATTTCTCCATGGCCTGTCCTGCATTTCTGGTTTTGACACTTTTTGCAGCATGGCCCTTTTGACCGATGGGAAGCGAGACTACTTTGTAGCGCTGATTTGCCTTTCCAGGTTGCTTGGTTGGCCAAACAGGGCATATGCGTTTTTTCCTGAATATATTCAGGAAAAAAAGCATACGCCCTGTTTGGCCAAGGGCATCATTGTCGACGTTTTGCCACTTTTCATGTGCTTTAAAGGTGATTCGAATGTACCTCCTGAAACCTGTTTCCTGCAATTCTGCCTTGCTTTCAAATCCTCTTCGTTGCCTTCCCTCAATATATTTGTGGACGAGAGTTATCATTTATAACTCTGCGGGTTTGTGAATGGCAGTGTCCTTGGGCTCCATTTTTCAACTCGCTTTTTTGGGAGCTGGCCGTAAGAGCGTGGGATTGCCTCAGGCCCTATTCTGCTTCTGGGCAGCAGGCTGAGCCTGTGGTTAATTCTTCTTCCTGATGGGAAAATAGAGTGACCTGTGCCTGTCCCAACACCTAGATCTAGTCTCTCATTGGTTGGCCCTCTTCCCGTTCATCCTCAGGACAAATAGCAACCTGTAGGGAACAGGAGGTTAAAGGTGCTGATTCTCCAAGTAGGGAGATTGCTAGTAAAGTACCTGGAATGGCGAACCCGAGCACAAGGAGATGAGAAATGAGGTGCGTTTTAGAAACCTTTCAAAATCACACGGTGTACCATCTTCTGGGTTACTCATGTATGTTTTCGATGTAGGAAGATGCCCTTGAACCTGGAGATTTGGGACCCATGGGATGCGTACCACGCAGTATTACTTTAAAGGTTCTGCGTTTGCTCACCCAACCTCACCCAACCTCTCAGCCCCAAGAGTGTCCAACCTTATGTCTCATCCAGCTGTATGTCTAGATATGGTCAATCCAGGTTGCATCCCAGCCCCATACCGAATTTTGGAAGAATTTCTCTCTGTTTCACTGTCTTTGTTTTACGGGTTTTTAAAAGTAATTTATTTTTATAATGGGGTTTATCTGCTTTTAACGGCTGTGTTTATGCGGCTTTACACCCACTTGACTCACTTCCAGACAGATATCAATACATAGGTTTTAAGATTCTTACTAGTCACATATATTCTTGTGCGGTGAATAGGGGGTGTTGAGTCCAGTTCACTGAGCAAGGAGTAGGTCTTGTCTATTACATATTGGGTGTATGGAACGGTATCTGAGCGAATTTGAAACCCTTGTTTTATGCATCACCTCACCTCACCTTTCCCGTTAAGCAGCCAGAGTGTGTTTTCTAAACGTGTGACTCTGTTCTCTTTTGTAATTCAGTTCAAGTGTAGCGGTTTTTACATTCCCTCTATAAGTGATAGCTTATGATAAGTGTCTTTTTCTGTGTGACTTATTTCACTTAGAATCGTCGTACCTAAATCCACTCATCTTGCTTCTACTAGCCTTATGACATTGATTTCATGTCTGAGTGATATTCCATTGTACATAAGGACCACAACTTCTTTATCCATTTTTCTCTTTCCTGGGATATTTACGGTGTCATGAAGTGGAGGTTCTTGTCAACAGAGCTGCCCTAAACTTTGGGGTGCCTGTGTCTTGCTGATTTTTAGTTTTCCCAATTTATACACCCTTGAGTGGACGTGCCCTATGCTCCCTAAGCTGTGTTTTTTCGATGTTTCAGGACACACCGTACACTTCTCCAGAGTGGCTGTTGGCAATTTACATCCCGCCCATCAGCGTAGGAAGGCTGACATTTCTCCATGGCCTGTCGTGCATTTCCGGTTTTGACATTTTTGCAGCATGGCCCTTTTGACCGATGGGAAGCGAGACTTCTTTGTAGCGCTGATTTGCCTTTCCAGGTTGCTTGGTTGGCCAAAAAGGGCGTATGCGTTTTTTCCTGAATATATTCAGGAAAAAACGCATACGCCCTTTTTGGCCAAGGGCATCATTGTCGACGTTTTGCCACTTTACATATGCTTTAAAGGCGATTCGAATCTACCTCCTGAAACATTTTTCCTGCAATTCTGCCTTGCTTTCAAATCCTCTTCATTGCCTTCCCTCAATATATTTGTGGAAGAGAGTTATCATTTATAACTCTGCGGGTTTGTGAATGGCAGTGCCCCTGAGCTCCATTTTTCAACTGTCTTTTTTGGGAGCTGGCCGCAAAAGCACGGGATTGCCTCAGGCCCTATTCAGGTTCCGGGGGGCAGGCTGAGCCTGTGGTTAATTCTTCTTCCTGATGGGAAAATAGAGTGACCTGTGCCTGTCCCAACACCTAGATCTAGTCTCTCATTGGTTGCCCCTCTTCCCTTTCATCCTCAGGACAAATTGCAAACTGTACGGAACAGGAGGTTAAAGGTGCTGATTCTCCAAGTAGGGAGATTTCTAGTAAAGTAGCTGGAATGGCGAACCCGAACACAAGGAAATGAGAAATGAGGTGCGTTTTAGAAACCTTTCAAAATCACACTGTGTACCATCTTCTGGGTTTCTCATGCATGTTTTCGATGTATGAATATGCCCTTGAACCTGGAGATTTCGGACCCATGGGATGGGTACCAGGCAGTGTTACTTTAAAGGGTCTGTGTTTGCTCACCCAACCTCACCCAACCTCTCAGCCCCAAGTGTGTCCACCCTTATGTCTCATCCAGCTGTGGGTCTAGATATGGTCAATCCAGGTTGCATCACAGCCCCTGAACGAATTTTGTAAGAATTTCTCTCTCTTTCACTGTCTTTGTTTTACGGGTTTTTAAAAGTAATTTATTTTTATAATGGGGTTTAGCTGCTTTTCACGGCTGTGTTTATGCGGCTTTACACCCACTTGACTCACTTCCAGAGAGATATCAATACATAGGTTTTAAGATTCTTACTAGTCACATATATTCTTGTGTGGTGAATAGGGGGTGTTGAGTCCAGTTCACTGAGCAAGGAGTCGGTCTTTTCTATTACATATTGGGTGTATGGAACGGTATCTGAACCAATTTGAAACCCTTGTTTTATGCATCACCCCACCTCACCTTTCCCGTTAAGCAGCCATAGTGTGTTTTCTAAACGTGTGACTCTGTTCTGTTTTGTAATTCAGTTCAAGTGTAGCGGTTTTTACATTCCCTCTATAAGTGATAGCTTATGATAAGTGTCTTTTTCTGTGTGACTTATTTCACTTAGAATCATCGTACCTAAGTCCACTCATCTTGCTTTTTCTATCCTTATGACATTGATTTCATGTCTGAGTGATATTCCATTGTACATAAGGACCACAACTTCTTTATCCATTTTTCTCTTTCCTGGGATATTTAAGGTGTCATGAAGTGGAGGTTCTTGTCAACAGAGCAGCCCTAAACTTTGGGGTGCCTGTGTCTTTCTGATTTTTAGTTTTCCCAATTTATACGCCCATGAGTGGACGTGCCCTATGCTCCCTAAGCTGTGTTTTCTCGATGTTTCAGGACACACCGTACTCTTCTCCAGAGTGGCTGTTGGCAATTTACATCCCGCCCATCAGCGTAGCAAGGCTGCCATTTCTCCATGGCCTGTCCTGCATTTCTGGTTTTGACACTTTTTGCAGCATGGCCCTTTTGACCGATGGGAAGCGAGACTACTTTGTAGCGCTGATTTGCCTTTCCAGGTTGCTTGGTTGGCCAAACAGGGCATATGCGTTTTTTCCTGAATATATTCAGGAAAAAAAGCATACGCCCTGTTTGGCCAAGGGCATCATTGTCGACGTTTTGCCACTTTTCATGTGCTTTAAAGGTGATTCGAATGTACCTCCTGAAACCTGTTTCCTGCAATTCTGCCTTGCTTTCAAATCCTCTTCGTTGCCTTCCCTCAATATATTTGTGGACGAGAGTTATCATTTATAACTCTGCGGGTTTGTGAATGGCAGTGTCCTTGGGCTCCATTTTTCAACTCGCTTTTTTGGGAGCTGGCCGTAAGAGCGTGGGATTGCCTCAGGCCCTATTCTGCTTCTGGGCAGCAGGCTGAGCCTGTGGTTAATTCTTCTTCCTGATGGGAAAATAGAGTGACCTGTGCCTGTCCCAACACCTAGATCTAGTCTCTCATTGGTTGGCCCTCTTCCCGTTCATCCTCAGGACAAATAGCAACCTGTAGGGAACAGGAGGTTAAAGGTGCTGATTCTCCAAGTAGGGAGATTGCTAGTAAAGTACCTGGAATGGCGAACCCGAGCACAAGGAGATGAGAAATGAGGTGCGTTTTAGAAACCTTTCAAAATCACACGGTGTACCATCTTCTGGGTTACTCATGTATGTTTTCGATGTAGGAAGATGCCCTTGAACCTGGAGATTTGGGACCCATGGGATGCGTACCACGCAGTATTACTTTAAAGGTTCTGCGTTTGCTCACCCAACCTCACCCAACCTCTCAGCCCCAAGAGTGTCCAACCTTATGTCTCATCCAGCTGTATGTCTAGATATGGTCAATCCAGGTTGCATCCCAGCCCCATACCGAATTTTGGAAGAATTTCTCTCTGTTTCACTGTCTTTGTTTTACGGGTTTTTAAAAGTAATTTATTTTTATAATGGGGTTTATCTGCTTTTAACGGCTGTGTTTATGCGGCTTTACACCCACTTGACTCACTTCCAGACAGATATCAATACATAGGTTTTAAGATTCTTACTAGTCACATATATTCTTGTGCGGTGAATAGGGGGTGTTGAGTCCAGTTCACTGAGCAAGGAGTAGGTCTTGTCTATTACATATTGGGTGTATGGAACGGTATCTGAGCGAATTTGAAACCCTTGTTTTATGCATCACCTCACCTCACCTTTCCCGTTAAGCAGCCAGAGTGTGTTTTCTAAACGTGTGACTCTGTTCTCTTTTGTAATTCAGTTCAAGTGTAGCGGTTTTTACATTCCCTCTATAAGTGATAGCTTATGATAAGTGTCTTTTTCTGTGTGACTTATTTCACTTAGAATCGTCGTACCTAAATCCACTCATCTTGCTTCTACTAGCCTTATGACATTGATTTCATGTCTGAGTGATATTCCATTGTACATAAGGACCACAACTTCTTTATCCATTTTTCTCTTTCCTGGGATATTTACGGTGTCATGAAGTGGAGGTTCTTGTCAACAGAGCTGCCCTAAACTTTGGGGTGCCTGTGTCTTGCTGATTTTTAGTTTTCCCAATTTATACACCCTTGAGTGGACGTGCCCTATGCTCCCTAAGCTGTGTTTTTTCGATGTTTCAGGACACACCGTACACTTCTCCAGAGTGGCTGTTGGCAATTTACATCCCGCCCATCAGCGTAGGAAGGCTGACATTTCTCCATGGGCTGTCGTGCATTTCCGGTTTTGACATTTTTGCAGCATGGCCCTTTTGACCGATGGGAAGCGAGACTTCTTTGTAGCGCTGATTTGCCTTTCCAGGTTGCTTGGTTGGCCAAAAAGGGCGTATGCGTTTTTTCCTGAATATATTCAGGAAAAAACGCATACGCCCTTTTTGGCCAAGGGCATCATTGTCGACGTTTTGCCACTTTACATATGCTTTAAAGGCGATTCGAATCTACCTCCTGAAACATTTTTCCTGCAATTCTGCCTTGCTTTCAAATCCTCTTCATTGCCTTCCCTCAATATATTTGTGGAAGAGAGTTATCATTTATAACTCTGCGGGTTTGTGAATGGCAGTGCCCCTGAGCTCCATTTTTCAACTGTCTTTTTTGGGAGCTGGCCGCAAAAGCACGGGATTGCCTCAGGCCCTATTCAGGTTCCGGGGGGCAGGCTGAGCCTGTGGTTAATTCTTCTTCCTGATGGGAAAATAGAGTGACCTGTGCCTGTCCCAACACCTAGATCTAGTCTCTCATTGGTTGCCCCTCTTCCCTTTCATCCTCAGGACAAATTGCAAACTGTACGGAACAGGAGGTTAAAGGTGCTGATTCTCCAAGTAGGGAGATTTCTAGTAAAGTAGCTGGAATGGCGAACCCGAACACAAGGAAATGAGAAATGAGGTGCGTTTTAGAAACCTTTCAAAATCACACTGTGTACCATCTTCTGGGTTTCTCATGCATGTTTTCGATGTATGAATATGCCCTTGAACCTGGAGATTTCGGACCCATGGGATGGGTACCAGGCAGTGTTACTTTAAAGGGTCTGTGTTTGCTCACCCAACCTCACCCAACCTCTCAGCCCCAAGTGTGTCCACCCTTATGTCTCATCCAGCTGTGGGTCTAGATATGGTCAATCCAGGTTGCATCACAGCCCCTGAACGAATTTTGTAAGAATTTCTCTCTCTTTCACTGTCTTTGTTTTACGGGTTTTTAAAAGTAATTTATTTTTATAATGGGGTTTAGCTGCTTTTCACGGCTGTGTTTATGCGGCTTTACACCCACTTGACTCACTTCCAGAGAGATATCAATACATAGGTTTTAAGATTCTTACTAGTCACATATATTCTTGTGTGGTGAATAGGGGGTGTTGAGTCCAGTTCACTGAGCAAGGAGTCGGTCTTTTCTATTACATATTGGGTGTATGGAACGGTATCTGAACCAATTTGAAACCCTTGTTTTATGCATCACCCCACCTCACCTTTCCCGTTAAGCAGCCATAGTGTGTTTTCTAAACGTGTGACTCTGTTCTGTTTTGTAATTCAGTTCAAGTGTAGCGGTTTTTACATTCCCTCTATAAGTGATAGCTTATGATAAGTGTCTTTTTCTGTGTGACTTATTTCACTTAGAATCATCGTACCTAAGTCCACTCATCTTGCTTTTTCTATCCTTATGACATTGATTTCATGTCTGAGTGATATTCCATTGTACATAAGGATCACAACTTCTTTATCCATTTTTCTCTTTCCTGGGATATTTAAGGTGTCATGAAGTGGAGGTTCTTGTCAACAGAGCAGCCCTAAACTTTGGGGTGCCTGTGTCTTTCTGATTTTTAGTTTTCCCAATTTATACGCCCATGAGTGGACGTGCCCTATGCTCCCTAAGCTGTGTTTTCTCGATGTTTCAGGACACACCGTACTCTTCTCCAGAGTGGCTGTTGGCAATTTACATCCCGCCCATCAGCGTAGCAAGGCTGCCATTTCTCCATGGCCTGTCCTGCATTTCTGGTTTTGACACTTTTTGCAGCATGGCCCTTTTGACCGATGGGAAGCGAGACTACTTTGTAGCGCTGATTTGCCTTTCCAGGTTGCTTGGTTGGCCAAACAGGGCGTATGCGTTTTTTCCTGAATATATTCAGGAAAAAAAGCATACGCACTGTTTGGCCAAGGGCATCATTGTCGACGTTTTGCCACTTTTCATGTGCTTTAAAGGTGATTCGAATGTACCTCCTGAAACCTGTTTCCTGCAATTCTGCCTTGCTTTCAAATCCTCTTCGTTGCCTTCCCTCAATATATTTGTGGACGAGAGTTATCATTTATAACTCTGCGGGTTTGTGAATGGCAGTGTCCCTGGGCTCCATTTTTCGACTCGCTTTTTTGGGAGCTGGCCGTAAGAGCGTGGGATTGCCTCAGGCCCTATTCTGCTTCTGGGCGGCAGGCTGAGCCTGTGGTTAATTCTTCTTCCTGATGGGAAAATAGAGTGACCTGTGCCTGTCCCAACACCTAGATCTAGTCTCTCATTGGTTGGCCCTCTTCCCGTTCATCCTCAGGACAAATTGCAACCTGTAGGGAACAGGAGGTTAAAGGTGCTGATTCTCCAAGTAGGGAGATTGCTAGTAAAGTACCTGGAATGGCGAACCCGAGCACAAGGAGATGAGAAATGAGGTGCGTTTTAGAAACCTTTCAAAATCACACGGTGTACCATCTTCTGGGTTACTCATGTATGTTTTCGATGTAGGAAGATGCCCTTGAACCTGGAGATTTGGGACCCATGGGATGCGTACCACGCAGTATTACTTTAAAGGTTCTGCGTTTGCTCACCCAACCTCACCCAAACTCTCAGCCCCAAGAGTGTCCACCCTTATGTCTCATCCAGCTGTATGTCTAGATAAGGTCAATCCAGGTTGCATCCCAGCCCCAGACCGAATTTTGGAAGAATTTCTCTCTGTTTCACTGTCTTTGTTTTACGGGTTTTTAAAAGTAATTTATTTTTATAATGGGGTTTATCTGCTTTTAACGGCTGTGTTTATGCGGCTTTACACCCACTTGACTCACTTCCAGACAGATATCAATACATAGGTTTTAAGATTCTTACTAGTCACATATATTCTTGTGCGGTGAATAGGGGGTGTTGAGTCCAGTTCACTGAGCAAGGAGTAGGTCTTGTCTATTACATATTGGGTGTATGGAACGGTATCTGAGCGAATTTGAAACCCTTGTTTTATGCATCACCTCACCTCACCTTTCCCGTTAAGCAGCCATAGTGTGTTTTCTAAACGTGTGACTCTGTTCTGTTTTGTAATTCAGTTCAAGTGTAGCGGTTTTTACATTCCCTCTATAAGTGATAGCTTATGATAAGTGTCTTTTTCTGTGTGACTTATTTCACTTAGAATCGTCGTACCTAAATCCAATCATCTTGCTTCTCCTAGCCTTATGACATTGATTTCATGTCTGAGTGATATTCCATTGTACATAAGGACCACAACTTCTTTATCCATTTTTCTCTTTCCTGGGATATTTACGGTGTCATGAAGTGGAGGTTCTTGTCAACAGAGCTGCCCTAAACTTTGGGGTGCCTGTGTCTTGCTGATTTTTAGTTTTCCCAATTTATACACCCTTGAGTGGACGTGCCCTATGCTCCCTAAGCTGTGTTTTTTCGATGTTTCAGGACACACCGTACAATTCTCCAGAGTGGCTGTTGGCAATTTACATCCCGCCCATCAGCGTAGGAAGGCTGACATTTCTCCATGGCCTGTCGTGCATTTCCGGTTTTGACATTTTTGCAGCATGGCCCTTTTGACCGATGGGAAGCGAGACTTCTTTGTAGCGCTGATTTGCCTTTCCAGGTTGCTTGGTTGGCCAAAAAGGGCGTATGCGTTTTTTCCTGAATATATTCAGGAAAAAACGCATACGCCCTTTTTGGCCAAGGGCATCATTGTCGACGTTTTGCCACTTTACATATGCTTTAAAGGCGATTCGAATCTACCTCCTGAAACATTTTTCCTGCAATTCTGCCTTGCTTTCAAATCCTCTTCATTGCCTTCCCTCAATATATTTGTGGAAGAGAGTTATCATTTATAACTCTGCGGGTTTGTGAATGGCAGTGCCCCTGAGCTCCATTTTTCAACTGTCTTTTTTGGGAGCTGGCCGCAAAAGCACGGGATTGCCTCAGGCCCTATTCAGGTTCCGGGGGGCAGGCTGAGCCTGTGGTTAATTCTTCTTCCTGATGGGAAAATAGAGTGACCTGTGCCTGTCCCAACACCTAGATCTAGTCTCTCATTGGTTGCCCCTCTTCCCTTTCATCCTCAGGACAAATTGCAAACTGTACGGAACAGGAGGTTAAAGGTGCTGATTCTCCAAGTAGGGAGATTTCTAGTAAAGTAGCTGGAATGGCGAACCCGAACACAAGGAAATGAGAAATGAGGTGCGTTTTAGAAACCTTTCAAAATCACACTGTGTACCATCTTCTGGGTTTCTCATGCATGTTTTCGATGTATGAATATGCCCTTGAACCTGGAGATTTCGGACCCATGGGATGGGTACCAGGCAGTGTTACTTTAAAGGGTCTGTGTTTGCTCACCCAACCTCACCCAACCTCTCAGCCCCAAGTGTGTCCACCCTTATGTCTCATCCAGCTGTGGGTCTAGATATGGTCAATCCAGGTTGCATCACAGCCCCTGAACGAATTTTGTAAGAATTTCTCTCTCTTTCACTGTCTTTGTTTTACGGGTTTTTAAAAGTAATTTATTTTTATAATGGGGTTTAGCTGCTTTTCACGGCTGTGTTTATGCGGCTTTACACCCACTTGACTCACTTCCAGAGAGATATCAATACATAGGTTTTAAGATTCTTACTAGTCACATATATTCTTGTGTGGTGAATAGGGGGTGTTGAGTCCAGTTCACTGAGCAAGGAGTCGGTCTTTTCTATTACATATTGGGTGTATGGAACGGTATCTGAACCAATTTGAAACCCTTGTTTTATGCATCACCCCACCTCACCTTTCCCGTTAAGCAGCCATAGTGTGTTTTCTAAACGTGTGACTCTGTTCTGTTTTGTAATTCAGTTCAAGTGTAGCGGTTTTTACATTCCCTCTATAAGTGATAGCTTATGATAAGTGTCTTTTTCTGTGTGACTTATTTCACTTAGAATCATCGTACCTAAGTCCACTCATCTTGCTTTTTCTATCCTTATGACATTGATTTCATGTCTGAGTGATATTCCATTGTACATAAGGACCACAACTTCTTTATCCATTTTTCTCTTTCCTGGGATATTTAAGGTGTCATGAAGTGGAGGTTCTTGTCAACAGAGCAGCCCTAAACTTTGGGGTGCCTGTGTCTTTCTGATTTTTAGTTTTCCCAATTTATACGCCCATGAGTGGACGTGCCCTATGCTCCCTAAGCTGTGTTTTCTCGATGTTTCAGGACACACCGTACTCTTCTCCAGAGTGGCTGTTGGCAATTTACATCCCGCCCATCAGCGTAGCAAGGCTGCCATTTCTCCATGGCCTGTCCTGCATTTCTGGTTTTGACACTTTTTGCAGCATGGCCCTTTTGACCGATGGGAAGCGAGACTACTTTGTAGCGCTGATTTGCCTTTCCAGGTTGCTTGGTTGGCCAAACAGGGCATATGCGTTTTTTCCTGAATAT